>NC_033794.1:55992926-55998149 GCF_001876935.1 Asparagus officinalis
TATATATATATATATTAATATATTATATATATTATTATATATATATCAATTGAAGTAGCGTATCTCACCCTGCTTTTAGCTTCAAAAAAACTCTCAAAAATTGCCAATTTCCCATTTTCCAATTTCTTGCATACCAATAATGTATTATGACTTTTATAGTAGACATCTCTCAGAATGAAGCAATGTAGAAGAGAATGAAACGTGCAAACATCCAAATGCTACTGATTAAAAAAAAAAGATCTGGATTTTATGTGCATTTCCTTGCATTTTGCGTTTTTCATTTCAGGCATGGAAAATAAAAAGGACCAACAAATAACTAAGACATTAACTCACAATCCAAATATAGATTTAATAATAATGAAGGAAAATAGAGACCTGATTCATTCTGATAATGTTTAAACAAATTTAATGTAAACTGTCAAGCATCAAGCATCTAATACTTGGAACATGTAATAACATAACATCCTAGATTTGTTGAGTACTGAAAAAAAGGGTTCTAAAATGCTAAGACACATTTTATATGGAAGAAATAGACAAAGGTGGTCCAAGGATTGACATCTTCTATTTTGTCATTGATTACGTAAGAGGTCATATACTCTGGCTTAGTCAGAGAGAGAGAGAGAGAGAGATCCTTCTAACATCTATTGCACCTTTATTTTTTTCTCAAAAGATTTTCATCCAATCAATACCCATCCAATAACTATTTTTTATTTCCATTAACTAATGAAAAAGAAGAGTAGTCAAATTATGTAATTGTATGCAAGTCTCTCAATCGATAGATCGTTATAATATAACACATGCTTACTCCAATGATAAAATGCATAACACATGCATCCTACCCTTTCAAATAGGATCAAAGTAGTCCAAATACTCCAAAATTATAATATGGGTACATCATTTTTTTAAAGAGTGATTTTGAATAGAATATAAGGATAGGCTACCTAATAACTATAGTAACAATATGCAAGGATATCTCCACAGATAATATCGAGATATGGTAAACACATTTAAGAAAGTACGAGATTGTTTGTGTTTAAATTATAACCAATAGTGTTAAGACTATTCAAATATGAGACAAAAGATTGAACGCACAAAACCTGAAGTAATGGATTAAGCATCTTGATCTGACTAATTTTCCTCTCTAGTTAGCATCAGAACTTTGTGGTGTACCAAACAGCTATATTTGCCATGTGTGAATGTCTCCCTATTCCCTGCATTTTTTATTGTCAGATGCTCAGGTTCTCAAACAGAAAATATGCAAACCAATTGGACACAAGGTTATCGAACTTTTGTACATAAGGAAAATCTTTCGCCCCACGTTGCTCAGCTGTGAAGGCTCACGATTGGAAATTAACCGCGCTAATCTATTTGAAACTAAATTGATTTAGAAAGATGAACCTATCTGAGTCAGGAGTCTAAGCGTCCTTAACGACATTCTACCTATTTTTTCCAATGAGGAAGTAAATCTCACTGATATAGACATGATTGCCTGACCAAACTTAACACTTAAACTAAAATAAATGTGACACTCCTAGCACCTTACTTCACCAAAACTTCAAAGTTACGATTTAGATAAAGCATGTATCTTAAGAAAAACTCTACTTACCAAAGCATGACAGCAGAGGCGAGGGAAAGGCGAACAAAGCCCCAAAGACTATGAAATGCTTTCCAAGAAAACCCACTCCATGTTCTCCCACAAGCCCCACAAAATATGTACACGAGCTGAGCAACCACAATGAACCACCAGGACGCATTAAGCACGACCGCTGCACCCACGAGCCCCCACCCGAGCTTCAATATCACCAACCAACTGAAGAACGTGTGTAGAAGTAAAGCAGCTGCGGAGATTGCGGCCATGACCATCATCTTGCTCTGCGCTTGTAGGAACTTTGATATGGGGAAGTTCATTGAGTAAGCATAGAGCTGGGGGATCATCCACAAGGAGAATTTTCCCGCTGAGGCTGAGATTGCCTCGGTCTGGCCAATGACACGGAGGATGAGGCCAGCAAAGATGTAGATGGGGGTTAGGAGGAGGGATGTGGTATTGAGGATCACCCATGAGCGTTGCATGTAGATGCCTAGCATATCGAGTTGCCCTGCACCGTATGCTTGGCCACATAGGGTTTCTAGTGCACTTCCCATACCCAACTGAACCAAACAGATGCAACTACAGATCAGATACAAGAACTATCAACTGAATGTTTTTTTAATTACATGATTTGATGACTGTCGTTGCAGATGAAAAAGAAAATCAGTGAATGTAGCCTACTCGACGAACCAAACAAGTGCAACTATAAATCAGATAGAACAATTTTTTTAGGTATAAATTTTGATGATTGTCATTTCTGATGAAAATAGATAATCAGACATAATTAACAAGCATTGGCGTCAAAAATCTGCATCTCTACAAGGAAAAGTGTGTTCTGCTACGTAGCAGATATTGACCAGATTCACCAAACGGAAAGGCATATTCAATGCAAAGATGGGAACAAATCAATTTAATGGTTGTCACACATTTTGGCACATGGTTTTACCATTCACTGATTGGTATGATTTGCTCATTGAATCAGTCCTAAATACCTTATATGGAGAATCAGGTTGTGTGTAAATAGTGGTGAATTTGTACAATAAAACACACACAAAATACAACAAACATTCTACAAATTTTTTTCTCTTCTTGTGCAATTCTTTCAGAAGAATAAACTTAAAGACTTTCTCTACAATATCAAAGAACGTCTAAATTTACATTACTCCATGTGTACAACCAGAAAATCATAATAGTACTAATTATCAGGCTTAATTACTATCTACACGTTTTGTATCCTCTCTTCTATAGAAAAGCAGTAAATAGACAATTACTTTTTATCAACATTGAGTACGCCATCTCTTCAACATTTTTTCACAATTCATGACTCGTTAGGGAGCCCCGACTTCTCCCTTTCGTGTGAGAATAAAAAAAAATATGGTCTAGTTAGTTAGTATTATTCTAATTTTTTTATTATTCAGTTATCCTCTGTGATCTATATTGAGTAAGAAAGTTTGGAATAAGTACAATATGGAATTATATTATATATATATATATATATATATATATAGAGATGAGAGAGAGAAGAAGGAGAGAGAGAGATTAATGGGTATCATTGTCATAGGAGGGGATTTTCTCCTTGACGCCCTATGTGGCATAATGCCCACCATCCTTATAAAGTAGGGAGAGTGTGTGAGTTGGTGGAGATTTATGCCTACTTATGAGGATGGTGGGGATTGTGCACATAGACGACAAAGAGGGAAATCCTCTCCTATGACAAGGATACTCATTAATCTTTCAATATATCATATAATATATATATTATATATATTTATATATATATATATATATATATATATATTTATATATATATATTTATATTATATATATAATTAATTTTCCTAGCTTTTATAGGAAAAGGAAACTAAATAAATATAAAAACACTAAATTTAAAAAAAAAATAAGTATTCTTGGTTCCAAGAATAAAATTGACTCTTGATATACATAGTAAGCTTAACATTTCTCATTCACACCTTTAAAGGTTCCTAATTCATTCGGTAGTTGGATGAGTAGTAACCTTCTCAGTGTCACGTTCCTCTTCATAATAATACCATTTTCTATTAAAAAAAGGAAAAATTATGACAAGACCCCAAAAACGAATAATTCACGTAGCCCAGCACCCCTTATTATTTTCTGTGTATTGGCGCTAAATACAATGGGCTTTTGTGATTCATCCCCTATTTACACTGCCCAAGAAATAAATTCCTAAAAGATTCCAAAAATACCCTTCTTCTTCTTCTCTGTTTATCTATTTTTCTCATGAAGACCACAACTGTTCCTCCCTCTCTCTCTCCTCTTCTTCTCCTTTCCCTAATCCTAACCTTCCTCCTCTTTCCCTCTTACTCTTTTCCCCTACGACCTTGCCATCTCCCTCTCCTTCCTCCCCCTCTGCACCATCGTCACAAAACGTACCCTATGACCCTGTTGTCTCTCTCTCCCACCCCACCCCCCCCCCCTCCTACTAGTGAAAGGTTTTTGTTCCACCTTCTACCTTAATCAACCCCCTCCTAGTCTGTGATGACATCAATAACAGTGCACAAGCCTAACCCCAACCTCCTCCGTCGTTAACAGCATCACCTACTTCCTCTCCCTCCTCTGCTCCGCCTTCATCTCAGTCTTCAGTAACTAGAAGCCCAGCGTTGACATCCCCTTACGTCAATGAGATCAATAGGGTCTACGATAAAATATGTCAACATTTTTTAGTTTAATCCTAAGTTGTACCTTTGTTACTGCAAATATAGTTTTTATTTGTTATAATTGTGCTCTTTTAGAACTGCCCACAATGTATTTATTGTTTTGCTTCAGCAAGAGAACTTGGCGTATTTTGAATTTAAAATTAAAAAATAAATTAATCTTATTATGAAAATCATGAAATTATTTATATATATACAAATGAAATAAAATTGAAGTTGAATTCAATTGAGATGATTGTCCATTGACCTCATTTTGTTACGTTTTGGATCATCATATCCAATACATGTTAACTTTAGTCAGTACATGTTAACTATATTCACTATGTGTTAACTTTAGCTAGTACATGTTAACTAAATCTGATATTTATTAACTTTAACTAGTACATGTTAACTATATTTTATACCCGTTAACTTTAGTCATTACCCGTTAACCATATCCAGCACCTGTTAATTTTATCTAGTACCAGTAAACTATACTTAGTACCTGTTAACTTTGCCCAATACCCATTAAATGTTTATTAACTTTAGCTAGTAACCATTTATTAACTTTAACCAGTACCTTTAACTATATCTGATATCTATTAAATATACCCAGTACCTGTTAACTTTAGCAAGTACCTATTAACTATATCTAGCATCTCTTAAATATTTTTATATATTGTCATATTAGCTCTAATATCGCTGAGTCTTTTGACAACTAAAATGCTTATTGTTAGATTAAGTCTATTGGGTATTGGGTTAATGGGTTGTGACCCGTTAACCATACCCCTATTTGTATGACTATATATATATCTCTAGTATCTGAATAAATTAATAAAGTTAGGGTTTTGCTCTCTCTATTATCTCTTTCTATATGGTATCAAAGCATGAAACCCTAGCCGCCACAAATCCTCATTCAAAAACCCTAGCCGCCGTCGCCTCTTCTCCTTGCCACCGGCACTACAG
>NC_033794.1:55998162-56002951 GCF_001876935.1 Asparagus officinalis
ACAGTGCCGCCGCTGCTACAGTGCCTCCGCCTGTTTTTTTGTTCTTTTTTCATGGCCTTGAATAGGTGATTCGAAGCCACATATGACCCGATTCGGTCATCTATTACTGTCTATTTTTTGATCTGCTCTTAGTCTATATTTAAAGAACAGATCTCTACTACTGTCCTGGCTATTTGACTACTACCTGCCTACCATCATTGTGCAATAATGTCAGAAAAAGATCTCTCCTTCTCTTCTACATCTCCCTCTGCTGCTGCTGGTCAGACTTCTGCGTCTAAGGTAGTCTTAGGGACTACAATAAAATTGAATGGTAAAAACTATCTGCTCTGGGCTCAGGCTTTTCGTATCTTCATGGACGCTCAGAGCAAACTTCCACATCTTCTGACCTCTCCTCCACCCACCATAGATCTCACCTACAGTTCCTGGCTCTCATCTGATTATTGTGTTATGACGTGGTTCCTCAACAGCACGGAACCACAGATTAGTAGCAGTGTTATGTTCTTAACCACTGCGAAGGAGATGTGGGACAACTTGAAGATTATGTACGAAAATGAGAAGAATGCTTCCCGTGTATTTGAGATTTATGAGCGACTGTTTGCGCTCAAATAGAGAGATAGGTCAGTTTCGGAGTTCTTTGGTAAGTTAAAGGGACTGATAGACGAACTGAAGATGCATCAGACTGCAGTAGCTAATGCGACGACGCTGTTGGGATATCGTCGTGACTTGGCAGTGTCCAAGTTTCTTTCTGGATTGCACCCTACCTTACAGTCCCAGGTGAGAGGATAGATATTGGGTGGAGATACCATCCCCTCACTGACTGCTACATTCTCCAGAGTCATGCAGGTCTCTACTGGTGTTTCTTCTGATACTTCTGCACCGTCTCCACCTTTAGTGGATCAGTCTGTCATGTTCTCTAGTAGAAGCAGAGGCCGCGGTCGTGGTCGTGGTCGTGATTCTGTGAGAGGACATGGCTTTTTTAGTAGGAGACAGAGTGATTCTGATAGGGGTTCATGTCAGTGTGGTCACTGTAGGAGGACCAATCATATTTCTGAGAAATGCTGGGAGAAGTTTGGTCGTCCTCAATGGGCCCAAGTAGCCGATGTCGAGTCGACTCGCTCACCTGTTTCTACT
This sequence comes from Asparagus officinalis, assembly GCF_001876935.1. Classification (NCBI taxonomy): domain Eukaryota; kingdom Viridiplantae; phylum Streptophyta; class Magnoliopsida; order Asparagales; family Asparagaceae; genus Asparagus; species Asparagus officinalis. The sequence goes on from NC_033794.1 coordinate 55,999,294, forward strand.
ACTACTTCTAGTAATCCAGCTGTTACTGTTCCTACTGTTCAGATCTCTCAGACAGATTATGAGAGGTTACGCCAACTAGACCTCTCTCAGTACAGTCATTCGGCTACTCATGCATCCTCTTCAGGTATGGATGCTTACATAGCTTCTCCTCATAAACCATGGGTACTAGATTCTGGAGTCGCATCCAATATGACAGGTATAAATGATTGTTTTGTCTCTTTATATCTTTCTGATAAGTTTCCCTCTATTCGTATCGCTGATGGTACACTTTCTCCAGTTCTTGGTGCTGGAGTAGTTCATGCTATTTTCTCTTTGAAACTCACTGATGTGTTATATGCTCCTAAATTCCCTGTTAGCTTATTACCCATTAGCAAGTTTACAAAGCACAATAACTGTAAAGTCACCTTCTTTCCTTCTTATTGTGTTTTTCAGGACCTAGCAACTGTGATGACGATTAGTTCGGAGCATGAGAGAGGAGGTATGTACTATTTGGACGACAGTATGCCGGGTGCTAGTTTTGTTGCGACACAGCCTGATTCTACCTTACTGTGGCACTGGCATCTGGGTCATCCTTCACTACAGAAACTTAGATCGATAATTACTGTTCAGTCTTCTCTTTCTTCTTTAGGTTGTGAGTCATGTGAACTGGGTAAGCACCATTGTGCTTCTTTTCAGAGTCGTGTCGATAAACGCAGTAGTTTGCGTTTGAGTTAGTTCATTCTGATGTCTGGGGTCCTTGTCATGTTCCCTCTGTGAAGGGTTTTCGATATTTCATTATTTTTGTTAATGATTTCTCTCGCATGACTTGGCTATATTTGTTGAAAGAGAGGTCTGAAGTCTCGCATGTTATTGAACTTTTTTATAATGAAATAAAAACCCAGTTCTCTACTTATGTTCATATTCTTCGTACTGATAATGCTTTGAGATATATGAAAAATGATGTTTTAAAATTTTATGCTCTTAATGGTATTATTCATCAAACTTCATGCTCTCACACTTCACAACAAAATAGAATTGCTGAGAGGAAGCATAGACATATTCTCGATGTTGCTAGAACACTGATGATACATATGAATATTCCAAAGTACTTGTGGTCTGATGCTGTCCTTACTGCCTGTTATTTGATTAATCGAATGCCTTCCTCTATTCTTGATGGTTTGATACCATTCCACTGTCTTTATCCTGCTAAAAAACGTTTTTCTGTGATTCCTCGAATTTTTTGTTGTACGTGTTTTTTTAGGATTTGACTACTGGTTTGGATAAATTGTCTCCTAGGTCCATTAAGTGTGTGTTTGTTGGATACTCACGTACTCAAAAAGGGTATAGGTGCTATCATCCAACCACCAGGAGATATTTTGTTTCTGCTGATGTTACCTTCTTTGAGTCTGTCTCATATTTTTCCTCTGGTTCCACTACCTCTGTCAGTCCACAGGTACCACTACCTTCTACGGTTCCTACTACTATTCCTGTATTTACTCCTGTGGTTACTACACCAAAGTCTCTATTGACATACTCTCGCCATCCTAAAGTACATACACCTGTCTCTGCTCCTGCTGACTCTTCTTCTCCAGCTGCAGGTCCATCTCATGTCGAGCCTCATATCTCTTCTAATTTAGATGTTCCTATTGCTCTTCGTAAAGGTAACGTTCTTGCCCAAAATATCATATCTCTCTTTTTGTCTCTTATGACCGTCTCACCCCATCCTTTCGTCAGTTTGCTTTGTCATTGTCCACTATATCTTTACTCAGGTCACATGAGAAGCTTTATTAGTACCCGCCTGGAAATAGGTTATGGATGAGGAGATGAATGCACTGCTTTTTAGAGGGACTTAGGATTTGGTCTCTCTACCTACTGGAGCGACTGTGGTTGGCTGCAGATGGATGTATACCTTGAAATATCACCCTGATGGGTCTGTTGATAGATATAAAGCTCACCTGGTTGCTAAAGGATATACCCAGACATATGGTATTGACTATTTTGAGACTTTTTCTCCTGTTGCGCGTCTCAACTCCATTCGAATTCTCTTCTCTCTGGCTGTTAATCTAGATTGGAAGATGCATCAACTAGATGTGAAGAATGATTTTCTTTATGGTGATTTGGACGATGAGGTTTATATGGAGCAACCTCCTAGGTATGTTGTTCAGGGAGAGAATATTATCTGTAGACTGAGAAAGGCCATCTATGGGTTAAAACAGAGTCCTAGAGCTTGGTTTGATAAATTCAGCAATGTTATTTCTAGTGTTGGTTTTCAACGCTATCATTCTGATCACTCTGTCTTTCTTCGACGCACAACAACTGGTTTGGTTATTTTACCCGTTTATGTTGATGATACTCTTCTCACTGGGAGTGATTCTGTTACCTTAGTAGAGACTAAGGAGTATCTAAACCGTCATTTTGTCACTAAAAACATGAGAAAACCAAAATATTTTCTTGTGATTGAAGTTGCATATCAAAGGCATGACCTATTGTTGTCCCAAATGAAGTATGTGCTAGATTTACTAGAAGAAGCAGGTCTCTTGGGATGTAAACCTTCAAACACTCCAATGGATACAAATATTGATTTGTGGCATGATAATACCTCTCTACTAGATGATGTTGGACGATACAGGAGACTGATTGGTAAACTAATCTATTTGACAGTTACCAGACCTGATATTACCTTTACAGTGGGTGTACTGAGTAGGTTTATGCACAAACCTAGAGAAGTTCATTGGACAGCTGCTCTGAAGATTTTGACATATATCAAGAGTTGCCCTGGTAAGGGATTGCTATATAAGAAGCATGGGCATACTCACATTTCTGCTTTCTCTGATGCTGGCTATGCAGGAGATATGGGAGACCGGAAGTCAACCTCAGGATTCTGTACTTTTATTGGAAGTAATCTTGTCACTTGGAAAAATAAGAAACAAGATGTAGTATCACGGTCTAGTGCAGAGGCCGAATATAGAGCAATGGCTCACACTTCTTGTGAGATGATATGGCTATAAAAGTTTATGACAGAACTTGGTTTTGTTCAACCTGGACCCATGCCTATGCATTATGATAACCAATCTGTCATTTACATTGCACAGAATCATGTATTTCATGAGAGAACAAAACATATTGAAGTTGACTATAATTATGTCAGAGATGCTTGGGAGAAGAAGATAGTGTGTCTCATATTTACTCCATCCTCATAACAACTTGCTGATATTCTTACCAATGCTACTTCTTCAAAGGTGTTTTCTATTATATGTGACAAGCTAGGCATAGTGGATATTTATCATCCAGCTTGAGGGGGAGTGTTAGATTAAGTCTATTAGGTATTGGGCTAATGGGCTATGACCCGTTAACCATACCCCTATTTGTATATATATATATATATATATATATATAGTATCTGAATAAATTAATAAAGTTAGGGTTTTGCTCTCTCTATTATCTCTTTCTACACTTATAATGTCGTTAAAAATCGACTATGGGTTAGGATTAAAGTGGGATTATGAAGTTGAATAGAGCATATCTCGTTAAAGTGATCTTAAAAGTGAAGCAAACGAATCTCTTTCTACACATAAAATGTCATTAAACCATGGCTTTGTTTTATTAAGGGGTAATGAAAGGTTGTAGCGACGGGAGACGGCGTAGGAGGCAGTGGCAACGAGAGATGATGTAGAAGTGG
>NC_033794.1:56002961-56005186 GCF_001876935.1 Asparagus officinalis
GAGAGGGAAGGGGGAGGCGGGAGAACGAGATGAAGGAGTCAGAGGGAAAGACGAAAAAGGAGAGGAGGGTTAGGGTTAGAGTGAGGAGAGAGTAGGAAAAGAGGAGGGAGGAACAGAATGAAGGTTAAGATTAGGGAAGAAAAGGAGATGAGCGAGGAACAGCAGCATAGTGGATTAGGAGAGAGGAGGGAGAGACGAGATGATGAGAATTTTTAATTGGTGTGGGCTATAAGAGGGTATAATGGATAACTTGGGTAAAATACAATTTTTGGTGTCATACACCCTAAAAAGATTTAGGGGGGCTCGAACATATGAAACTTTCATTTTCGGGGTCTTGACATAATTTTTCCAAAGAAAAGAATATGCAAGAAAAGCAAGAAAAATCTATTATTACCATGACACCAAATGAGAACCCGGAGATAACGGAGTTCTCAACGGAGACGGCGGCAAGCTCAAGGGTACCAACTTGGCCGGCGAAGGTCTGGGTGATGGCTCCGAGAGAGTACTGGCATACTGAGGTGAATATGGCTGGCCCAGCTAGAAACCACAGCTTCCTGGACTCAGCCTTGAACTCTCTCCACAAATCCCTTGGGCCTTTAATAGGCCCGATATCAACTAGCTCCCTAGTTTCTGATAACAAGAGGAGAGGCTCTGTTGGGCTCTCCATGGTTCTCTCTCTCTCCCCTCTCTTTGTTTCTCTAGCTCTCTCAAATGAGGTCCGAGAAGGAAGAGAAATGGGATTTGGATGCTAATGCTTTTCGTGCTGGCGTGTTCTGGTGTTTTATATGGACAGAAGCTTTGCATGTAAATCCTTGGTGTGTGTTGTTGTGTTCTTGTCCTTGATGTAAAATTAATTTGCATAAGAAAATATCCCGTGGCCTTGATTAGTACATCAAAAGATATATGTCTAAATCATCAAATTTAACCTAACCCGAAGGAGGAAAAGATAGGAAAGTTTAAAACTTTGGTGTAACCTTTTCATAAAAAGGAGAAGTTGCAAGTTTTAACTGAGAAATCTAGGTACGATATAAAATTAATGAAGTAGAGGACTAATTTGAAAACTTTTCTCACGGGGACCATTAGAAGCGTCCAGAAATCTGGTTGGATTGTGCAGAGGTTCTCGGTGATGAATCGGCGGATGAGATACCAAGGCACAACAGAGGACGACTTCAACATTGAACTTGTTTTGTTTTAGGGGCTGTTTGGTTGGTTTCCTAAAAATTAAGAATATGAAATTGGATCATGGAAATTTCAAAAACATTAATTTTCTCCATTTCTAACTCTAAAACTCATCACAATATCTAATAAAATATTATTTTTATCTAACAACTCATCCACTTTATCCAATAAAATATAATTTTCATCCAACAACTCATCTCGTATCATCTCCTAAAAATAAAATTGGTCACATCATCCAACTCATCTCATCTCATATTTAAAAATCACCCACATCATCCAATAATATGGTGACAACTCATCTTATCTTATTAACATTTTATTTCTATCCATTTCCTCAACAAAAAAAACAAGAAAATTGATTATCTTAAGTGTGAGTTACATCATCCAATAATTTACAAACAACTCATCTCATCCATTTTCTTATTTTTAAGAATGAACCAAACACAAGAAAGAAACTATTATAGGAAATAGGTTTCTTATAATACATTTCCTTATTTTTTTAACCAACCAAACAATCTCAAAATAAGTTTTCTTAAAAAATCACTCATATCATCGAATAATATGGTGACAACTCATCTCATCTCATCATCTATTCTTTGATTTCCCAATTTTTTTAAACAAACAAACCGCCCCTTATTTAATTTCTTTTTTCTTGAACAAGTCAAATTTGATAACTCAAACAAAAGACGTAGTCCCCACATGGATGATGGAATCGTCTAAAAAATTATTTTTTTTTCTATAGTATGGTCACACGTTTATTAGATTAAACAAACGTTATGGAATGGGGTTATATATGTCCAAATGAATTTATTTGTGTATTATATATTGTTTGTTGATTGGTTATGGTTTCTTCTTGCAAGAACGCAACTTTTGTCGTCACGACTGATCGCATCCTTTTGGGTTGCAAGGGCCAACGGCTACAGGATCACCTTGAGTATATTAAGATAGGGCTATAGCCTATAGGACTTGTGCATGCAACGGCGTGGGCCGGGCCGGTTAAAGCCTTTGAACTGGCTCGTTGGGTAGGACTGTGCAAACAGTCTGTC
>NC_033794.1:56005196-56008965 GCF_001876935.1 Asparagus officinalis
ACCCATTAATCAAAACCGAACCGAACTATTGCATGTCAGTTCGGTGCGGTTCGGTTCGGTATGTTCGGTTGTAATCAAGATTCATTCAAATGTTATAGATAAATTTATTCATGTCTATTATACAACTTTTTTATTTTATTTAATTAATTAATTTATTTATTTATTTGCTTTATTCACAACTTATATACATACTAACATCTAAGGATTTTGAAAAAGAAATAACATCTAAGGATTTTGAAAAAGAAATAACATCAAGATAAGGCGATAATCATAGAGCGTGAGAATTTTTGTCCATTGTGCAATCCCTGTACTGAGCCTTTTGTTCTCAATTTGTGAGGGGTACTTGCATTGTGAGACTTCCCTTAATTCCACCATAATAATCCTAAAATTGTTCATAACTGAGAATAAATCAATGGACTTTTTTAGTTGTTAGTGATAAAAGTATTCCTCAATAATAAACAATTATGAATTAAAATTAATTTCAATACAGCTTACTAACATGCAACGAGAACTAAATCAATCTTAATTCAAAAATAAAATAAAAATTAGGGTTTCAGTTGATAGCTCTATTGTGGGTGCCTCCAAAGTACGAGATGGGTCTTGAGAAGATGGTTTAGTGACGATGAAGAAAGAAATAGAGGAAGAGAGTCGTTAGGGTTTCTGTAAAACCTCGTAAATTTAAAATATTGTGATATATGATAATAAATATGTTATATGGTTATAAATAACATATTTTGATGTTTGAATATGTTAGGAATTAATTTGAGATCAATTATTATTAAAGTATTATATGATATAAATTATATGATATTATAATAACTAACTATTATTTATATTAATATATACGTATAAATCATTATTAGTTATATATATATTGTTATATAATATTTATGTATCTTGAAAGCAGTATATTTTCACTACATAAACATACAGTAATACATAAGTATGATACATTCATACTGACAACTAAATATAAGTTATATATTTATGTAGTAGATATTTAGGTAATTACGTATGGTACATTTTGTATATAGATTAAGATTTTATTATATATATGTACATTACATACAGTACATTACATAATATCAATATCATATACAATTACAACATACATACATAATAGTAAATATATTGGACGTAGTATTTTATATTTGAACTATATTTAAACTTATTAGTACTATAATTATATAGTAAGATATTAATAATAATAAGTATGATAATTAGGATAATTATTAAAAAATTTAATATATAATAGATTTATTAGTATATATATGTGTGTATTTATATTTAGTTAATAATGTATCTACAATGTATAATAAGAATGATTAGTTAATAGTATATAATTAGTATTAGATAAGTATATAATAGAGCTCCGTTTTATTATTTAATAATACGTTTTTAAATTATTACGTATATAGCGGATTATGATATAAATGAGACATGATCATAGCTATACTATTAAAGATTATATAGATAAATTTAATATATGATTAATATATATATTTATATATATTAAATAATAATACTTGTAAAATTAGTACTTATATCAAGTTATATATAATACGTTAGTGATTTAAGCTTCATGGGGGAATAAGGGGTACTATCTGGGCCAAAGATTCCTTGGTAGTGATGTGGACACATTCTATGGTCCATAACATCACTAACCTTTGAAGTTTTGAGTGCTTCCATCTTCATACGAGTGTGCATGTATGGACAAAGATGTGTTCCACATCACTACCAACAGGATTCCTTGGTACCAACGTAATACCCATGTCTCTCTCTCTCATTCTCTCTCATCTCGTCTCTCCTCCTATATAAGGCTATTAATATGATGATTATGATTTAGTTACTACTAATATTATAACTGAAGGTATGATGACTGTATATATACTGTATATTATACATATATATATATTATGTAAACCATATGCTAAATACACTAGGATATTATATAATCAGTATTATTATAGTTAATAATCGAAGTAATTGATATAATGTGAGAGAACAGAGTCTCCAGGTATGAAGAGGCTTAGCATGATCGGCATAGCCTCGCTCTTCGAAGGTCCAGACACCACTTGGGTGTCTCGTCGTCGTTCGTTTGTCATGGTGCTTTCGGACCGGCTAGGCCCTCGCCTCCTCAGTTGCACACCACCGCCCTTTGAAGTCCAACACTTATATTCAACGATTGTCTGTCTCACTTACGCTCAAGCTTCTTGTCGCACTTGCACCGCCCTTTAAGTGAGTTCAACACTCGTCTGGAATTCCTTGTCTCGCTCTGGGACTCATGTCGATCTCAACCGATCCATCTCTCCAATATTCGATCGGGATGATCATCGGACTTCAAGCGACTTCCTACCGCCTTCTCGAGTCGAAACACATGTGTTGTAAACTCCGTCATAGTCGGTTATCGAGAGTCGTGGCTTGACAACGGAGCTGTGATTATTGTCTGGCATGGTCGGTTCGATGTGAACACAGAGTGTCTGTCGTCCGTGATCTGTTGATTCGAGTTTATGAACGTCGATGGTCGCACAGAGGGTGTCGTTTGGTCTAGTTGGTCGAGTCATCGAGTCGACACAGAGGGTGTCGTCACGTCCAGTCGGTCGAGATGTCGACCTATGTCGGACTCCGAGTCGAGTCGACACAGGGGGATTTTAGCTATTTGTACAAGTTTGAACGTGGATTTATTTCGTTCTTCGAGCCATCTTCCAGCGACGTGTAGGCTTTGTACACGTGTTTTGGGACTTGTAGTGAGATCTAGTACAAGTGGAATGTTGTGTATGGACACTTCTTAAAAGAGAATTTCTTGTTCCTTAAAATCTGAAAAGAATGTACTTTATGATTCAACGTTTTCGTCTTTTTACCTGCGGACGCGCTGGTGCTGTCTTGACAGCAGTTTGATGTTTTAATTTGGTTCCAATTTTATCAGAAACTCATCTTTTATAAGAGGGATCATTGTCAAAAAAATAAATAAATACAAGAAAGCACAACTCATCTTTTACAATAGTCTTTTCCCCTCTCAAACCCCATAATAGTTTCTAAGTGTTTCCGTGACGTTTGTTGAGAGGAAACAGAGGCTAGCGTTTGTAGTGAGGGGGATCTCGTACAACCGTTGTTTGGGAATTTCAACAACTCTGAGGCAAGATTACCCTCATCCAAACCTCTCCCTGCAATTAGTTGAAATTTTAAGAAGATTCTTCATGCTTAAGTTTAACTGTTATGTTAAAAATTAGTTTATGATGATAAATGTTAAATCCTATGCTAGAAATATAATTTTGTTCCCTTAACTATTGCTTTTAGTTTCATGATCATGATCTTTAGAAATTTGGAATTTATTTCATTTATTAATCATGTTAAAACATGTTAGAATCCTAGAGGAATAATAAATGGAAATTTTCATGTTAATCAACAATGTTTAATTTCTAGGCTTGTGATTACCTAGATAAATGTAACTTGTTTAAATAAAATTTTATCTCTAATATTTGGGTAGATCCCATCATGTATAATTAATCATGTGGATTGCTTATGTGTAAATTCAGAAAATTGATTTATTATGATGTTAACTCTAATTAGATTAATCCTAAGAGTTTATCTTTTTCTAAAATATTATCCTGCTAAGTGGTAAGTAAGTTGTGACCTTGTTGTATGAATTATGAGGATAAAAATCAAGTTGTTTAAGGTGTTACAAGTTCTGTAATTTAAAAGTCTAAGGGAACAGATTTCCCTCTGGTCGACCGACCGGCGCCCTAGGGGCGGTCGACCGGCGGGGGGG
>NC_033794.1:56008975-56017005 GCF_001876935.1 Asparagus officinalis
GGTGCCTGTTTGCGCATCTCGTGCGCATCCATTAACCGGTCGATCGAAGCCTTAGAGGCGATCGATCGGACTGGGCTAGTTTGTCTTCCTAGGTTTGTTTGTGTTGTTTCGAGTTTTGATGGCGGAGTTCGAGCCACACTTTGACACATGTATAGTCATGAACATGTATGAAAAGTGTTCTAGCACACATATGAATTTCCCAAATGGGACTATGACAAGTATTCTCCTGATTACTCTCCATTACATATTATTATTTATGCACGAGTGTGTGCTAAGGTCGATGAACCTATGTTATTATTTTCACACGAGTGTACGCCAAGGTCGATGAACCTATGTTGTTGTTCTGCACGAGTGTTACTAAGGTCGATGAACTTATGTTGATTTTATCCGCACGAACGTACGCAAAGGTCAGTGAACCTATGTCTTTGTTTTCGCATGATTTTGCACAGAGGTTAATATATTTATCTTATCTTTTTACATGAGGGTATGATCTGTTGAGAATTTACGGAGAATGATAATATTATAAGCCAACTGTTTTGAGTCCTTGGTGGACGCCAATTGTGATACAACTCATTGTTGAGTTGTCTTTCGACCGAGTTACTCATGATTTCAAGTACACGATATATATACATATACTGATGTTGTTTATAATGCTTTACTTTCCAGTTATATTTCCTTTCATATATAGCTCGGGATTAATATTTAGTTATCTACAATTTGAGACATACGATATAAACATGAGGGTACTCTTGTTTGGATTATTTCGCTCGATGTACCAGTCTCGTGTTGTGGGTCTCTAATTATTAATTTCCTTTAGATTATTTATCTTTAGTTCGGCGTTAATATTTAGTTATCTACCATTTAAGACATATGGTATATACATAAGGGTTTCCTTGTTTGGATTATTTCGCTCGATGTACTACGTCTCGTGTTGTAGATTTTTAAGTATTAACACCATTAGATACGGGGAAAACGGTCTAGGTAGACTATGCTTATTAGATAGATCATCCACTACATCTAGTAGCCATTTTCTCTGGGGGCGGATGTAGGTAATCTTGCATGCGCTCTAACACTCTTGTTATTTTTTTTATTTTTTTCTCCTTTTAGGAGGCTCAGAGCATCAGAGAGTCGTAGGATGACAGAGTCCTTGCATAGTCGTCATCGCAGGGTTTGTTAGTAGGAACCCATAGTAGTTTTATATTTGTATTTAGTCATGTGAGTTTGTATTCGTATTTTTAAGGCAGCTTGCCTTAGTATGGTTTTTAGTTGATTTGTTTTGGGATATTCGACATTTGCTTCAGAGATCAGTTGTATTTTAGTTTAGATTATTTGAGACATGATTTCGTCTATGAGATATATCTTTCTGCATCTTGTCTATTGTATCTATTTTCCTTATTTTTCCTATTTTATACCTGCACTTCTATTTAGTTCCACTAGAGGACATTACGTGATTGGTGAAACATGTTATTGTACAGTGTGGGTGCATGGTAGATTTGACATCTCTGGATTCACCTTGAACTGCAGCCATGTGTGAAAACATGGGCATCACAGTTGGTATTAGAGCTCTACTTCTAGTATCCTTAGGATCATCCTATATTGAGTCGTGGAGCTAGAATAGAGTTTCTTAGGATTCATGTATAGAGTCCGCTAGGAATTCCTAGAAAGAGTGAGGACGTTATATACATATATCTCAAAAATTACGAATTTTTTTTATGACTACCTTACTTTGATTGAAAGGTATCCACATGAATAATTTATGATAACTTTTTTGCTAGGTGCTACATATGCTTTTTCCTAAGGTCTCATTACCGTGTCTTATAAACTCTCTTCCTGAACTCATAGATGTTAGGACAAGGACGCGAATGTGGTAGGCCTCTTACCCGGAGAGCTAGGCAAGCGGAGCCAGAGCCGTAGCAGGCTCCACCTAGAGCCGCAGCAGCCTCTGCAGTACTTTGTAGACCTCATGGCACCTATAACGGCCATGTTAGCAGCACTCAAGGAACAGATGACGAGTCATGTTTAGCCAGTTACACCGCTACCAGTGATTCTAGTCATTCCCATCTTAGAGGAGACCCCAGAAGTTTCACCAGGGGTTATGTCACCACCAGTTGTAGGGCAAGCAGCAAAGTAGGAGGCTTGGCTCTGTTTAGTGGAGCGGTATCAGAAGATGAGGGCACCGGAGTTCCAGGGGTCATTAGATTCACTTGCAGCACAAGTGGAAGGAAGATGTGAGTAACACACTAAACTTACTTGGTGTGGATTCAGTGCAAAGGTAGAGGCTAGCAGTTTACAGCTTTAAGGGTGATGTCGAAGGATGGTATCAGCTTCAGTTCACCCTAGAGCACCGGACGACCCTCACTTGGGAGGATTTCGTATATTTCTTTGATGAGTAGTACATCTCTTCCATAGCACGAGCTGGGAAAGATCTAGAGTTGACAAGACTGGAGTAGGGGGATATGATCGTAGCTGACTACGAGAGCTGATTCATGAGTTTACTTCACTTTACAGGCATGTGGCAAACCGGAGAGTGCCAGGCGCAGATGTTCCTTACAAGGCTTCGTCCAAGCCTTCATCGCTACCTAGTATCCAAGAGATTATGCTCAGTTCGAGAAGTAGCTGATGCAACCACATCACAGGAGACAGAAACTACGATGTTCCAGAAGACCAGAGAGAGTAGCTCTAAATCAGGGCAGCAGAATGGAAAGGGCAAGGGCAAGAGACCTTTCGCCAGACCTGGAGGACCCTAGCAGTGGGGTAAGGATTTTTGGCATCAGCAGCAGGGTTAGTACAAGAAGGGACCATAGCAGGGTCAGAGAACGCAACAGGAGTGCAGGTTTTAGGGGACATGTCACAACTATCAGAAGTTTGGACACACAGCTTCAGAGTGTCGCAGTGCACCAAGAGGAGGCCAGCAGTAGGGTCGAGGTAACGGTCAGCAGCAAAACCATGGTTAGGACTAGCAGTAGAAGCAGGGCCGCGGTTACGGTCAACTATAGCAAGGGATCGATGCACCGCCTACCGTTCTGAGGATTAAGGGGCTAGCAAGCCAAATTCACACCATCCAGGAGATTTTTTAGGGACAGATAGTTTTGTGTATTCCACCACCAACAGTTCAGCTATCACCAGCCACTAGCAGAGTTTATGCCATTGTACCACGTGACCATGGCGCGAGTGGGACTATAGTGGAAGGTACTTTCTTAGTGAATTCGTTTTCAACTTGGATCTTGTTCGATTCAGGAGCTTCGAATTCTTTTATCTCTCATACCTTCATAGGCAGGCTTCAGCTAGTTGCACATCCCTTACACATTCTGTTATCCGTCTCTACTCCTTTAGGAGAGGTATCCCTATTGGAGAGTATCTGTAGCAGATGTATCATCAGTATAGATGAGTCTGAGTTTATCATTGATCTGATCATTTTACGATATCAGAGTTCAACGTTATTCTCGGTATGGATTGGCTATCATTCTATCATATCAGTATCGACTGTTTTGCCAAAAAAGTCAGTTTGCGAGCATCCGATGGGTCTAAATTGATCGTAGCAAACTCACAGGGCAACCAGTTTGCGGAGTCATTTCTGGCATACATTGAGGAGGTGATGCTGAGGGATCAGAGTACTGCTTTGTGCGAGACTAGAGTTATCTCAGATTATCGGGATATTTTTCAGGACATACCCGGGTTACCTCCTATGAGAGAGGTTGATTTCTGTATCGAGTTACAGCCAAACACAATACTGATATCTCGAACACCCTATCATATGGCACCTACTGAGATGTAGGAGCTACAGACCCAGTTACATAAGTTGTTATCTTAGGGCTTTATTCGTCAGAGTCATTCTCCATGGGGAGCACCAGTCCTTTTCGTGAAGAAGAAGGATGGTAGTATGCGATTATGTATCGATTATCATGAGCTGAACAAGGTCACTATCTGGAATAGGTACACATTACCGAGGATTGATGACTTATTCGACCAACTGAAATAAGCATAGTATTTCTCAAATATTGATCTTCATTTTGGTTATTATCAGTTGTGGGTCCGGGAGATAGATATTCCCAAGACTACCTTTCTGACTCAATATGGGTCTTTTGAGTTCATTGTCATTCCTTTTGCGCTGACTAATGCACCCATGGTGTTCATGGATTTAATGAACCATGTTTTTTATCCATATTTGAACCAATTCATGATTGTATTTATCGATGATATCCTTATCTATTCGAGATTGGAGGCAGAGAACGAGCAGCATATACGATTAGTATTGCAGACCTTGCAGGAGCATCAGTTATATGTTAAGTTTAGCAAATGCGATTTTTGGCTGTCCGAGGTTGAATTTTTTGGTCACATCATCAACAGAGAGGGCATAGTAGTCGATCTAACAAAGGTTACGACAGTACGTGATTAGGAGCCTCCGAAGATGGTTACCAAGATTCATAGCTTCTTAGGCCTAGCCGGTGTAGGTATTTAAAAATGCCAAACTTCAAAACACGAGAATGATTGTCAGGAAAACAAACCTCATCTCAATCCGAGATGAGGCTCGTCATTTAGCGAAGATCCACTTTAAGAATGTGGGTCGCCAAGCAACGAAGCTCAACAACAAAAGCGAAGCTCGTCAGTAGAAACAGAGTTCGTAGTTCATAGAAGAATGAGGCTTGGCAGTGAAGACAAATCTCATCGTTAGACTCAAGCTCGTCAGTGAAGATGAGGTTCGAAAAAAGTAAAGTCACAAGATTTATTATGCAGTTGGGCCCAGCTATTGAAGACAAAGTTCGTCAGTGAAGACGAAGTTCATCAGACGAGGTCAGTAAAGACATGATTCATCAGAAGAAGCTCGCTTACTATGAAGTTTTCCTTGTAAGACGAACCTCACTATGTATCGGGGCTCGTCCAACTTGACGAATCCTGTTTCAATTAAAGACGAGGCTTGTCATCCACATGAGATCTAGCTGTAATAGCTCAGAAGACTTAGTCAGCCACGTAGGCTAATCTTCGGGAGCACGTTACTATGCGCACTAATTTAGAGGAGGCAGTTGCGCCCCTCTACTCGTGATCTTAGCACGTCAGTTGTGTACTTAAATCTTATAAATAGCCATGGATGGTTACAGAGGAAAGGGTTCGAACTTTTGGACTTTTTGGCAATTTGAACTTCGAGAATCATTAGAGATCAGAGCTCCTGCTTATAGAGCTGGAATTCGACCCTCGTTCTAGCAGTCTAACGAACGTCAGAAGCTTTAGTAATCTTATTCTGATCATCAACTGGAGGCAATCTTGACTCAATCATCAAGGGAAGCATCCTTTCACCACTGAGAGCCCCACGTTAAACAATGAGGGGCTGAATTAATCTTCTCTTTATTTGTAATCAAGAGAGAGTGTGAGTGATTGTAAGTGTTTCGTACCAAGTGATCGAATCCAGTATTCTTAAAATAAGAATCAATAAACATTAATTTTTCAACCCTACAGTCGGCTATTACAGAAAGTTCATTCATGACTTCTTGAAGATCGTCATGCCACTTACACGCCTTACGAAGAAGAGTGTATAATTCATTTGGGGTACGGAGTGCCAGAAGGCCTTTGAGACTTTAAAGACCAAGTTGACTATAACACCAGTTTTGACCATTCCGAGCAGTGATAGGATATTTATTGTCTACACGGATACGTCATTAGTAGGTCTAGGAGACGTTTTGATGCAAACCCAGAGGGTCATAGCTTATACCTCTCGACAATTGAGGACGCATGAGCAGAACTATTCCACACACGACTTGGAGTTAGCACCAGTGGTCTTTGCTCTAAAGATATGGAGACATTATCTGTACGGAGTATAGTTTGAGTTATTCATAGATCACCATAGTTTGCAGTACATATTTTTCTCAGAAAGAACTCAATTAGAGGCAACAGTGATGGGTTGAGTTTATTAAGGATTACGAGTTCGCGATTCAGTACCATCCGGGAAAGGCGAACGTAGTGGCAGACGCTTTGAGCAGGAAGCGGCGACATCGGGTTTCTCGCGATTCAGTACCATCCGGGAAAGGCGAACGTAGTGGCAGACGCTTTGAGCAGGAAGCGTCGACATCGAGTTTCGATTTTAAGGTGGTCGTTGTACCGAGATTATTACACCGTTAGCCAGTTTGACTTTAGACCGGAGACCGGTGGGAACAGTGCATTTTGGGAGCTATGTTAGTGCAGCCATCTTGGAATGATCGAGTGGTCAGAGCTCATCTTGAGGACTCTTGACTTCAAACTCAAAAGGAGGAGATTTCCATGGAGCCTAAAGCCGATTGGATCGTTGGAGCAGACAGAGGCCTTCGAATGAAAAGTCGATTAGTTATGCCAGCTAGCGTAGAGCTGAAGAAGGAGTTGTTTGATGAGGCGCATCATACTAGATACACAGTGTATCCAGGCACAACAAAAATATATAAGGACCCGAGGAGATACTTTTGGTGGAGCGGTATATGTAGAGAGATTGCGGAATATGTGGCTAAATGTTTTACCTGCTAGCAAGTGAAGTCAAAACATCAGAGACCGGTAAGAACCCTACAACCTTTACCCATTTCGAAGTGGAAGTGGGTGCATATTTCTATGGATTTTGTTGTAGGATTATCGAGGTCAAAGAAGGGGAATGATTCTGTTTGGGTGATAGTTGATTGGTTGACAAAGTCAGCACATTTTATACCAGTGAGGACTACCTAAACCACTGAAACTTATGCGAGGATCTTCATTAAGGAGATAGTTCAATTACACAGAGTTCCAGAGATAATCGTCTCGGATTGAGGCTCATTTTTCACTTTGTATTTTTGGAGGAGCTTCCAGGATTTGTTTAGCAGCAGATTATCATACAACAGTGTATTTCACCCTCAGACAGATGGGCAGACGGAGAGAGTAAACCAATTCTTGGAGGACAAGTTGCGAGCTTGCATTCTAGACTTCTAGGGCAGCTGGGAAGACCACATTCCTTTGATCGAGTTTGCTTATAAAAATAGTAATCAAGCGACGATTGATATGGCTCCATATGAGGCATTGTACGAGAGACCCTGTAGATCCTCGATTTGTTGGATAAAGCCAGAGGATAGCTTATTACTTAGGCCGGAGCTTGTGAAGAAGACTACTGAGACGATAGAATTAATTAGGGAGTATATCCTTGCCCCTCAGAGTCAGCAAAAGAGCTACGCAGATCAGAGACGACGACCTTTAGAGTTTCAGGTTGGAGATTTTGTCATGTTGAACGTATCACCAATGAAGGGCATCCAGCAATTCGGCAGACGGTGAAAACTTGCCTCAAGATATGTTGGACCTTCAGGATTTAGTGAACGTGTTGGAGCTGTGTTATATAAACTAGATCTTCTAGCATTGATGTCGAGTGTGCACGATATATTTTATGTCTCGATGCTCAAGAAGCATCTACGCGATGAGGAGCAGCAGAGGGTGATTAATACACCTGAGATTGAGATTCAGACAGATTTGTCCACCATTCAGATGCCGATTTACATCATTGCTAGAGAGGATAAAAGACTAAGAAATAAGATCATTCCTTTAGTGAAAGTTTAGTGGAACAAGAAGGGAGCTTAGGAGGATTCTTGGGAACGTGAGGAGGATATGCGTTGCGACTACCCACACCTGTTTGAGCATGTAGATTGATTTGATTATGATTTGCGTTTGCTTATAATAATATCTCTTTGGTCATATTTACACTTAATGCTAGAATGAGGATACTAACACTTAGCTCCTACGTATTTGGAACACATGGTATATACATGGGGGTTCCTTGTTTAGATTTTTTGCCCGATGTACTAGTTTCACTTATTTAGGGGTTAAGTGGGAGCATTCGCATCCTGGACTGTTAAGTGTAGATAATGCAAAGATATGATTGCAGAATTTTGGGAACGAAATTTTTTTAAGGGGGGAAGAATATAAAACCCCGTAAATTTATAATATTGTGATATATGATAATAAATATGTTATATGGTTATAGATAATATATTTTGATGTTTGAGTATGTTAGGAATTGATTTGAGATCAATTCGATATATATATATATATATATA
>NC_033794.1:56017015-56033713 GCF_001876935.1 Asparagus officinalis
TTATAGATTTGGTGAAAATTTTGAAGTAAGTAAAATAAAAGAAATTTGATTTGTATTCTCTCGACCTTTATTACAATTCGAATTCCCGATTACAAAAAGAGAGGAGAATGATCTAGATTCTCCCCTTTGTTTAATTCTGGGTTCTTTACGGTGGCGATGAGATGTCTCCCTCGAATGCTCGCGTCGAGTTTGCTTCTCATTAGCGATCCGAACATCTTGTTTCACTAGAACGTGGTCTTCTCCTCACGATTTGACGTTATAGAAAACTTGCAAAGCAAGTTTTAGAACTCTGGACGAGTTGATAACTCTGAACGAGTTTGAAACTCTATGAATGGTACGAGTTGCAGTGCGAGCACTCTTGATTGCGGAATTATCAAGAGTGGTGTGAAGAAAACGACAGAAGAACACAATATTATAATTTGGGCGAATAAAAATACCTTCTCTAGATTATGAGAATCAATTGGATTACAAATCTCTCTCTCTCTCTCTCACAATCTCTCTAGATCAAAGAACAACCTCCCTGATCTCTCTTTTGAATACAATCTCAGTCCTCAACCCTAGAAAAGTCGTGTTTCTATTTATACCAAATAGAAATCCTAAACAGTGTAGAAAAGCAAGCCCATGCCTAAAACCCGTTTCGCGATCGACCGCAGAGCCTATCGCGGTCAACCGCGACCAACTCCCGAGACTTAAATGCACTACAGGGTTTTGGCGGTCGACCGTCGAACCCATCACGGTCGACCGTGATCAACGACAGAGAGCAGTCTTGATAACAGGGTTTTGACGGTCGGTCGTTGAACCCATCGCGGTCGACCGTGAAATAGTTCAACCAGATCCTCTGAGCTGTGCACGTTCACGGTCGACCGTAGAGTCATGCGCGGTCGACCGGCCAGCAGAAAAAATGCTTTTCATATCTTTTGATGAATCCTTTGACTTCGTCACCTCCAACAACTTTGTCCACGACTCCTCTATACTATTCTCAAGATACTATGAGAATCACTATCCTCAAGTTTCCATGAGGATCGCTAAGCTCCCGAAGAGAAGATACACCCGAATCATGGGTCCTCCTTTAGGAACTTGAAGTCCCGTTCAAGTTAGAACTTCAGCTAAGGGAATTTGCGAACCCCTCCTTCTCTGTTGAACCACTTAGCCTTGCTAGGAACCTGACCTTGATGTCCAATGAGAAACGACTCATTCGTCCCCCGCCTCGTCGTGGTCGTCTTCCACTCTAAAATACAATCTTCTTTCAGCGGCTCCTCTCTATCAAACCACAAGTCTTCAACATGCGGTAAGATCATCTACAATCTTCTTTCAGCGGCTCCTCTCTATCAAACCACAAGTCTTCAACATGCGGTAAGATCATCTTATTATCACCTTCATCATCCAATAATGGAGGCTCGAACAACTTTAAATACTCGACATTAATCACCAAATACATGCCTAAGTAAGGCGGCAAATCCAATCTGAAAGCGTTGTCGGCAATCTGGTCGAGGATTCGGAATGGACCATAACGAATAGGCTTCAACTTCTTCCATTCTCCTTTTAACCTCTCCTTACTCAATTTTAGCCACACCATATCACCTTTACCAAAGTTATAAGAAATCTGATATTGATCATGCTTCGCCTTGTACTTAATTTGTGATTTCTTCAATTGAGCTTCAACCATGGCATGAATGTTGGCAATCTTCTCTAGAAATCGCTGAGCACGTTGTCTTTCACTCCCTTCCTTGCCGTCAACTGTAGCTTCACTCAAAAATACAAGATCGAACAGACTTGGCGGTAAGAATCCATAACATGTCTCAAACAATGATTTTCCTGAAGATCCATGAATAGCCTGATTAAAAGCAACCTGTAGATATGGTAAACTCTCATCCCAAGTCTTGGGATGTCTGGAATTGTATCCTCTCAACATGTGCACCATAGTACGATTGACTACCTCCGTTTGCTCGTCTGTTTGTGGATGAAAGGCCGTGCTCTTCTTCAATTTAGTGTCCACGATTGACTACCTCCGTTTGCTCGTCTGTTTGTGGATGAAAGGCCGTGCTCTTCTTCAATTTAGTGTCCATCAAACTCCACAAAGAATCCGAAAGGCCGTGCTCTTCTTCAATTTAGTGTCCATCAAACTCCACAAAGAATCCCAAAAATACCCGAGAAACCGGTTGTCCCTATCCAAAATAATCAAACTCGGCAACCCAAAGTGCTTCCACGCATGCTCAAAGAACAACTGTGCTGCACCCTCCCCCGTCACGATCTTCTTACAAGGAATCAAGATCACCATCTTGCTTAATCGGTCCACCACAATGTACAAACAGTCATTTCCACGCTTGGTAGTCGGCAACCCTCCTAGAAAATCCATATAAATGCTCTCCCACGGCCTAGAAGAAACCGGTAGTGGTAGGTACAACCCCCTCTTCCTGTTAGAAGGCTTCGAAATACAGCATAACTTACACCCTCCAATGCTTAATTGCTTGATACAGTGCATAGAACTCCTTGTCGTAGGTCGGGTAGTTCGCAATGGCACTCGAAAACATCTCAGAATAGTATTCCACTGGCTTCTCGTCCTGAATTAATACCGCGCCCATCGCATAACTAGATGCGTTGGTCTCCACCTCGAAAGTCCGCTGCAAATTCTGCAATGCCAACACCGGTGCCCCCGAGATCTTTCTCTTTAGCAACTAAAAAGCCTCCTCATGCGTCCTCCCCCACTCGAACTGAACCTTAGCCTTTGTGAGGCTATGTAACGGTGTCGCATAAGTCAAAAAATATCAAATGAACTTGCACAAATACTGGCAAGCCCCCATGAAGCTTCTCACCTCAGTCACTGTTTTCGGTGTCGGCCACTTCGTGATTACCGCCACCTTACCCGGATCTATCCTTCTCTGGCCCTTCCCCACGATGAAGCAGAGATACACCAACTCGTCCTTCCTAAACTCACACTTCTTCCTGTTGAGCTTCAATTGTCTGTCCTGCAATACTCCAAACACCTTCTCCACATGAACAAGACGCTCCTCCCAGGTCCTGCTGTACACTAAAATATCATCAAGGTACACAATCACAAAATCCTCTATGAAAGGTCGTAACAAATCATTCATGAGCCTCATAAAAGTCGTTGGAGCATTGCATAACCCAAACGGCATCACTAACCACTCGAACAGGCCCTACTTGGTCTTGAACACCGTCTTCCAAGTGTCTTCCTCCCGAATCCTTACCTGATGATAGCCAGACTTCAGATCCAATTTCGTGAAGAACCTCGCTCCCTCCAACTGGTCCATAAGATTATTGATCCGCGGTAGTGGGTAACGATTCTTGATCGTTATCTTGTTGAGCGCCCGGTAATCCACGCACATGCGCCAGCCTCCATCCTATGCTCTACACCTCGGCGTGGTGATAGTCCCGTGATCTCCGAAAACAAGTTCGCATACTTGGCCTTCAACCTGTCAAGATCTCCCTCCTGAAGCTTGCTCAAGGTGGACAAACATATCCTACTCAGCTGCTCTTCATAAGGCCGAATGAACAACAAAACGAACTTCCTAGCCGCATTCACCAACCTCTTAGCCTGAGTCACCATCACCAAGCTTGTCTCTTGCGGAAGAGATGCCGAACAAAAAATAAATTGCGCGCCATCCTTGGTGAACGTATATTTTTGAGCCCGCCGATCATATACCGCGTGTCTATCCCACAAGTAAGGATTGCCTAAAATAACTTGGCAAACATCCAACGGAACCACGTCGTATGTGACCTCGTCAATATACGACTCATGGAGTGCAAATCTAAACGTACACTGGTTCACCATACTTAATCCCGCCTCCTTCTGAATCCACCCTAATGGATAGGGCTTCGGATGCATCACCTTCTTCAATCCCAGCTTCTGTACTACCTCAGATATCAGATTCTTCTGGCTCCCTATATCTATAATAGCATCTACCAAACTGGTCTTGACCTGCAACTTCAGAACAAAGAGCTGCTCCCTCGGGTCGTCGTCTTCTTTAGTGGCCTGCTTCCCCACCATAAGGTTGAGACTGCTATTTGCTTCAGTCATCCCAGGAACCTCTTTCGGACCCTGTGCTATCACGTACGCCTTCTTCTCCTCTTTCTTCTTCAATCCTTTTAGCTTCAGATGAGGATACTTATCCCAACAACGATCAGCTATGTGCCCCGTCTGCTTACAGTGATTACATGTCAATCCTGCCTTCCCCGAGTCACCATTCTTCTTCTCATCCTTAGGTTGAGAGCCACCCAACTTGCTCCCCGATGGTTTGGAGTCTCCCTTCGTCTCGTTGCCCTTCTTCTGTCTTCCCTTAATGGCAATGGCCTTCACGCTCGTCTCTGCAATCGTCTCGATCGAGAACAGCTTCATCTCTTTCCAGATGTAATCATTCAGACCCGCCATGTACTTCATGAAGATGGAGTACTCGTCCGTCATGATGTTTAGAACCATCGCCTGCTACCGGATTTCCATCGTGTACTCTTGAATGGTCTAATTGAACCTTTGACGCAAGCCGTACCACTTGTACTAACGCTCTTCAAGGAAACCCACTGGATAGAATTGCTTCCTAAGTAGTTCCTTGAACTTGTTCCACGACACTGCCTTCTTCTCCTGTTTGCAATAGGACTTCCACCACGTCAACGCGTGTCCTAAAAGCTTCAATGTCGCGAACATTATCTTCTCCTTGGATGAATATCCGTAGAGAGTGAAGTACATCTCCATACGCTCGATCCAATCATCGAGTTTCTCCATATTAATACTCCCATCATAAACAGAAATCTCAACCTTGAAGTTAATCTTCAAATTCTGGTAATTATTCTTACCCCCTTGATGTCCAACAGTCTTAACAATCTTGGCCTCCCCATCTGAATCAGATTTCTCACTCTCTTTGTCGGACTCGACGAGTTTCTTCTTACCCTTCGAAGAAGATTCCTCCCTTTTGTCCCCTCTGTTGATGAGACCTACGAGTTGGGTGAGGGTAGTCCCGATCATCTTGATCTGCTTTTCCATAGCATCAAGTCTTGCTGAATTATCTACTTCAGTTATCTTCTTCTTCCTTATTTTCTGGACTCCTTCCAATGAAATAAGGATCTCTCCAAGCTTCTTGTATTGCGAACAAGTCAGGACCATACACAGGATGCCCCCCTTCACAGGATCTGTATGCTCTAATACCAACTTGGTACAAGTTGCCGTGCGAGCACTCTTGATCACGGAATTATCAATAGTGGTGTGAAGAAAACGACAGAAGAACACAATATTATAATTTGGGCGAAGGAAAATACCTTCTCTAGATTATGAGAATCAATTGGATTACAAATCTCTCTCTCATAATCTTTCTAGATCAAAGAACAATCTTCCTGATCTCTCTTTTCAATACAATCTTAGTCCTCAACCCTAGAAAAGTCATGTTTCTATTTATACCAAATAGAAATCCTAAACAGTGTAGGAAAACAAGCTCAGGCCTAAAACCCATCTCGCGGTTGACCACAGAGCCTATCGCGGTCGACCGCGACCAACACCCGAGACTTAAATGCACTACAGGGTTTTAGCGGTCGACCGCCGAACCCATCGCGGTCGACCGTAACCAACGACAGAGAGCAATCTTGATTATAGGGTTTTGGTGGTCGGCCGCCAAACCTATCGCGATCGATCATGAAATAGTTCACCCAGATCCTCTGAGCTGTGCATGTTCGCGGTCGACCGTAGAGCCATGCGCGGTCGACCGACCAGCAGTAAAAATGCTTTTCCTATCTTTTGACGAATCCTTCGACTTCGCCGCCTCCAACGACTTTGTCCACGACTTCTCTACATTATTCTCAAGATACCATGAAAATCACTATCCTCAAGTTTCCATGAGGATCGCTAAGCTCCTGAAGAGAAGATACACCCGTATCAATGTAAGAGTTGATTTAACCGAAATCGATTTATACCCAAGGATGAAAGCTCACTATTGTCGAATGTTGCTGAAGGATGAATGTCGATCTCCCCTCTCACTGCCAAGCCGAAGATCTCCTCTTCACTACCAAGTCCAAGATCTAAAAAAACCCAGCCAAAAAGAAGCCTTGAACGCAGTTGAGTTTACTCATTTTTTAGGGGATTAAGGGGGTGTAACCGCCCCTTAAATCACTCCTAAGTGGGGTGTAACCGCCCCCAAATCATGAGAAACAGTTTTGGAACCGTTCAGCTCATGTTGAATGAGTCAAACAATGCCCAAGTTGGTGTTCAGGACCCTAACTCCGCGTTTTAGATAGGAGATGTGGAGTTAGGCACCCGCTGGATGTTAAAAAACGCGAGGATCGTCCGCTGGATGTTAAAAAACACGAGGGTCGCCCGCTAGATGCTGAAAAATGCGAGGGTCGTCCGTGTTTTGTTTGCTGAGGGTTGGAAACACGGGGGTTGCCTGTGTTTCAAGAATTGAAACGCCAAGGTGAATTCCGCGTTTTAGAAGGAGCTAATAACTTATAACTTCTTCTGTAGAGCGTTGTAAAGACCATTGTTGAGTGATCTTTGCCTTAGCTGTTTTGGGATGTGAAAATCGTCAGATTGTAACTTTTATCATTAGTGTTTGATGGGAGATCAGTTATCTATTATGATTTTTAGACAGCTTACAGAACCCCTCCAAAGTTTTTGAAAATTCACGGTTGACTGGGATTAATTTTCGGAATACTTTGGATCTCAACTCTGATCTTGGAGCTGTTGATTCCTTATCGTAAAGGAATCATTCTCTGCACTCGATTCGAAGGTATCTTGGTTGAAGGGATTTGTGACGTAGGACCTGTGTGAAGGTATGCATCATTATCCTGCATCTAGAATGCGGGGGTGGACCCTTGCGTTTTGAACTTGAGACGCGGGTCTCACCCTTGCATTTTAAATTTAGAACCCGGGTATGACCTCAGTGTTGTGGTTTTTGCAACGCGGGTCTGACCTCGGCGTTTTGACTTGAGACGCGGAGGTGGCTTTCATGCATTTTTGGCTAAGTCTTTGAGACTTATCTTTAGCTCATCTGTTTCAAGTCTCGGCTCATATTTATTAAACTGTGTCTTTGTACCTTTCCTGGGGTGATGGGCGCGGGATGCTTGAAAAAGGCCTTCACTCTCTCAAGACCGCATTGACCTAGAAAGGAGGACTTGGTCCCGCACTTCCCTATCAAAGAAGGAAGACTTTGTCCCGGACTGACCTATCAACAGGAGAGGAATCTTGTCCTGCACTTCCCTAGAAAAACGGAGGAGGATTTTTCATTTCTAATTCTCTCAAATATTCGTTTCTATTTTGATCCAAAGGTTTTTTTTCTTCTAAAGAATTGGAACATATTTATTTATATTTAGGGCCCTAGGCCTACAAACATGCATAGGATTTTTAGCAAACCCTCAGTCATCAACAGATTTGATAAGCCTTTACCGACTACCATTTGAGTCGGGCTAGCATGTGAATTATTTAAATCCGTTTCACATGTAATATTATGCTAAGAGAATGAACCATCTTAGACTTGATGCTATGATTTTGAATACATAGACTTTGTCATTTTCACGGAAAAAGACTAACCGGTAACGCGTGTTAGGCGTAGGCTTATCTCTAATTAGGGATCGAGATAAAGTCCCCCATGCGTGTAAGGCATGGATTTTGACATTATTAATAACAACCTACCATGATGTTGAATACGTGGGCTTTGCCATTTTTATGGGAATGCGCTACCCGGCAGCATGTGTTAGATACAGACTTATCTCTATTTAGGGATCGAGATAAAGTTCCCCATGCGTGAAAGACATGGGTTTATGGTGCTATGGTGTTAAATACGTAGGCTTCGTCACTGTTTCTTCCTGTGTTACTTGAAACACTGAAAGAAAGTTGAAAGCGCCAGAGGTGTAGTATTAACTTGGCATGAATATTTACTTAGAGTAAAATTCAGAAATATCACTAGGATAATTCCAGAAAATCTTTAATCCGCTGGGGATTTTATAATAAAAACTTGCTATTCTTGTTGAAAAATGATTAACAAGTTCATTGGGGGATTTGACTGTTAGAGGTGTGATGTTAACCTAACAGTAATTTATAAGCTTATCGCTCTATTGAACAGAGTCGATAAACTGATTTAGTCGTTAGAGGTGTGATGTTAACATGACAGGAAAATGTTACGATCAGGGTAACTTTGAGGACCTATCGCTCTATTGGAGAGAGTCAATAAGTGGATTTTGTCAGAGGTGTGGGATTAACGTGATAAGAATTTGTTACAATCGGAGCAACTTTGTGGACTTATCATCCTATTAAAAAAGATTGATAAGTGGATTATCAGAGGTGTTTGATATTAATGTGATAAGATTTGTGTTGTGATTGGAGCAACTTTGTGGACTTATCATCCTATTGAAGAGGATTGATAAGTTGATTTGTTAGAGGTGTAATATTAACATGACATGATTTATGTGAACCTATCGCTCTATTGAAGAGAGACGATAAGTTAAGTGTCAGAGGTATGGTGTTAACATGACAAAAAAATATTACGATCGGGACAACTTTGTGGACTTATCATCCTATTGAAGGGGATTGATAAGTGGGTTGTCAGAGGTGTTTTGTTAACGTGACAAGATTCTTGTTACGATTGGAGTAACTTTGTGGACTCATCATCCTATTGAAGAGGATTGATAAGTTGATTTGTCAGAGGTGTGATATTAACGTGACAGAATTTGTGTGAACCTATCGCTCTATTGAAGAGAGACGATAAGTTAATTGTCAGAGGTTTGGTGTTAACATGACATAAAAATATTACGATCGGGGTAACTTTGTGGACTTATCATCCTATTAAAAGGGATTGATAAGTGGGTTGTCAGAGGTGTGATATTAACGTGACAGGAGGATGTGGACCTATCGCTCTATTAAAGAGAGTCGATAAGTTGATTTGGTCGTCAGATGTGAGATGTTAACTTGACGGGATTGTATTGCGATTGAAGCAACTTTGAGGACTTATCATCCTATTAAAGAGGATTGATAAGTGTATTGTCAGAGGTGTATTATTAACATGATAGGAGTTTTGTTGCGATTGGAGCAACTTTATGGACTTATCATCCCATTGATGGGGATTGATAAGTGGATTTTGTCTGAGGTGTGATATTAACGTGATAGGAATTTGTTACGATTGGAGCAACTTTGAGGACTTATCATCCTCTTAATGAGGATTGATAAGTGAATTTTATCAGAGATGTATTATTAACATGACAGGAGTTTTGTTGCGATTGGAGCAACTTTGTGGACTTATCATCCTATTAACAAGGATTGATAAGTGGATTTTGTTAGAGGTGTATTATTAACATGACAGGAGTTTTGTTATGATTGGAGCAACTTTGTGGACTTATCATCCTATTAACGAGGATTGATAAGTGGATTTTGTCAGATGTGTGATATTAACGTGATAGGAATTTATTGCGATTGGAGCAACTTTGAGGACTTATCATCCTATTAACGAGGATTGATAAGTGAATTTTATCATAGGTGTGATATTAACGTGACAGGAATTTGTTACGATTGGAGCAACTTTGTGGACTTATCATCCTATTGATGAGGATTGATAAGTGGATTTTGTCAGAGGTGCGATATTAACATGACAAGAGAATGTGTACTTCTGACTTGCATAAGATTTTAGGAATTAGCGTCTCGCTAGGGAAACTTGCTAGGTGAGTTTATCATCAGAAGCGATGAATTTTGATACTTATGATTTGAATAAGATTTTGAAGATTTAGTATCTTGCTAGGGAAGATTACGATTTGATCAATTTTGAGGACCTATCATCCTATTGACAAGGATTGATAAGTTTATTGTCAGAGGTGTATTGTTAACGTGACAAATTGGGAGTGATACAAGCTGTATTCATACTCTATGGGGGTAATGATCATCAGAAGTGTAATATTAACTCGACGATGTGAAAGTTTTATTACTCTTAATCCAATAGATTCTAAGTAACCAACCCCCAATCTTGATTAAGACTTAGCAGGGGAATAAAAAGAGGTAGACAAGGTACATCGCCTAGTGGGGCACTATCCATGAAGTTGGAATAGAGACACATCACCTGGTAGGCTATTATCTGATGAGTTTGACTATCAGAGGTAATCATTAACGTGATAGTTTTGTAAACTTGTCATCCTGTTGAAGAGGATTGTCAAGTTGATGGACTATTAGAGGTAACTGTTAACGTGATAGTTTTGTGGACCTACCATCGTATTGAAGAGGATTGGCAAGTTTATGGACTATCAGAGATAAATGTTAACGTGATAGTTTTGTGGACCTGCCATCCTGTTAAAGAGGATTGGTAAGTTGATGGACTATCAGAGGTAAATGTTAACGTTATAGTTTTGTGGACCCGCCATCCTATTGAAGAGGATTGGCAAGTTAATGGACTATCAGAGGTAAATGTTAACGTGATAGTTTTGTGGACCTGCCATCCTATTGAAGAGGATTGGCAAGTTAATGGACTATCAGATGTAAATATTAACATGATAGTTTTGTGGACCTGTCATCCTATTAAAGAGGATTGGCAAGTTGGTGGAGAAAGTAGACTATCAGAGGTAATTATTAACATGATAGTTTTGGTAGACCCACCATCCTACTTGAAGAGGATTGGTGGGGGGATTTGGGGGGAAACGAACTATCAGAGGTGTATTGTTAACTTGATAGTTTTGGAGGATTTCATGGTTGACAGAGGTATTCTATTAAACATGACAACTCAGAAAATTTATTACTTGTAATCGAATAAACTACAAATAAACCAACCCCCAGTCCTGGGCAAGTGCAAGGGGGGAAAAGGGTAGACATGGCATATCGCCTAGTGGGCCACTATCTAACGAGTTTGACTATCAGAGGTAACTATTAACGTGATAGTTGTTGGACCCGCCATCCTACTAAAGAGGATTGGCTTCAGTGGTCATAGTATCTTCCCCTTATGACTGAGAAAATTAGGCTTGGTCCGATTGCTCAGGTTGATTCTGCCTACTTCGCTCTTCAGCTTTGATCCTGACAATAATCTTTTGAGCATGTTCACCTTGAGAGATTAGTTGTCTCTAGGAATAGCATCCTGTAACTCCTATTCGGGCTAGGAGGTCGGTTTGCAAGTTGTGTTGATAGGTCTCCACCAGTGTAGACTGTGTCATACCTGTCGGACATCGCAGAGCCATGTTTCAAAACCTTTTGACGAAGTCTTTGACAGACTCCTTATTCTTCTACTTAGTGGCAAGAAGGATATGGATGGAGACTTCTGTATCATCTTTAAAGAATCTTGATAGGAAAAGTCTCTCTATATCTGCCCACTTTTGGATACATCCCGCAGGCAGTTTGCTAAACCATTCAAATGCAACTCCCTTGAGGGTGCCAATGAACAATCGAGCCAGAATGACATCGTTTGATATCACATTCCTAGTCTGTGACTTGAAATGATAGATATATTGGTTCGGTGATCCCGTGCCATCAAAAGTTTGTAGCGTCGGGACCTCGAACTTTGGAGGATAGGGGGTTGTATCCCATTCGGGAGGATAAGGCCTAGAAACTCCCTCGTCTTGGAGCTCACTTCTGTTAGCAATGATATTGAGGTGGGCTTACAATTCCTCGATTTTAGCCAATTGAGGATTTTACCCATTCTCGGCTTCTTTCTCTTCTTCAGATGAAGAGACTATGTGATGAGCTTCTTGATCAGAGGTCTCATTCACTTTTTATTTCACCTTCGATGTAGACGATCCTCCTTTCCGAGAGGAATCCTGCCGATGTTGTGACTCAGCTTTCTGGAAATTGGCTCTATTGGTAATGATTTGAGCCATCATATCCCGAAGTTGGTTGATGGTTTCCTGCTGTGCGTGGAACATGGCCTCCTGTTCAGCAATTCTCCTCGCCAGATCTTCATGGTTTTCTGTCATATAAGCGGAGCTCTCATGTTCAACAAAAAAGCTTGATGATTGAGACTCCACAATGGCTGAGTGGTTATCATCGGAATTAGTTCCTCCGGCTAACCTCTAATAGTTGATAAGGGGAATGGCTCCTGTTCGCGTCCGAGTGCGTTGGTAGATTCCTTCAAACTTGTTAGCAATTTCTCTAACGGTTGGTGAATGACTTGTCTCAGAGCCATCGGGACTAGGACCTGAGGCTTTCCCTCTGCCGATCATATTGATAGTGACTCCAGGATACTCGGTGTTTGGAGACTTCTTCCTATGCGAACGTCGTCGTTGGTTAGGCAAAGCAACGTTTGTTAATTGGTCAAACACCAACAGTTTGGCCGCATATGAGCAGCATTGACATCCCGAGAGGATCGTAGGAATCAGTCGTTCACATTGGAATGAACGAATGACTTGTTGCATCGGTCTTTCTTTCGATATGAACTTTCTAAAATCTGTTGTGAAGATTCGAGGAGAATTACTCACTGATCATGAGGTTTGAATTGGAACCCCCAGTCCATGATTGGACAGGACTGGCTCTTGGTGAATATGGATCTAGTTGAGATGCCTTGAATCCATGAACTTCTTATATCCGCCCCTCAATCTAGTCGCTCCACAGTATACACCAGGTTCTGTATTGGATTTCGTTACCCGAACGCGTGCCTGAGCTCTAGGTGTTGCTGGTGAAATGCGGTCCTGAGGTCTGTGTTTTGCTGATGAAACGTAGTCCTGAAGTCTGTGTTTTGGTGCTGAAACGCATGCCTAAGAGTTGCGTTCAATTTGTGGAACGCACTCCTGAGAGTTGCGTTTTGGTTCTGGGACGCACTCTTGAGAGTTGCGTTCTGCCAGATTAACGTAGTTTTGAGGTCTGCGTTTTGATGTTGGAACTGTTGGCCTTCTTGTTTTGATGATGTTTAACAAACAATTTACTTCTAATGTTGTTTGTCTAGTGTTTGTATTTTTATATTTATTCTAGGCAAACAACGAGTTGGAGGATGGATGGAATTGCGTTTCAACGATCATATCCAATGGAGGTTGGCGGAATTGTGAAGTGAAGCCATACAATTCAAGTTGAAGATCCAAGTTCAAGCTTCATCCGTAAGATTACCAAGAAGACCTTATTGAAGATCAAGATCAAGCTTGGGTATAATTAGTTTAGGAGTTTATATTATGTGTGTTAAGTGCTTTAAGCTCAATATCATATACACACACATTTTATTGGTTTCTATGTATATATATATAGTTATATATATACACATTTTGACTTTTTGGTTTATCCACAAATAAAGTTTTTACTAGCATATAAATAAATATTTACATTCATACATGTTTGTTTTTACGTGGATAAATTGGTTTGGTTTAATTTCATAGATATGAAACAAATATATATTCATATTCATACTCATATGTTTCATATTCTATTGTATTTGTGAAAATACTATATTCATTATTTATATATATTCATTATTTATAGACTTCATAACAATAGTTTACATCTTTCTTCAAGTCTATAAAATCATTTTGTAGTGTTTCAAAACATGGTTAAGCTAAAATGTTAAAATTCATATGTTTACATTTTCATATTTTGGACTATTTTACAAAATGATGATATTTTTTATTTGGGAGGTCCTTTTAAAAACAAGTCTTTGTAGCATGTTTATTATCATGTCTACAATCATTCTCCAAAGTTTTATATTTTTTAGAATTTATTTGATATTTTTAAACATGGTTTTAAAATCAGAAAATCAACTTTCAAACCTGTTTTATTTGGGAGGTCAGTTTTCTCATACGATCGACCGCGCCTTTTATTTACCCTGTGGAGCTAGCAGAGGCTTTCGCGGTCGACCGTCAAGCTAAAAATTCTCACGGTCGACCGTCACGGTCGACCGCAGATGTTTCTGGAAATTTTCTCAGTCTCTAACATGGCTCGCGGTCGACCGCGAGAATTTCACGGTCGACCGCCGTATGCCCAACGGCTCTTTTTGTACAAAATCTGAAAAAATCTTTTTCTGGGTTTTTAGGGGATTTGGTTGGGGGTTTCACTGTTGTTTTCTCTTCCTATATAAACCCCTCAAACCCTATTCTACCAGTAACAATAAGAGAGTGTTTTAAAACAAGTTTAAAGAGTTTTAAATAAGGGTTTAGGTTTGGGTTAAGTTTGTTTAAGAAGCTTTTAAGCATTTGAGAGATTGAGTTTGTGAAATCAATTTCACAAGAGCTTGAGGAGATCATCTATTGGTGTTTGAGCATCCAACTCTTCTCCTTTCACTCTTGATCTATGAAAATTTTTCTAAACTCAATCTAGCTTTATATTTTATATTGTTTGATTATCATTTTATTAAGCTAGTGTTCATATTGAGTTTAGTTGATTTTATTTTCTCTTTGTTTACACACACACAACCATTGAGCTTATTGTATTTACATTCATAGTATAATTGGGTTGTGGGATTGTGTAACTTAGAGAGTGAGCTTATAATTCGTTCTCATCCATTGTAGAGAATAAACACTTTGTATTGTGCTTAATTGTGAGATCACTTTGTAATATACTTGTACACCGAGAGAAGTGTGTGGTGAGAGTTGGGGATCATCCCAAGAAGAGTGGCGTCGGTTGACGAACCTAGGAAGAGGTTATATCCGAGCACTTAAGGGAGACACGTCTAGTTCAATACTTGAGAGGGTGTAGAGTGGGATTACAAGAGTGTGTTAGTTGTAGAGTTTTTGGTAAACTAGAAAACTGTATTGTGTGGTGTAAACGTTATTCGGGTAAACGTAGAAAACCCGGTTGTGATTGTAGAGATCTCCTCGAGGTGAGGAGCGGAGACGTAGGTCAAGTGGTTAGACCGAATTCCGTGATCATATCGTTTTGTTTGTGATTGCATTGGCGTTCTTATCTTATATCGCCTTTATGTATTGCTCTTCATATTGTCCTATCTCTTTTGTAGATTGTTTATTTTACCATTGTGTTAGTTTATATATCTTTGCTCATATATTTGTAATATCTCATTGCTAGGATATATTCATTTGTTCATATTGCTTATTCTTACTTGTAACATATTGTATATCTATCTTGCAAGAATAATTTATTCACTAGTTTTAATTGGCATAAAATCGGATTAGATTAGCATAAGACCCTAATCACCCCCCTCTAGGAACGGGCCTCTGAAGGCTGCGTTTTGATTGCACAACGCGCCACTGAGGGCTGCGTTTGGCATAAACTGAGCCCACTCCTTCGGAGAAGGGGCTGTTCGAGCAATCTTGACGAAAGGAGAGGGCTTCCTTCAGCATATGAGCAATGATTGGAGCTTTAGTCTCCTTGAATACTTTGCGGATCTTGCGCATAGCCTTGGGGCTAAGGGATCCAAAGGAGAGTAACTCCTCATTCTTAGCTTGATCAAACTCGATGATCAGAGTTTCAACGGTCGTTTCAGCGAGCTTGACGTCATATTGCGCCACCACTTTTTTGTTAAAGAAGATAGTCCCCAGCAGAGTCGCCATCTTTAGTTTTGGTGGAAAATTTGAAGTAAGTAAAATGAAAGAAATTTGATTTGTATTCTCTCGATCTTAATTACAATTCGAATTCCCGATTACAAAAGAGAGGAGAATGATCTGGATTCTCCCCTTTGTTTAATTCTGGGTTCTTTACGGTGGCGATGAGATGCCTCCCTCATGATCTGGATTCTCCCCTTTGTTTAATTCTGGGTTCTTTACGGTGGCGATGAGATGCCTCCCTCGAATACTCGCATCGAGTTTGCTTCTCGTTGACGATCCGAACATCTTGTTTCATTGGAACGTGGTCTTCTCCTCACGATTTGACGTTGTAGAGAACTTGCAAAGCAAGTTTTAGAACTCTGGACGAGTTGATAACTCTGAACGAGTTTGAAACTCTATGAAAGAGTTGATTTAACCGAAATCGGTTTATAGCCAATGATGAAAGCTCTCTGTTATCGAACGTTGCTGAAAAAGAGTTGATTTAACCGAAATCGGTTTATAGCCAATGATGAAAGCTCTCTGTTATCGAACGTTGCTGAAGGATGAACGTCGATCTCCCCCCTTGTTGCCAAGCCAAAGATCTCCTCTTCGCTGCCAAGTCCAAGATCCAAAAAACCCAGCCGAAAAGAAGCCTCGAACTCAGTTGAGTTTACTCATTTTTATAGGGGATTAAGAGGGTGTAACCGCCCCTTAAATCACTCTAAGTGGGGTGTAACCGCCCCCAAAACATGGGAAACGGTTTTAGAACCGTTCAGCTCATGTTGAATGAGTCAAACAACGTACAAGTTGGTGTTCAGGACCCTAACTCCGTGATTTAGACAGGAGACGCGGAGTTGGGCACCCGCTGGATGTTGAAAAACACAAGGGTCATCCGCTGAATGTTGAAAAACACGAGGGTCGCCTGCTAGATGTTGAAAAACATGAGGGTCGTCCGTGTTTTGTTTGCTGAGGGTTGGAAACGCGGGGGTCACCTACGTTTCAAGAAGGGAAACGCGAAGGTGAATTCCGCATTTTAGAAGGAGCTAATGACTTATAACTTCTTCTGTAGAGCGTTGTAAAGACCATTGTTGAGTGATCTTTGCCTTGGCTGTTTTAGGATGTGAAAGTCGTCAGATTGTAACTTTTATCATCGGTGTTTGATGGGAGATCATTTATCTATTATGATTTTTGAACAACCTACACTTATGTCAACTTAAATGGACCATCCACAAAAGTTTATATCCATTGATGATACCTAGAGATCTGTGCATCATATGAAGAGACTTTTTATCAATGGATAGAAACTTTGGTGGATGGTCCACTTAAGTTGACAAGTTGACT
>NC_033794.1:56033796-56037183 GCF_001876935.1 Asparagus officinalis
TCTGGGTTCGTCTCAACCGATCTCGTCTCGTTCAGTCAGATTTCGAGCCAACTAGCATCCCCTATCAAGTCGACACCAGTGTGTTGTCTCGTCTGGTCGGTCGAGTCATTGAGTCGACACAGAAGGTGTTGTCTAGTTTGGTCGGTCGAGTCGTCAAGTCGACACAGAGGGTGTTGTCTGGTCTGGTCGGTCGAGTCGTCGAGTCGACACAGAGGGTGTCGTCTCGTCCAGTCGGTCGAGATGTCGACCTATGTCGGACTCCGAGTTGAGTCGACACAGGGGGATTTCAGCTGTTTGTACAAGTTTGAACGTGGATTTATTTCGTTCTTCGAGCCATCTTCTAGTTGTAGGCTTTGTACACGTGTTTTGGGACTTATACTGAGATATAATACAAGTGGAATATTGTGTATGGACACTTCTTAAAAGAGAATTTATTGTTCCTTAAAATTCGTAAAGTATGTACTTTATGATTTAATGTTTTCTTCTTTTTGCCTGCAGACGCCACTGGTGCTGTCATGACAGCAGTTTGATGCTTTAACTTGGTTCCTATTTTATCAGAAACTCATCTTTCATAAGAGGGATCATTGTCAAAAAATAAATAAATAAAAGAAAACCCAACTCATCTTTTATAATAGAATTTTCCCCTCTCAAACCCTACAGTAGTTTCTAAGTGTTCCTATGACGTTAGTGGAGAGGAAACAGAGGCTAGCATTGCAAGTAAAGGGGATCTCGCACAACCGTTGTTTGGGAATTTCAACAACTTTAAGGTAAGATTACCCTCATCCAAACCTCTCTCTATAATTAGTAGAAATTTTAAGAAGATTCTTCATGCTTAAGTTTAACATTTATGTTATAAATTAGTTTATGATGATAAATGTTAAATCCTATACTAGAACTATAATTTTGTTCCCTTAACTATTGCTTTTAGTTTCATGATCATGATCTTTAGAAATTTGGAATTTATTTCATTTATTAATCATGTTAAAACATGTTAGAATCCTAGAGGAAAAATAGATGGAAATTTTCATGTTAATCAATGATGTTTAATTCCTAGGCTTGTGATTACCTAGATAAATGTAGCTTGTTTAAATGATATTCTATCTCTAATATTTGGGTAGATCCCATCATGTATAATTAATCATGTAGATAGCTTATGTGTAAATTCATAAAATTGAT
Organism: Asparagus officinalis; assembly: GCF_001876935.1. NCBI lineage: Eukaryota > Viridiplantae > Streptophyta > Magnoliopsida > Asparagales > Asparagaceae > Asparagus > Asparagus officinalis. Next base: position 56,034,973 of record NC_033794.1, read on the forward strand.
TTATTATGATGTTAACTCTAATTAGATTAATCCTAAGAATTTATCTTTTTCTAAAATATTATCCTGCTAAGTGGTAATTAAGTTGTGACCTTGTTGTATGAATTATGAGGATAAAAATCAAGTTGTTTAAGGTGTTACAAGTTCTATAATTTAAAAGCCTAAGGGAACAGATTTCCCTCTGGGCCGGCCGACCAGCGCCCTAGGGGTGATCGACCGGTAGGTGCCTATTTGCGCATCTCGTGCGCATCCATTGCTGGTCGACCAGAGCCTTAGAGGCGGTCGATCAGACTAGGCCAGTTTTATCTTCCTAGGTTTGTTTGCGTTGTTTCGAGTTGCGATGGCGGAGTTCGAGCCATACTTTGATACATGTACAGTCATGAACACATATGAAAAGTTTCTAGCACACATATGAATTTCCCAAATAGGACTATGACAAGTATTGTCCTGATTACTCTCCACTGCATATTATTGTTTCCATACGAGTGTGCGCTAAGGTCGATGAACCTATGTTATTATTTCCGCACGAGTGTGCGCCAAGGTCGATATACCTATGTTGTTGTTTCCGTACGAGTGTGCGCTAAGGTCGATGAACCTATGTTGATTTTATCCACACGAGCGTGCGCAGAGGTCAGTGAACCTATGTCTTCGTTTTCGCATGATTTTGCGCAAAGGTTAATATATTTATCTTATCTTTTTACATGAGGGTATGATCTGTTGAGAATTTACAAAGAATAATAATATTGTAAGCCAGCTGTTTTAAGTCCTTAGTGGATGCCAAGTGTGATACAACTCATTGTTGAGTTGTCTTTCGGTCGAGTTACTCATGATTGTGAGTACACGGTATCTATACATATACCGATGCTGTTTGTGATGCTTTACTTTTTAGTTATATTTCTTTCATATATAGGTTGGGATTAATATTTAGTTATCTACAATTTGAGACATGTAGTATATACATGTGGGTTTCCTTATTTGGATTATTTCGCTTGATGTACCAGTCTCGTGTTGTGGGTCTCTAATTATTGATTTTCTTTAGATTGTTTATCTTTAGTTCGGTGTTAATATTTAGTTATCTGCTATTTGAGACATATGGTATATACATGAGGGTTTTCTTATTTGGATTATTTCGCTCGATGTACTACGTCTCGTGTTGTAAATTTCTAAGTATTAATACCATTAGATACGGAAAACGATCTAGGTAGACTTTGCTTATTAGATAGAGTCTCCACTACATCTAGTAACCCTTCCATGGGGGCGAATGGAGATAATCTTGCTAGCGCACTGACGCTTTTGTTGTTGTTCTTTTTATTTTATTTCTCCTTTTAGGAGGCTCAGAGTATCGGAGAGTCACAGAATGACGGAGTCATTGCATAGTCATCATCGCAGTGTTTGTTAGTAGGAACTCCATAGTAGTTTTATGTTTCCATTCTGTCATGTGAGTTTGTATTCGTATGGTTAAGGCAGTTTACCTTAGTATGATTTTCAGTTGATTCGTTTAGGAATATTCGACATTTCCTTCAGAGATTAGTTGTATTTTAGTTTAGATTATTTGAGACATGATTTCATCTATGAGATATATCTTTCTGCATCATGTTTATTGTATCTATTTCCCTTATTTTTCCTGTTTTGTACATGCACTTCTATTTGATTCCACTAGAAGATATTATTATGATTAGTAAAACGTGTTATTACACAGTGTGGGTGCATGGTAGGTTTGACATCTCAGGGTTCACCTTGGACTAGAGCCATGTGTGAAAACAGGGGCGTCACAGTTTTAGAATTGTTTTTGATCGAAGAAGTTCCAGACGGTGCCAATGATGAAGGCCAAAGAGACGTTAGGTCGACGGTGTTAAAGAGGTGGCGAGTCGGCCTTGACAAAGAGCCAGTGATTCGGCAGCGATGGTGATGGCTAGGGATGTTTGGGAGTTTGATTCCTGGGAGTGTGTGAGAAAACTCAGAAAAAAGATGGATCTGAATGAAGTAGGTTTTCTAAATTGGGAATGGGTTTAGCGGGAACAGGTTACAAAACTTAGTTTGTTGGATGTGGTTCGTTCGAATAATTTGGGTTGAAAACGTTTCAACCTGACCCGAACCACACTATTAATAAAACCGCCCCAAACTGTTGATTTTCAATCGGTTCGGTTAGTTTTTTCGGTTTGAACTGAACCATGCTCAGCCCTATAATCCAGTTCAAGGCTAGGCCAAGTTTCA
>NC_033794.1:56037410-56037658 GCF_001876935.1 Asparagus officinalis
TAGACTCAGCCCGGCTCGTGACCTATGGGTTCATTTTTGCCTATTTTTTTTCTTTTTAAACTATATTAAACTTGTACCTATATTTATGAAATAATATTTAGCTTATTTTTTTCCTATATCAAACTCTTTATTAAAATTAAAAAATATATATATGTATGTACGTATGTATAGGGGGGCACACATATTTACTTTTTTCCTATTACAAACACTTTATTTAAAATATCCACATATATATTGTATACATATAC
>NC_033794.1:56038262-56055739 GCF_001876935.1 Asparagus officinalis
ACGAGAAGGGTTTTTTTGCAAAATTCCTCCACTACTTTATCTAACAGATCTTGTTCTCTCTTTCCACGAAGTGAGAGAAATCCCCAAATCCATCTCTCTCCCCCCTAAAAATTGATCTCAAATCCCTCCTCCTAACTTCGCCGACAGAAGAAGAAGAACAACTTCGCCGTCAAACTCCGCCGACCAGACGAACTCTTGTGCTCTCGCCGTCGAAGTCCGCCGACGAACTCTCATGCTCAACTCGCTGCAGGATCACGTAGTTTGACCACCATACAGCTCCACCGACGGAAGACGAACTCCGCCGATGAACTTTCGTTCGATCGGCACCCGACTTCCACAAACTCCGCAGTTGGCCCCAAATCCACCTACGATGACGGCCCCTAACTCCGCTGACGGCTATCGATCTCCCTCAAGCCCTAAAAATAGAGATTTGATGCTACAGGTAATGATCTCCATCAATAGTGAATAATCCTTTTGATTGTGTAGAAATTATAGGAATTTATGTAGAAATTAGAGTGCCCATTTATGTGCTGAAACCTTGGAGGAGGGGTTGCTTTTTGTCATTAAGCACTTGCCCATAACTGGAGAAACTTCATTTAATGTAGTCAAGAACAGACTTTGATTATTGTCATTAACATAAACTTGATTTATTGTCAAAAAGTCTATTCATTACTCAAGTGCTTAATGATAAACTTGAGAAACTTCTGGTAATTACAATCAAGTTTCTCCATAACTGGAGAAACTTCTGCTAATTATAATCAAGTCTATTCATTACTCAAGTGCTTAATGACAAAAAGTCTATTCTCCATTTATTTCAGACTTTGACAATAATCAAGCTTTGATTATTGTAGTACAAAAGCACTTGCCCATTCTTGGGTAACTACTTTGATTTATTATCATTAATAGATTTAACAAACTTTGATTATTGTCATTTAGCACAAAAAGCATTTTTTGTCATTCAGCAGATAATGTTTTTGGATAGTGATTTTTTGTTACACTTGAGTAATGAATAGTGATTTTTTGTTACACTTGAGTAATGAATAGTGATTTCAAAATTGGCAGATTGAAATGGCTTCATCATCAACTGTGGAAGGTAACTCATGTGTTGAAGTGGATATTAGATTCATATTGAAACAATGCGAGTGTGGTGAATTAGTGGATGTGAAGATAACGAAGTCGAACAAGAACAATAACCGTGGTAGAATTTACTACTCGTGTAAAAGGCAAAAGTGCGGCTCGTTTTTGGGCTAGTGCAAGATTTCATCAGTTGAATAAATACCACTCATTATTGCCCCACCAGAGACGCGTGACTTGGTTGTTGTACGTGAAAAAGTGTTGTGGAAATGGCTAACTGTTATAGCTTTTTTGTTGTCTTTTTGTTTGGCCATGAAAGAAATTATGTGATGTAACTTGATGTGTTGGAATGAAACAAGACTTTGTAAGTGAGGAAATTATGTGTTGTGGAATCGGTATTTTGTAATGCTTCACGCTTTGATGTGTTGGAATGAAACAAGTGTGTTAATTTTTGCTTTTTGTGTTGGAATAAAATTATTACTACTTGTGTCATTAAGCACTTGCCCATAACTCAAAAGCTTTTTGTGTCAGTTTTCATGTATCTTTCTAATTATGTTACCTGTTGGAATGGAACGGATCTAGGCTGTGATACATCCAACCTGAAGTGGAGTCTATTATTAAAACAAAGTTCCTTTGATTATAATGCACTCAATTTTGAGTTCTTTTGACCTTTCATGTGTTCAGGTTTGAGCGAAATATGCCTTGGTAGCAAAAAGGTTCATCGAACAGAAATAATCTGGGGTTTAAAAGATCCAACCTGAGGTGGAGTCTATTGGCAAAATTAACTTAGCAGCTCAGGTGCAGCATACATCATAATAAACAAAGACTGAACATCCTTCCTAAGTACAAAACAATCAGGAAGCCTCCGAGCATCTTAACAATGATAAATACATAAAGATATAGGGAAAAGACATCATTTTCAAACACATAAAGAAAATAGTACAGGGAGGAAGAAAAAAAACTGGTGCAAATAACTCAAAATAGTTCTATAACTAAGTTTTGAAAGACAATCCTTACAATCAACAATCAACAATCCTTACAATAATCTCATGACACTAAACTTTTGAAAGGCAATCCTTACAATCAATAATCCTTACAATAATCAACATTTTAAAACAACCAACAACAATAGGTAACTAAACTTTTTGAAAAGCTTCCCCACATTTTGAAGTTTCCATCAACAGTTTTTCAACCACTTCTCTCTGCCCATAACAACTTCTGTATACTTGAACCCTGTACAGTAATTATACAATGAATACATTTTATAGCCTCAAGAGAGTAACTATATCCTGCTCTTAGAAAAAATATAGTTTCTCCTAGTAAACTATAAATGATTATAGCATCACATTTATGAAGGATTAGGTTTTGTTCTGATGTTTTACTTGGAAGGGTCAGCTAAACACATAGTTCAGGCATTATAAAACAGAAAGAACTGAGTAAAAAGGGGCTTACTTCTTGTTAAAATAGATTTCTGCACCACTCCTCGGGTTCATTCAAAAAGATTCACATCATCCTCATCTTCACTTGATATCTCATTACCCTCTTGCAAATTCACATCAACGCATGTAGAAGACCTACAATATATATATATATATATATATATATATATATATACACACACATCAAGAGGGATACTAGAATGTGAAAAATAAGACAACATAAAGAATAAAAGAATTATTACTTACAGATTTGTGAGTGCCGGACAATTTCGTTTATCATGTGATTGGCCTACTTTACCACACCCGTGACAACGTCTCTCTCTTTTATTTTTGACTCTAGCCATTGCTTTCTCTTTTTATCCTTTCAACCTTTTACCGCACCCCTTTGCTCGCACTTGATTGGGTTCATTAAAACTATTTTGAAAAGTGCAAGAACCATACGCACTAGTACCATCACCATCACCTATTATATTACTACCTATTGAATTACTTTTCTCGGTGAAGCTCATTACAGCCATGCGACTACTAAGAAATTGACTTATTTGCTCATTAATGTTACGCAAACCATCAGTAAACATCGTCCTTGTTTCTTCACATACGAGAGACTTGTCAACTAAATCCAAAGATGATTGGATAAATTGACTCCGCATTAAAAGATAAGAATTGTCAGAGGTTATCTGTATGCCTTTATTATTAACCACTATCCCTGATTTTGCAGACTTAGTCCACCTCTTTAAGATGTATTTATCGGGCAATATTTTAGCATCAAACTTCATCAAATATGAGATAATATGCGTACATGGGATTCCAGCACTTTTGAACTTTTTACAACTATAAGAAACCAAATCCAAGTCCTTGCCATAAACGATTTCGCGGACTTTACTTGCTGCAAGCTTCTTTCTTTGAATTTGATACACACAGTGATTGTCGGTTTCCCTAACACATTGCAACTTGTAATTAAAGCTGTCACACACTTCATCCTCAAACTTGTAATACATCTCATTCGTGTAAATATCAACCATTTGCTCCAAAAAGTCATGATTTATTCTAAGTTTAGGTTTCTCAATTACATCTTTGTGATCGGCCATCAACTCCTCGTGACGTTCCCACACTAGTCCCCTACCAAACTGAATCATAAAATCCACCAATGAATTATTCTTCGAAATAAATTTCTTAAAAAATGCATGTCCACTTTCTGCTCGTTGACTACTTGACACATCAGCTAAGAATACATGATTAACATATGCTAGAATCCATCTTGACCGAAGTTCATATTTGTCTTGCAACCATTTGTTTTCTTCTAACCCACTCTTCTTAATCAGACTTTCCCATTGTAAATCAAATTCTTCAGGAGTCTCTGATTTCCAAATGCAAGCCGAAAACTCACTCTTATAAATACTATACTTCACTACATCAATTTTCTCAGAAAACTTCATTAATATATGCCAACTACAATACCTGTCAAAAGAAATTTCTAAAGTGTTAAAAAGAAAGACAATGTATATAAATATTATTTGGAAGAAAGACAATGTATATAAACTATATTACCTGTGAAAAGTATTTGGAAGAACAAGAGGGAATGCCTTAGTCATAGCTGGATCTTGATCGGTAATAATCATCTTCGGGGTACCAATAAGCATACTTGCCAAAAACTGATTAAATAACCATACAAAATCATCAACGCTCTCATGATTTAAAAATCCACAAGCAAAAAGAATTGTTTGACCATGATTGTTAACCCCCATTATTGGTGCAAATATCAGGCCATATCGATTAGTGTTATAAGTGGTATCAAAGATTACAACATCACCGAAAAAATTGTAAGCCCGCCTTGAAGTTGCATCGGACCAAAAACAACGAGTAATCTTTTGTTCCTCATCGGCCTCAATTTAAAAAGTAAACGAGGGATTCTTTCCTTGTTCCAATTTTAAATACTCATAAAACATTTCACCATCATGCCCCTTCATATCAGCACATATATCCCTTTCATGATTATACAAATCTCTTTGAGCGCACCCAATATTTTCTATACCTCAAGATTGTACTCCAAGAAAACTAAATTGTTGATGCTGATGTATATTCACCATAGAGAACTATTTACTTAAAGACTTTGTTGCGGCTGAAATGTTATGATGGGACCTTAAAAGATGAACCTTTGATGGTGTTGATAGAGGGTGGTTGTGCTCCTTATTAAAAAAAGTAACAATGTATTTTCTGAAGTTTGATTTTAAAACTGCAATTTTGGCATGACAATCCTCTGCTAAGCTTCCTCAACATCTTTTATTTCCAACATCTGCGATTCTTGAAGATTTTCCTTGTTTAAAACAAACATACTCCTTCCTTCTTATTTCACCACTTCCCGGCTCCTTCTGAGTAGTCCAAGCACTTACACTAAACTCAGCTGCTTTTGCATAAGCATTGTAGAATGTCACAACATCATCAATTGTGTCAAATTCTTGCCCCTTTTTTGGCCTCAACTCATCTGATACTTGAGGACTCTATATCGAGCTACCGTCATTCAAGTTTTCCATTTCTCAAAAAAAAATTGTAATTGACCTATATAAAATGCATATAATATCAAATTTCGAACCAAATGTTATCAAATTAATAATTCATATCAAATCTGAAGTTACAAATCATGTTATCAAATTAATAATTCATGTTATCAAATTAATTTCTATAGTAGACTTCACAACGGAAGTACAGGTCAAATATACAAAAACAAAGTTACAGGTCAAATACACAACGAAAGTCACCAATTCTGTCCAAACTGTTGACCCTATAGTTTTGATGATGATTTGTCAAACAATTTATCGCTAATATATTCTCTAGTTTTGTTTTTATGTTTCTCTTTACAGGTATTTCAACACATGACAATAAGGCGTTAAAGATTCAAGTTCATATGTGTGGAGTTACCTAGGTATAAGAGTAGTTTACTTACATATATTGTATGTTTATAAAGTTATATCAAAATTTTCATATTCGTAAAATACAGGTTTTACGAACACTTTTCAAAAATAGTGTGTTTTTTGCAAACAAAAATTATTTTTTCAAAAATTCCTTTTCAAACATGTTCATTTTATCATTTAGAAACTTTTTCCAAAGTTTAATTATTTTTGGAATTGATTTGCTATTTTTAAAGTATTTTCAAAATCGGCCAAAAACAGGTTTTCAGACTGTGTCAGTTTGCGGTCGACCGCCATGGTCGACCGCCATGAACAAATTTTTAAAGTCTGGCTTTTATGTGCTCGTGATCAATCGTGACGGTCGACTGTGAAACCATCCAGAGACTTTCGCGGTCGACTACCAGCTTTTATTTTCTAATCTCAGTTTTTTGTGCTTCACGGTCGACCGCCGCGGTCGACCGCCGAACTCATGATTTGATTCCAACGGCTAATTTCTGATTTGATTCTCTTGGGGCTTTTTGGTCATTTCAAGTTGGTTTTTGCTGAGTTCTTGAGTGGGTATAAATACCCCATTGCTCTTCTATTTCAGTAACTAAGAAAAACCAAGAGTTTTGTTTTTACAAGAAGTTTTAACAAAGGTTTAAGAGGCGTTTAAAGAGTTGTTAAGCTAATTCTCATTAATCTACTTCAAGAGAAGTTTTTTACAACAAGAAGTGACTTTCAATTCCTATTGGGATCATCATACACTACTCTTCTTGTTTATTGAGAAGTTTTCTAAACTCTTCCTTATATAGCTTACTATTTCACTTTCATTTATTTAGCTATATTTATTGAGTTGTATTATTTTCATTCAATGTTATCACACACACATATTGAGCTTAATATCTTCATACTATATAGTGTGGGTTGTAGGGTGTGATTTAGTGAGTGTGAGCTTCATTTGCGTTCTCATTTATTGTTGAGAACAAACCATTGTATTTTATCTTTATTTGTGAGTATCACTTGTAATACACTTGTACACCGAGAGAAGTGTGAGGCGAGAGACGGGGTCAAATCCAATAGGAGTGGCGTCGACTGACAAACCTAAGGAGAGGTTGCATCCGAGCACTTGAGGAGGAGGACACGGGCTAGGTTCCTACACTTAGTGTGTTAAGTGTGATTGTATAGTGTTTGTTGTGTGAGAGTTTTCGGTAATCTTGTAAACCGAGTGTGTAGAACTTCCGGCTTCCAAACCGGATTGTGATAGTAGAGATCTTCTCGAGGTGAGGAGCGGGGACGTAGGTCGTGGTGACCGAATCTCGTAAATGTAGGATCTGAAATAGATACACTAGAACACTAGAAGAGGGGTGAATAGTGTTCTTTTAAAATATATGCAAAGTAGATTATAAATTGCAAAGAAAAATGGCAATCTCAGAAATTCACAATCACAAACACAAAGTTTTATACTGGTTCCACCAACCTGGTGTACATCCAGTCCCCAAGCAAATCCCGCTTGAGATTTTCACTATGATTTTGAAACCTTACAAAATCAAAAGCAAACATGACCAATTTGCAAGACCATGCAAATTGCAACACCAATTGACAAGACCATGCCAATTGTCACCCAATCTCTAAACCAAGAGATCAACCCTCTCAAACCCGAGAGAAATCCTTTTTAAAGCAAGAACACAATTGATCCTATAAGCCTTGAATGTGTAGTGAAGTGCTGCAGTGGCTTAGGATTCTTTTAACTCTCTGAATATTGTCTATACAATCTCTAAGAATGATTGAAACCAAGGCAATATCAGAAACTCTCTTTTTCTAAACACTTAGCATGAAAATCTGGAAAATTAGAGAGTGAATATGCACAAAATGTTTGATCTTGCAAGTGCAAAACTTAGTGCTTGTTTTTTGATGTTTAAACCTATTTATAGCCTCTGAAATGACATAATTTTAAACCCAATTAACGTCCACAAAACGGCTATAAACAGTCACTTATTTTAAACCTGAAATCTGGAAAAACTGCATCTGTAGTCGACTACAAGTCATAGTAGTCGACTACACTGAGTCTAAACAGACTCTGTGAAGTCAGAAAATTGATCAGTAGTCGACTACAAGGCATATTAGTCGACTACACTGTAAACTCAGATTCTGGAATTTTTCTGTTTAGTATTTTGACTATAACTTTCTCATCCGATATCGGAATGAGGTGATTTAAGATTTGTTGGAAAGCTCTTGAAGAGACCTACAACTTTGGTCTTTTGAGTTTTTCCAGATTCTAATTTCTAAGGGGTGTAAATGAAATGTTTTAAGACTCACTTAATATCTATAAACTCTAATGGCTAACATAGGGGATTTCTATTGTTAACCAACACACTAAGCATGTGTTAGTGTGTTCTAACACTATGTGTGTGCATGTGTGTGAGTGATCAAGGCTTGTACAAATTTCTAAGCAAAGAAAATATAAAATTACATTTTGACAATAAAGTATATCTTCTTCTTTGCTTCATTTTGCCTTGAACTCATCTATGTCTTGAGTATCTCTTTGAATATAATTGTTGATATAGCTCTGATACTGCAAAACAAATGTTAGCACATAATACACACAACATATAATATTTGTTATCATCAAAACAAACTAATCTTGGGGTCAAGATTCCTAACATTCTCCCCCTTTTTGATGATGACAAATATATGTTATTAAGATATAAAAATTTTAATCCCCCTGCATGAAATCATTAAATAAAATCTTTTACTCCCCCTGCATCAAAGCATTAGTAAAAAATTTAAAATTAAAATTTTCTATATAACTCCCCCTTTGTCATTAGCAAAAAGAAATAAACATAATTCTAATTAAAAATTTCTTTTCTTGGGTACCTTAATAAAAATATCAAGCACTTTGGTACCCTTTTATATTATATCATTAGGATTAGCCCTTAGGAATCCAAATCCACTTGGAATTTGGTTTCCATTTGTTAACATAAGTGTAATTCTTTGAATTACAAACTTCATAAATATAAGATGAAATATAATAATTCCTATCATGAATATTCAAATTCTTAGGAATCCATATATACTTATTTTGTTTAGCATGAATATTCTTATTATTATTCTTCAAAACATAATCATTCTTTATAAAATACTTAGGAACAAATCCAATGCCAAAATGATTGTTTGAAGATTTTTGAAATGAGAGCAAATTATTCAAATTCTCTTTACTTTTATTGAATTTACTAACATTCAAACATATATCATCATATTTTAATTTAATAGAAGAAATATCTTTATCTAAAACATTAATGCGGATTTTTAAATCATTGCATTCTGATTTTAGATAAACATTCTCATTAGTCAAAATATGATTTTCTTTAAGCAAGGATTTATTTTCCTCTTTCAATTCAATTACTTGAGAATTAGAAATAGTAGAAGAATTAAAATCAGAAATTTCTTCAAGTAATCTTTTATTTTCACCTTTAAGAAAATTATGTGAAGCCTTTAATCTCAAAAATGTTTCATATAATTCATTGAAAGCATCTAATAATTCTTCATTATTGCATACCTCATCTTCTTGTGCCATGAAGCACATGTGAGTGGATTCCTCTTTTTGTTCTTTCATTTTGAATAACTCAAACCTGTGCACAAGAACAGATATTTTAGATTCTTTAACTTTATTTGTACCTTCATGAGTTACCTCAAGTGTATGCCAAATATCGTATGCAGAAGTGGCTGTTGACACCCTATTGAACTCATATTTGTCAAGTGCACAAAATAATACATTCATTGCTTTTGAATCCAAATTTGCATTATTTCTTTGAGAAGTAGTCCATTCTGCAAATGGAGTTGTTGGCTTCTCATATTTTGTTTCCACGACGTTCCAAAGTTCGTAGCCAATTGATTGAAGGTAAATCTTCATTCGGCACTTTCAATAGTTGTAGTTCGTGTCATCGAATAGAGGTGGTCGCTGTGTAGAATATCCCTCTTTGAATTGTGATAAACTGGTTTTATGACTTCTTTTTGGTCTAAGAAAAATTGGGTCAGAACTAACCTAGTTTTTGTAGGATCTGAAATAGATACACTAGAACACTAGAAGAGGGGTGAATAGTGTTCTTTTAAAATATATGCAAAGTAGATTATAAATTGCAAAGAAAAATGGCAATCTCAGAAATTCACAATCACAAACACAAAGTTTTATACTGGTTCCACCAACCCGGTGTACATCCAGTCCCCAAGCAAATCCCGCTTGAGATTTTTACTATGATTTTGAAACCTTACAAAATCAAAAACAAACCTGACCAATTTTCAAGACCATGCAAATTGCAACACCAATTGACAAGACCATGCCAATTGTCACCCAATCTCTAAACCAAGAGATCAACCCTCTCAAACCCGAGAGAAATCTTTTTTTAAGCAAGAACACAATTGATCCTATAAGCCTTGAATGTGTAGTGAAGTGCTGCAGTGGCTTAGGATTCTTTTAACTCTCTGAATATTGCCTATACAATCTCTAAGAATGATTGAAACCAATGCAATATCAGAAACTCTCTTTTTCTAAACACTTAGCATGAAAATCTGGAAAATTAGAGAGTGAATATGCACAAAATGTTTGATCTTGCAAGTGCAAAACTTAGTTGTTGTTTTCTGATGTTTAAACCTATTTATAGCCTCTGAAATGACATAATTTTAAACCCAATTAACGTCCACAAAACGGCTATAAACAGTCACTTATTCAAAACCTGAAATCTGAAAAAACTGCATCTGTAGTCGACTACAAGTCATTTGTACACATTTCTAAGCAAAGAAAATATAAAATTACATTTTGACAATAAAGTATATCTTCTTCTTTGCTTCATTTTGCCTTGAACCCATCTATGTCTTGAGTATCTCTTTGAATATAATTATTGATATAGCTCTGATACTGCAAAACAAATGTTAGCACATAATACATACAACATATAATATTTGTTATCATCAAAACAAACTAATATTGGGGTCAAGATTCCTAACAGTAAACATATCATTTGTTTGTGTTTTGCTTAGCGTATTTTTTATTTGTGCTTATTCATATCTCTCCTGCTCATATCTATCTTGTATCTTTCTTGCAAGAACAAATTAATCAACATAATTTTAATTGGCATTTAATCGGGATTAGATTAGCATAAGACCCTAATCACCCTCCCCCCCTTTAGGGTCTAATAATTGGTATCAGAGTTTGGTGCTCTTTGATTTAAGGACTAATCACCTTGAGTTAAAGATCCAAGTTATCGTTTTCGTGCTAATCTAGTGTTGATTGCTTTTTGCTTCTTGCATATAATCATTATGGATATGTATGATGCATCTAGTCTAGATTATGCTATTAATGTTGCTCCTCGTTTGGATATATTTTTCCTATGCTCAATGGCGTGTTAGATTCAAACTTTTTGTTCAATCTAAACAATTCGATTTATGGGAGATTATTGAGGATGCCTATGTTGTTCCCATTTTGGAAAAATCCAAATGGAATGAAAATGATAAAAGATTGAGGATGCCTATGTTGTTCCCATTTTGGAAAAATCCAAATGGAATGAAAATGATAAAAGATTATTTAACATGAACAAGCTTTTGTTAGAATATTTGATTAATGCTTTTCACTCATCGTTTTCTAATAAATTTGCTCATTTTGAGAATGCTTACGCCTTATGAAAATTTATTGAAGCACATGAAGGAGACTCGGAGGCTATTCAACAAGCGTTGGACGCCTTATGAAAATTTATTGAAGCACATGAAGGAGACTCGGAGGCTATTCAACAAGCGTTGGAAAATCCCGCTTTAAGCTCTAAGGAAGCCTCAACATGAAGGAGACTCGGAGGCTATTCAACAAGCGTTGGAAAATCCCGCTTTAAGCTCTAAGGAAGCCTCACGTATAATACCACTAGGTGATAAACCTAGTGAGGTATGCAATCTTGATAATGATGATATTATTACTTTTGATAAACTTGCTCTTGAGTTTGAAAAATTATACAATTGCTATATTGATGTAAAGAGTAAGTATGTAAATATGAAGTATGTAAATATGAAATCCACTCATGAAACACTAGCCACTAAGTTTAATTTTATTACAAATGAAAATATTATTCTTAAATAATGCAATGAAAATTTGAGAATTGAAAATGCTAGTTTGCTTCATGAAAAACGTGATGCTATGTTAGAAGTAGATAAGTTGAAATCTATGATGAGTAATCTTGTTTATCCTACTTCTAGTAGCAATGCTTGTATGCACAATGATGAGTTGAATCAAATGAGAAAACGTATATCCACCTTAGATTCAACACTAAACACTTGTATTGCTAATAATAAAAAGCTTATGGACTTATGTGCAAAGTTTAATGTTAATTCTTCCAAGAAGCCTATTCACTATGCACATATGTATGACAAAATTCACAAATGTTCTATTTGCGGTCTTAAAGGCCATTTAGCTCAATTTTGTCATAATGCACCGAAAATTGACAAGCCTATTCATGATTGTGCATCCCATCAAGCTTCTTCATCACATACACATGTACACACATATAGTGTAAATCATAAACATGCTCATGTGTACAAATGTGATTATTGTGGTCGTTTTGGTCATTTGGCCATGTTTTGTTTCGATTTGAAAAAAATTCTCGTTTGCAAAATAATTACAAAGAAAAATCTAATTTTACAAATAAACCACGTGCATTTCATTTCGGTCAACGCAAACCATTCAAACCTCTACATTGCACAAATTGCAATCGTATGGGTCATGTTTATAATTTTTGCTTTGATCGTATCGGTGCACAAAATACGCCCAAGCGGGTTCATAACCCTAGGGCCTTGGATTTAAATGATAGGGGTCATGTCCCAAATTTTAGTGGTACCAAAATGATTTTTATATCATTTTTTTTGTTTTGTTTTGTTTTGTGTTGAATAATTGGTTTTTGAGTTTAAATGATGAATTTTATTTTTTTAAAAGTTAAAATAAAATATTTCTTCATGTTTTAATAACTAAAAACCTTATATATGTTCACATATCTTACAAAAAATTATGATTTTTATGGTAAAAAACAAACACCTCACATACTGAATCTGGATTCACTGCTGTGAATCTAGATTCACTGCAGTGAATCTAGACTCACTTATGCGTGTCTTCGTTTTTCAACTGGTTTCTTCAAAAAACAAAAAACTTTTCAGAC
Organism: Asparagus officinalis; assembly: GCF_001876935.1. Lineage (NCBI taxonomy): Eukaryota > Viridiplantae > Streptophyta > Magnoliopsida > Asparagales > Asparagaceae > Asparagus > Asparagus officinalis. The sequence goes on from NC_033794.1 coordinate 56,050,851, forward strand.
TAAAAGGTTCGCCCGCCACGGTCGACCGTCAAAGTTTCTAGAGTTTGTTACGGTCGACCGCCACGGTCGACCGTAAGAGAGATATTTCATTTTCTGCTCATTTTCGTTTATCGGGTTTCGGTTTATTTGGTTAAGTTTCTGAACCCAACTTGTTCTCCACCATTGATCTCAGTCATGCTCAGATCCAGACCGCTCCTTCCTCTTCTCTAAGATCCGACCCCCCTTCATCTTCAAATTCATTCGACATTTTCTCCCAAAATTCCAGCTCTTCCCTTGGTCGCCCGCAGAGTTCCTTCAGTCGACCGCGAACACTCGTTCATCAAATCTCGTGTTGAAATTTTGCTGGGTAATCTCTCACCTTTCAATTTCTTTTCTTTCTCTAAAGTTTCAACATTTCTATTCTAGGGTTTTGGTATAGAGTTTGCTCATTTATACTTATTGTGCTTTATTTTCTTTTTAGGGTTTTCAATTTTTGTCAAATTTCACCTCTTGTCAAAACCCTAATTAATCATATCTGTCAAAATGCCTCCTAAGAAAAGATCTAAACCTGAATCTGGTTCCTCATCTTCCATTACCTCTCATTATGAGGATTATCTTCTGTTTAAACCCCTAGTTAAGAAATATAGGAAGTTATGCAAACTGAAAATCCTGCCTACTAGATATATCAAGTATGATCAATTAGCCATCTATGATATTCATACGATTCTACATGAAGTTGGGTTAGCTAAACTGTTAGATGTGGAACGCAAAGTTCCTTATTATCCATTTCTGGTATATTTGTTTTATGCAAATTTGTCTGTCACTTCCACTGCTGATGGTGTCCAAACCATCTCCACATCTGCCAAAAACATCCAGATTTCTTTTAATGTCGACGAACTTGCGGGAATCCTTCAGATCCCGTCAAGCGATGTCGAGCTTATGTCTATCGAACACACTGATCAAGCTGTGAACGATATCATGTTTAAGCTCGGTTGCACCTATCCAATGAACAACAAATCACTCAATCCCACTGCTAAAATCATAGCTCGTATTGTTGCTCAAAACCTTATTCCCAAAACCAAGAGTTTCGATCACTTTGCCCCTGATAAAGTTAATGCAGTTTATGTCATCTTTGCCCAAATAAAAGTGAATTGGGCTAATCATTTTCTCAAGAGTATGACATGTAAGCATTTCAAATTCCTTCCCTTTGGCTGTATCATCACTCTCATTCTCCAACACTTCGGTGTTGCTCTGTCTAATGAACCCAAAGTGGAGCCTAGTAAAGAATATTTTGATAGAGTCTCACTTTCCCGTATGCAACTTTCTGACTCCTTATCTGATCCTGCTAAGCCATCATCTTCTCGATCTAGAGCTTCCACCTCCTCCACTTCTGATATCTTTGCCCGTTTGGATCGTCTCGAGACTCAGGTCTCAACTATTCAGAGGGATGTTAGGACCATTCTCAGTTATCAGCGTCAATCTCTCGGGATTCCGGATCCATCTTCCAGTTCTGATTCTGAGGAGGGCTCTGCTGATGGATCTGCGTCAGGCTCTGGTTCGGGATCTGCTTCTGGATTTGATGATGATGGTGGTGATTGACTTTTATTGTTGGCTTTCATGCTCATGGTTATGTATTGGTGAAACAAAACTCGCTACTTATGTTTTTATTTTTAGTTTCTGACTCTATGTTTGTGTGAAAAACTATGTGACTTTGTGAAACTATTTGTGTATGATTTGTAGCTTTGTGGAACAAATTATGTTTGTGGAAACTATGTAGTATTTGGTGTTTAAGTGATGATTTGTGATTTATTTGGTTTATATATTCTTTATGGTTGTATTTGGATGGATATGATTGCATAGCTCCTATGTATGATATGATCTTTATATATCATCTATGCAAATTGATAGGGGGAGCTTTAGCTGTATTTTTGTTTATTATCTGTGCATGTATGCAGGGGGAGCATTGCTCCTATTCAATATATATTTATTTTTTCCCTTTTTGATGTTGTCAAAGGGGGAGAAAATCTAATGTGGTTTATATGTTTGATTCATGATATATATGGTCTACATATTTAATTCATATTGTATGTGGTTTATCAATACATATTTCATATCAATAAATAAATTGTTTGCCATCATCAAAAAGGGGGAGATTGTTGACCCTATAGTTTTGATGATGATTTGTCAAACAATTTATCGCTAATATATTCTCTAGTTTTGTTTTTATGTTTCTCTTTACAGGTATTTCAACACACGACAATCAAGCGTTAAAGATTCAAGTTTATATGTGTGGAGTTACCTAGGTATAAGAGTAGTTTACTTACATATGTTGTATGTTTATATTTAAGCTCAATATATGTACACTTAACACGATTTTTGACGTTTTCTATCATATAAATGATTTGTCATCAAACGTTGTTACAATATCTTTTATTTCATGTTTACAACTCATTCATACTTTATTATATACATATAATATGTGCATGATATATATATACATGTTTATAAGTCATATCAAAATTTTTATATTCGTAAAATACATGTTTTACGAATACTTTTCAAAAACAGTGTGTTTTTTGCAAACAAAAATTATTTTTTCAAAAATTCCTTTTCTAACATGTTCATTTTATCATTTAGAAACTTTTTCCAAAGTTTTATTATTTTTGGAATTGATTTGCTATTTTTAAAGTATTTTCAAAATCGGTCAAAAACAGGTTTTCAGACTGTGTCAGTTTGCGGTCGACCACCACGGTCGACCGCCATGAACAAATTTTCAAAGTCTGGCTTTTATGTGCTCGCGGTCGACCTTGACGGTCGACTGTGAAACCATCCAGAGACTTTCACGGTCGACCGCCAACTCTTTTTTTTTCTAATCTCAGTTTTTTGTGCTTCGCGATCTACCGCCACGGTCGACCGCCGAACTCATGATTTGATTCCAACGGCTAATTTCTGATTTGATTCTCTAGGGGCTTTTTGGTCATTTCAAGTTGGTTTTTGCTTAGTTCTTGAGTGGGTATAAATACCCCATTGTTCTTCTATTTCAGTAACTAAGAAAAACCAAGAGTTTTGTTTTTACAAGAAGTTTTAACAAAGGTTTAAGAGGCGTTTAAAGAGCTGTTAAGCTAATTCTCGTTAATCTACTTCAAGAGAAGTTTACTACAACAAGAAGTGGCTTTCAATTCCTATTGGGATCATCATCCACTACTCTTCTTGTTTATTGAGAAGTTTTCTAAACTCTTCCTTATATAGCTTACTATTTCACTTTCATTTATTTAGCTATATTTATTGAGTCGTATTATTTTCATTCACTATTATCACACACACATATTGAGCTTAATATCTTCATACTATATAGTGTGGGTTGTGGGGTGTGATTTAGTGAGTGTGAGCTTCATTTGTGTTCTCATTTATTGTTGAGGACAAACCATTGTATTTTATCTTTATTTATGAGTATCACTTGTAATACACTTGTACACCGAGAGAAGTGTGAGGCGAGAGATGTGGTCGAATCCAATAGAAATGGCGTCAGCTGACGAACCTAATGAGAGGTTGCATCCGAGCACTTGAGGAGGAGGACACGGGCTAGGTTCCTACACTTAGTGTGTTAAGTGTGATTGAGTGTTTGTTGTGTGAGAGTTTTCAGTAAGCTTGTAAACCGAGTGTGTAGAAGTTCCGGCTTCCAAACCGGATTGTGATAGTGGAGATCTCCTCGAGGTGAGGAGCGGGGACGTAGGTCGTGGTGACCGAACCTTGTAAACATATCGTTTGTTTGTGTTTTTCTTAGCGTACTTTTTATTTGTGCTTATTCATATCTCTCCTGCTCATATCTATCTTGTATCTTTCTTGCAAGAATAAATTAATCAACATAATTTTAATTGGCATTTAATCGGGATTATATTAGCATAAGACCCTAATCACCCCCCTCCAGGGTCTAACACAAACGCCATGCGGAATGCAGAGTGAAGGAAACAAAAAATAGGTAAAAGGTTGTAGAAATATATGCAAGTTGTGGAAGTAAAATACACAAAAACGAAGGGGAATATGTCAAATAAATTAAAGACAATTGGAAGCAAATAATTGGCATTGTCCTGCTAGTCTTCACCAACATAGCCTCATAGCTCTCAATTTGATATGAATTATTAATTTGAATTTATAGCGGAGTAGGAAAAAAGAAATTCTAAGAAATGTTATCAAATTTTGAGTTGATACAGCAAAAACAGAAAAGAAAAAATAATTGTGCATAAAGATTTCGAGAGATGAAACAGTGATAATTCATATCAACATACTTCCTTCGTCAAACTGCGGAGTTGTTCGTCGGCTGAGGAGTTGGCGGAAGTCGGGGGCCGATACTCCGGGAGTTCGTCGGTGTTTGATTCAGCGGAGTTCGTCTTGAAGAGTTGGCGGAAGTCTGCTCGAGAGAGTGCGAGAGCACGAGAGTTCGTCGGCGGAGGTCGACGGCGAGAGCACGAGAGTTCGTCGGCGAAGTTGAGCATGAGAGTTCGTTGGAAAAGTTGGGCATGAGAGTTCGTCGGCGAGAGTTGAGCACGAGAGTTCGTCGGCAGAGTTTGACGGTGAGAGCACGAGACTTCGTCGGGTCGGTGGAGTTTGACGGCGAAGTTGTTCTTCTTCTTCCGTCGGCGGAGTTAGGAGGAGGGATTTGAGATCGATTTTTTGAGGGGGAAAGAGATGGATTTGGGGATTTCTCTCACTTCGTGGAAAGAGAGAACGAGATCTGTTAGATAAAGTAGCAGAGGAATTTTGCAAAAAAACCTTTCTCGTTCCCATGAGATCGATTTTTTGAGGGGGAAAGAGATGGATTTGGGGATTTCTCTCACTTCGTGGAAAGAGAGAACGAGATCTGTTAGATAAAGTAGCAGAGGAATTTTGCAAAAAAACCTTTCTCGTTCCCA
>NC_033794.1:56060343-56068240 GCF_001876935.1 Asparagus officinalis
TTAGAAAAGTGTATATAAACCAATATATATAAACCAAATAAATCAATGTAGTCAGTGCAAGCAGAGCATAATGCTTTTTGGTTCTAAGCTGATCATGCAAAAACCATAAACATTGTTTTGTTAGCACTAGGAAGCATATAAATTCTGCACAAGCATAAACTTATGTTTCTTAGAAAAGTGTATATAAACCAATATATATAAACCAAATAAATCAATGTAGTCAGTGCAAGCAGAGCATAATGCTTTTTGGTTCTAAGCTGATCATGCAAAAACCATAAACATTGTTTTGTTAGCACTAGGAAGCATATAAATTCTGCACAAGCATAAACTTATGTTTCCTCTTCGCTTTGAAATTTTTGGCTGAAATACGGCGTGTGATGAGAGCAAGAGCTTTCTCCGAGCTGTGGAATAGCTCACGTGTCAATTTGTTAATAGATAATATTGTTTATACATGCTAAATATTATTCTATTTTCTTTTTTGCGTGAGGGTTATTCTACTAAGAATGCAATTCATCTTGACTATTTAAAAATGGACCTCCATCTATAAAGTAGTGATTTAAAGTTGTTTAATTATTCTGACTACAAGTCTTCTTATTTGCAAGCGGATACAAATGTCAAAGGATTTGCATTTTTTTTCGCACTAAGTACAAAAATGGACCTCCATATATTGAATCTCACATAATAGCTAGACAAGCGGATACAAATTATGAATATTTTGATTCATATTTAATTGGTGAATATCAAAAACCCTGATGACCTTTGGAGGGTATTGCACGCAGCCCCTGATATTGTTTATCTCATATAATTCCGTTAATTTTTAAGGTATCTCTCAAAAACATGTTAATTTTGAAAATTGCTCACCGGATCCCCACTACATGTAAATAAAAAATAATTAAAATTTTATTGAGAGAAAAATAATTCAAAAATATATGAGAAGACGTATATTGCTTGTAAATGACAAATGTCAAACAGTCAAAGGCTTTGCATTTTCCTTCGCACAAGAAAACTTTAGTTATTTTCAAATTACAAATAGGGGGTCGGGCGATAAAAGTTCAAAGGTCAAGGGGGTGTTGTGAGATACCCAAAAGGTCAGGGGAGGTTATGTGAAATTAATTCTACTTTGGATCCTCTCCTAATTCTACAGGCCCGCCCACAGATTTGATCTTGGCACACGCAAGGCCCGGCCCATACAACAAGTTCAGCCTCTCCTCCGCTTTCCAATTTTTTTCGTTGTTCCCGCTCTTCACAAAATCACAAATCAAGAGATCGAGAATCAAAGTTCATCAATGGCGTCGAGAGACACCTACAGATCGGAGCTCCGATCAGCCATACGCCACCTCAGCGACCGCTGTCTCTACTCCGCCGCCAAATGGTAACCCCTCAGATGCCCCCCCAATCTCTCTCCAAACCCTAAACCCTAAAACCCCTAAATCTCTTCTCTTTCTCTCTCTAGGGCAGCTGAGCTCCTCATCGGCATCGATCCCGACCCCAATCCCTCCTCCTCCGCCTCCTCCTCCGCCGCCTCAACCGCCTCTCGAACCCAGAGCCTCCGACGCCGCCTCCGCCCGGGCATCACCTCTTCCGCTGAAGTCACCGCCACGCCCATCGCCGGCGTGTCCTACGTCAGTACGCCGGTCCCTGACGACGATTTTGGCGGGGATGCGGATTGTTATTTATTGGCGAAGACTTATTTTGACTGTAGGGAGTATCGAAGGGCTGCGCACGCGCTGAGAGGGCAAAAGGGGAGGAAAGCGGTGTTCTTAAGGTGCTATGCGCTTTATCTGGTGAGATTTGTTCAAGCTTTTTGTTGGGTCAGCAGTTGTCGTATGTCGTAGAGTGAGAGTAGAAGGTGTTTGATTGAATGCTTGAATGTGACCCATTTTTTCCCGAAGTTTTTCGTTTTAAAACCGATCTCTTACTATCCCTTATTTTTAAACACACCCACTTCCAATGTCATTCATACATTGGAAACACTAAGCTGATATCTTTTTAAACAAAGATTCAGTATTTGACCCATTTATTGACTAATAAATACAATAACAGTTTAGCAAGTATTACAGCAGTTTAGATTGAACTATAACACTTTAACACACCTTATAGCAGTTTGACATAGGTTTTGGGTTTAAAAATGAATCAGGTTGGTTGTTTTGGAGGTTTGAATGATTTTGAAAATGTGTGGTTTTAAAGATAAATCAAGTTGGAGGTGTTTGTTAAAGCAAAGCACACCCTTTATTTATTGCTATAAGCGATTGATTACGGTGCTAGTTATTCTGCTTGTATATGTACTATCCAGAATTATTTCCCGTTCTTTGATTTTTGTGTACATTCATCTTTTGGGGAAAACCTCTGATTTTGTGAGTGTTGTCAATAGAATGCTTCATTAGTGAATTAAGTTTAGTTTACATTCATGCATACTTTTTGTAAGGTTTCATGCTCCTTAACAGCCCTGGAATCACATTAAAAAGAGGATAAAGTTCCAGATAACTCCCATCTCCCTTAGTTCCAAGGTTGTTAAGTGCTACTAAAATACATGAGGGGTGATATGTGCTACTGATTCTGAAGGTATAGATGAGGGGTATATATGCGGTTTACCCTTTTTTGTGTAATGTTTCATGCTTCTGAACTGATCCTTTTGTTATTTTTGATACATGGTTTTTGTTTTCTTACATGTAATTTAACGGTTAAAGCATTATTTTTTTTTCACAGCCTTACAAATAGGTGATTTGCGTGGTGCTTTTGTTGCTGCAGTCGTGCTAGGATTTCTTTAGTGCGCACACTCGTGAGATGAACGAGGGCAATGTCTGCTTGAGTGTGTCTGTTGTTCAAGGTGTAAATTATCCAGTATATTCTGTTTTCTTTTTCCTGGTCACTTGATTGGGTATCCAATTTAAAAGAACTGTTGAAAAAACTTAGATGCCATAAAAATTAATCGCTAATGACCGTATTAAATAAACTTAGTGGAATTGTTTGTCAATTCCCATGTATAAGATTTGAGAAAATTCCACAATCATCAGCGTGTCTGAACTGCCAATTGTTATGTTGTTGGCATCCCCTTGAGAGTTTAGCATTTGCTTTGCAACTCTTTGATAAGCAATAGGAGCTTTATTTTATGCAGCTATTTTGCTACTGCCAATGTTTCGTTGATTTCAACAACAGTTTATTTTGCTCTTCTGGACTAGCTACTCCATTGAGATCCCTCCATCCTGTTCTTGTTATTGTTTTTTAAGGTGACCCAATTTTAGAGGGGCATCCACTATTCTTCGGTAACACGGTCCAAACCTAGACAAGCACTAATTTCTGTCAGCTCATGCATTTTCCTTGCCATCCCGACATGTATCTAAAATAAAGTTCGCCAAGAAGGGAATAATTTGATAGATAAGATAACCCTTTTTCCTGTGTCCTCTGTGTGTGTGTATGTGTTTGGGTTTTTCTTTTTCTTTTTTTTTGGGAGGGGGGTCGTTCATACAGATTCATAGCAATCATGTGTGTAATAGGTGGACCAATTAGAAAAAAGTTATCTTCTTAAAGCAATTTTTTTCTTCTTTCTGGGTGCGTCTTCCCTTGTATGAGATTCTTTTCTCCAGAAAGAAAGAAGTACTCCACACCATTGTCTGGATATTAGCAAGATCTTTCCTGCTTTTAGTGCAAAATTGTTCTTCATATTCACATTCATAAAATTGTTATTCTTTCTGATATTCAATTACTCATACAGAACAGCCAGTATAACGCTCCCCTTTGGCAGCATGGTCACGATGGTATATACCCATTTTTTGTCACCTGCAGTTGAGTTGAAAGCATAGTGGCTTTTCTGTGCTATAGTTGAAGTGAAACTGAAATTTCTAACCACTTAGATGACCGGTTATCTAGGCGATATTTAGCTCACATTTATCTTAATTGTAGAAGTGTAGAGTTTACACAGGAAGCTTGATAAGTCCTACTATGATCTTTTGTGAGAAAACATATTTTATTATTTCATGCGAAAAAAATTTCAGGTAGAGTCTATCTACTATTGTCTTTTGCAAGCAATAAATTTTTTCTCTTTTATAATATAGAAAAATCTGGTTATCATATATATCAACTGTCAATTATACTCCATAGTTTTATGATCATAATCAAATACTATACTACAGGCAGGAGAAAAGCGTAAAGAGGAAGAGCTGATAGAACTTGAGGGTTACCTGGGTAAGGGTGAGCCCATTAACAAAGAGTTGGCCTCTCTTGAGAGGGAGTTATCTGCACTTCGTGGATCTGGTTCAATTGATTCCTTTGGTCTATACTTATACGGCTTAATTCTGAGAGATAAAGGTTGTGAGAAGCAAGCTGTGAAAGTTCTCGTGGAATCCGTCAACAGCTATCCTTGGAATTGGAGTGCTTGGTCTGAACTTCTATCGTTTTGCACAACTGCTGACATCCTTAAAAGCCTGGCTTTAAACAACCACTGGATGAAAGATTTCTTCATCGCCAATGCATACCAAGAACTCAGAATGCATGAGGAAGCCCTGAAGAAGTTTGAGTATTTGTCAGGGACTTTCCGGTACAGTGACCACATCAATGCTCAAATTGCCACAGCTCAATATGGTCTGAGGGATCTAGATGAAGCTGAAATGATATTTGAAGAAATTCTAAGGAATGATCCATTCCGCGTAGACTCCATGGACATCTACTCAAATATACTTTATGCCAAAGAATGCTTCTCAAGTCTGAGTTTCCTTGCACATAGAGTGTTTTTGACTGATAAATACCGCCCTGAGGCTTGCTGTATCATAGCCAATTACTACAGCCTAAAGGGCCAGCATGAGAAGTCAGTTATATACTTCAGGAGAGCTTTGAAATTGAACCGAAAATACCTTACAGCTTGGACTCTGATGGGTCATGAGTTTGTAGAGATGAAGAACACACCAGCCGCAATTGATGCATACCGAAGAGCAGTTGATATAAATCCACGAGACTATCGAGCCTGGTATGGGCTTGGCCAGACTTACGAGATGATGGGGATGCCATTTTATGCACTCTATTACTTTAAAAAGTCTTCTTATTTGCAGCCGGGTGATGCACGGCTGTGGATTGCTATGGCTCAGTGTTATGAGAGTGCACCACTCCAGATGCTCGAGGAGGCAATAAAATGCTACATGAGAGCCGCAAATGGTGATGATAGAGAAGGTATAGCTTTGCATCAATTGGCAAAGTTACATAGTATTCTTGGGCATTCAGAGCAGGCAGCATTTTATTACAAGAAAGATTTGGAGAGGATGGAAGCAGATGATAGGCAGGGACCAAATATGATTGAGGCTTTACTTTTTCTTGCAAAGCACTGCAAAGCTGAGAACAGATTTGAGGAAGCAGAGATGTATTGCACCAGGCTCCTGGATCATACTGGACCTGTAAGTTTATTTCTCATTGGTTAATTTTACACGTCGGGAATTTCTTGGAAATTTGATTCCTATAGCTGAACTCAGAGAAAATTGGGACAGAGCCTTCCCCTTGTTGCTGCCTCCTCCTTCCCTTTTCTTGTTCAATAGGAATTAATGGGGAAAGGTAGAACTGACCAAAACAGAAAAGAAAAAGAGAGAAAACTATTCTTTGATATTATTTTACACATTCTTCTTCCAGTATAGAAATAGAAAAGGCAAAGAAATCTTTTGACAGACCTTGATTCCTTTCCTGCAGTTTTTCTTGGGAATCAAAGAAGCACAAATAGAAAGTACAAAATGCTTGGAAACCTTATTCCATAACAAACGTACAAGACACCAGTAACTTTTATAAATTTCAAAATTTGATGCTTACAATCTGGATGGGAAGGGGGGGGGGGGGTTCTTTGATATTATTTTACACATTCTTCTTCCAGTATAGAAATAGAAAAGGCAAAGAAATCTTTTGACAGACCTTGATTCCTTTCCTGCAGTTTTTCTTGGGAATCAAAGAAGCACAAATAGAAAGTACAAAATGCTTGGAAACCTTATTCCATAACAAACGTACAAGACACCAGTAACTTTTATAAATTTCAAAATTTGATGCTTACAATCTGGAGGGGAAGGGGGGGGGGGGGATCAAAATTTACTTGTTTAATGTCCCTAAAATATTGCAACAGCTCTACTTTTTCTCTGCATCCAAATTAACTGCTAACTCCCCATATATATTCATATCCATGCAGGAAATGGAAACAGCAAAGAGTCTTCTTCGAGGTCTGAAAACAGCTCAATCTGGTTTTCCATCAGTTGATCTTGAGCATTACATCCCTTGAAGCTTTCATCTCTATGTTGCCCAAGAAAATTTGAAAGATGTTCCATTTGCTCAAAAGGGACTGGAAAATAGAAGTAAAAAAAAAATCATGTCCAAACACCAATTTCACGACGAAATTCATACAAGCTATCTAAAAGTATGTTCAGTTTCATTGTTGAAGTGAACTCTACCTCTACAATTTACAACGTCAACCATTATATCACATCATCGGAGCCATCGAGTTTATCCGTGCTAGATGAGTCCAGAAATCTGGAGACAAGTAGCGCCTGCCCATAGTCCCATGGAACTCCTGAAGCTTCGCAATTAGGGGTACTAGGCGCCTCAGTGGTGCAAGAACAAAGGTGAAAGGTAGCAACCATATGCCAATTTCCAATATAAACATCATATAAGCTGTGTGCTGATTTGGGTTTTTTCCTCTCTGTTTACTTTGCTTTGGGCATGTTATATTATAGCCTGCTATGAGAAAACCTCTCCACTATTGCATGATTATTTATTGTTTTGTATTTCTACCGACTGTTAGCTAATATGTTTTGACTCGTAACTAGTTTATCTTCAGTCCTTGTCATCAGAACAGTGTTCTTGTGTTGTTTATAATCAATCATTGGTTTGATACACATGCATGTCCATTTCTCTACTCTAGGCTTTGTATAAATTATACAACCGTCAAAAACTTATTTGCGTTATCCACAAACCTCTATTTTATAATTTTACTTCATTTTCACATGTTTTATATTCACCATTTCTGATAAGTTGGAACCAGTGATCTTATCTGGGTTTATTTATGTCTCTCTGGACTTTAAGGTTTCTTTAATAAAGCATCCTATGGGATTTCATGTTGGCTGTTGTTATTCTTCTCTAATGATTGATGTTATTGTATGACTTATCTCTATTAGACTATGGACCTGTTTAGGTTCAAAGTTGAAGTGTTCACTATTGTTTATTACGAAGCGAAATTAGTTGGAACAATCTGTGAAGAATAATTCTCATAAATTATAATATTTGAGAATAGAAGCAACAATAATTATGACTTCTCTTAGGTTCAAACTATGAGAGGCTGATAATTACACTGCAAGTATAAGCTGTTACAAGTGCAATTGTAGAAATTACTTGGCTCAAATTTAAAATTTTGTAATTACAGTAGCAAGTTTCTATTTTATGGGTTTACTTGTTTTAGGAATTTTTCTTCAGGTTTGACTTGAATTTGAGTTACAATTTAGGCGCTATTTATAGCTCAGAAAGGTCGAATATCGACTTGCATCCAAATCTGCTTATGTTGCTGGCTGTAATTGGAGGTCTTTTTGTGACCGACTTTATCACTCGAGAGGAAACAAATAGTTGGAATGACATAAAATGCGTCTTTTTGTGACTGACATAAAATGCGTCGATTATATGCAACTGCTGTTGCTATTTGTATAGTTGCAATGAACCATATAGACTATAGAGCCTAAACTCTAGTTTCAATTTGACGATTTTACTAAATTGGAAAGTTCTTATAGTAATCAGATAGATGTTGGTGAGATGATAGTCCGTTGGCACTTGTATGAATTTGTTGGCCAAAATTTATGGTTATTTCAAGCTTTATAGCTCACCTGGTCTTGGTTGAACTTGTTAACACTTGAGGCTGTTTGGTACAATGAGAATGACAACGGTTACAGAT
>NC_033794.1:56068932-56136216 GCF_001876935.1 Asparagus officinalis
GAAAAATTGGATCATATTTTGAAAAAAATCATCTATGGTCAAATGAGTTGTAAGTTGTTCTTTTAAAATTTAAAAAAATCTTTTTAATTCTAATTATAAAATAATTGTGATTATAGTGAGACATATTTTCCATAGCGGAATTGTTGATGTAGCAGGTTGCAATATTTGTGAGCCAAATAGTTTTTACAGGGCTAAAATACTAGATTAGCCTAGAAAGTGGTACCTCTTTACCAGTTTAGCTTAAAAAGTGATGCTGACGACAGTTTAATCTAAAAAATGACAAATACAATGACAAATAGGCATTTCCGGTGCCATGGACAATTCTTAGCTATGTTTTTTTGCATATAGACCCCTCATTGTCCCATATTTTTCGAATTATCCCCAAAAAAATTTTCTGAAATTTGTAATTGAAAAAAACCCTCCCTTCCCACCATCTCTTCCCTCCTCCTTCCCACCATCTCCTCCATTCTATTCTCCTTCAATCTCCAACTTTCCTTCCTCTCTCTCACTCTTCCATCATTTCCCATATTCATTCTTACCTTCTCCTTTCCATCATCTCCTTCATTTTTTTCCTCCCAATCCCTAACATCCTCTCCTCTCTCCCACTCCCTCTCCCTCCTTGCTCCACTCACTCCCTTTTCACCATTTAATCATTTAAAAAAAAAAAATCAAACCTCTTCCTCTTCCTCCCTTAGACCCAACATCAAGCATTCTATCTAATAACCAACCTCCTCTTCGTTTCTCCCTCTCCTTCCTTGCTCTACCCACTCTTTTTTCACTATCCAATCATCAAAAACTCAATCTCATCCTCCTCTCTCTTACTTAGATCTAACATCAAACATTCTACTTGAAGCATTAGGAGGGATGAAGGAGAGGGGAGAGGGAGAAAGATGACAAAGAAGAGAGAGAAGTGAAAGAAGTTAAGAAGATGTGGGTTTGAAGAAAGAGGAAAAAGTGAAAGTAATAGGAAGGATATTGGAAAGGAGGGAGAAAGAGAGTGGGTGAGAGGATGGAGGGTTGAGGATCATGATGAGAAAAGAATGGAGGAGATGGTGGGAAGGAGGGAGAAGATTTTCTTTTTCTTTTTTTTTTGGGGGGGGGGGGTGGGTTTGAAGAAAGAGGAAAAAGTGAAAGTAATAGGAAGGATATTGGAAAGGAGGGAGAAAGAGAGTGGGTGAGAGGATGGAGGGTTGAGGATCATGATGAGAAAAGAATGGAGGAGATGGTGGGAAGGAGGGAGAAGATTTTCTTTTTCTTTTTTTTTTCCGGAAAAAAGCGATCCTCATGGGAGCTTGAGGATAGGTGATTCTCATGATATCTTGAGAATAGTAGTGTGAAGCGACACGGCGGAGCACAGGTGGAAGCGTGGAACGAGACGGCGAGCAGCAGATTCGAAGAATCCAGATTTCAGCTCGTGAGTCGACTCATACGGTACATGAGTCGACTCATCAGGTTGAGTCGACTCATGTCTGTAATGAGTCGACTCACGAAACCCAGCCGTTTTGTCAAAAGCTTCTGCTCGGTCGACTCATCTCAGTCATGAGTCGACTCATCGAGGTTTCCTGGGCAGACTTGGTTTCTGTTTTGAAGGAATTCTAGTTGGGTTTGGTTTTGGTTATTTACCAGATTGCCACCACGTTGTAAACCCTATAAATAGGGACTCTAGTTTTAGGTCTAAGTGAGATCCTAATCAAAAGGATTAGGGTTTAGATTGTGAGATTCTATGAGATCTTAGACAGAGAGTTTAATCAAGAGAGATTAGATTCTAGATTGAGATTTGGAGAGCTTGTTCTTCAATTCTAGAGTGAGATTGTGAGGGAGAGATTGTAATCTTTTGTTCTTCATAATCTAGAGAAGGTATTTTCCTTCGCCAAACTGAATTGTTCTTGTGTTTTGATCGTCCTCTTCTCAACCCACCTTTTGGTAATTCGAAAGGTAAGGCACATGCTAATGCAGTTGATGCTAATCAAACTTTCCAATTGCAACCTCAGCAACAGCCGCAGCAACAAGCACCACAACAATCTCGGGGGCAATGGCAACAACGGCCTCAGAAGCAGAAATCTTCGGAGCCGAGGTTTCCTAAAGTGTATTCCTTCAAAGATGATGAAGTTCCCGACATCTTTAAGTACATGTTGGAGAATAACAAAATCCAGCTGTCGGCGATTGTGGATCAAGAGGGGGCGACCCATGATACGGGTGTATCTTCTCTTCGGAAAAAAAGCGATCCTCATGGGAGCTTGAGGATAGGTGATTCTCATGATATCTTGAGAATAGTAGTGTGAAGCGACACGGCGGAGCACAGGTGGAAGCGTGGAACGAGACGGCGAGCAGCAGATTCGAAGAATCCAGATTTCAGCTCGCGAGTCGACTCATACGGTACATGAGTCGACTCATCAGGTTGAGTCGACTCATGTCTGTAATGAGTCGACTCACGAAACCCAGCCGTTTTGTCAAAAACTTCTGCTCGGTCGACTCATCTCAGTCATGAGTCGACTCATCGAGGTTTCCTGGGCAGACTTGGTTTCTGTTTTGAAGGAATTCTAGTTGGGTTTGGTTTTGGTTATTTACCAGATTGCCACCACGTTGTAAACCCTATAAATAGGGACTGTTTAGGGTTCTAAACAAGGGGGAGAGACCAAGATGTAGATCTAAAGAGTTTTAGGTCTAAGTGAGATCCTAATCAAAAGGATTAGGGTTTAGATTATGAGATTCTATGAGATCTTAGAATCAAGAGGAGATCTTTTAGATCAGAGAGTTTAATCAAGAGATATTAGATTCTAGATTGAGATTTGGAGAGCTTGTTCTTCAATTCTAGAGTGAGATTGTGAGGGAGAGATTGTAATCTTTTGTTCTTCATAATCTAGAGAAGGTATTTTCCTTCGCCAAACTGAATTGTTCTTGTGTTTTGGTCGTCCTCTTCTCAACCCACCTTTTGGTGATTCCGCGACCAAAGGGTGCTCGCACGGCAACTCGTATCAGTGGGGGTGGGGGTGGCGGAAATCAGAAAATAGAGGAGAGTGAGGGGTCTTTATGCAAAAAATAGTTAATTTTTGCTTAAAAATTATCTCCAGCACTAGAAATGCCTATTTGTCATCATACTTATTACTTTTTAGACTAAATTGTCGCCAACATCTTTTAGGCTACACTAGTAAATAAGGTGTCACTTTTTAGGCTAATCTAGGACTGTCCATCCGGGCCGGCCCGATCCGAAAAACCAGGCTCGGGTCCGGGCCTGAACGGGCGGGCTCCGGGTGGGCTCGGTTTTTTTATTTTATTTTTTATTTTTTTAAAATCTCCATAAATCATAAAATATACATAAAAATTACAGAAAATGACATAAATTTCTTTCATAACTTAAAATGACATAAATTACAAGTACAAAAAATTATAAAAATAACTTTTTTTATTAATAATCAGTAAATCCTTTACAAGTAAAAATTTATTTCGGAATTCGTCGCATCACAATAGATAAGTACATCCCAACTAGGTTGACACTTACTCACCTATATCACTATCATTTGTAACTTTTTTTTCGAAATAATTCATTACAAATTTAAAGCTATGAAATAAAAATTATAATTTGATGAATATTATCTAATCTTTATACATATCTGCTAGTCCTAAATCTTTAAATCTATCTTTAATTATAGCCATCCGATCGACGCCTTGCGTTCGCTTCTGGTACATCCATCAATCTTGTAAGCACATCACCGCTTAAACAGTATACGGATCTAAGCATGTCCTGTGGTCGTCGATCAAACGTCCTGTTGTGCTGAAGGCGGATTCCGAACCTACCGTTGAAACCTGCACTTTAGTAAGTCACGAACCATGGTGGAAAGTATAGGATATAAAACTGATCCATATACTCTCCACCATTACAAAATATCTAAAGCATTTCATTGACATTTAACTAAGAAAACAGATAAATATTCATCTATTTCAGAAACCTCTAATGCTGATCCAAGTCCAGATCCACCAGTTAGTTCAGCTACTATTGCATACCTATTAAAACTTACACTTTTACCTCGGCCTGCGCTCGAAGGCGCCGAAGCTGTAGACTGTTGTGCAGTTACACCATGTCTAGCTGCATACTCATCATATAATATTTAAAAATAATTTCTAATAGCTAAATGATGAGAAGTAGCAGTAATGGTGGATCCATCATCTAAGTATATAATCTGTCCACCATACAATGATTGTAACAAACTCCGAAGGCCAATATCCTTCAAACATGGATCAATAAAAACTCCCAAACCAAAAATATGAGGAATAAGCCTAAAATACTTATTAAATTTGCTCTCCATTTGAAAAATTATAGCTCCAAAAGTATCATCCATACGATATTTAGCAATTTTTTTTTAATATTTAAAATTTTTAAAGCAGCTAAAGTAATTGTTGGATAATAACAACCAGATAATAACATTGTAGCATCATAAAAAACTTGTAACATCTTATTTAAATTACATATAATTGTCCATTCATTTTCAGTTATTCCATAAGTACTACTAGAGCTAGAACTAGAAGCATAAAAATTTATAAAATCATTTATAATTTTTTTATATTCTATTGCTACACTTAACATTGCATAGGTGTAATTCCACCTATGGTCAACATCTTTTGGAATTAATCTGGGCTTATAATTTTTTCTTTTACAACATTGTTTCCATCTTTTAATTCTCATTTCAGAAGCATTATGTTTTACAACATTGTTTCCATCTTTTAATTCTCATTTCAGAAGCATTATGCATATTAGCAACTGTTCTAACATTTTCTATCATGGGTTTAATTTCAGAAAATACACTTTGAACAATTAAATTTAAAATATGACAGTTCATCATGACATGACAATGACAGAGTTGTTTTGATAAAATCAACAACTATATTATTATTACTTACATTATCTAGTGAAATAGAAAATATTCTTTGATAAACTTCTAGTTTCATAAATTCTTCAATTATTAAATTTGCAATATTAATACCAGTATGTGACTCTTCAATTGTAATAAAAGATACAACTCTTTTAAATATTTGCTAATTTTTATCAATCCAGTGTGCCGTGATACATAAATAACCAGTTTGCACTCTAGATGTTCAAATATCAAAAGTTAAAAAAAAATTACAGTTTATATGGGTGATGATCCTACCGTGTTCATCCTTGGTGACGTCTATCTTCTCAAAAAAATTCCACACATCGGATCTCGACCTTTTAGGAGCTCTTGGTGCAGATTTGTCGCCACCAGATTTAATATTAACACCGGTAGGAGGAGTAGTAGTTGTAGGAGGACTCATTTCTGGATCGGTAGGAGATAGGTTTTGCGCTTCATAATCAGATCCAGAAGCCATTTGATGGAAGTATTAGAAAATATAATAGATTATAAGAGAGTATAAGATTGTATAAGAGAGTATTAGAGAGAAGTAGATGAGTTTTGATGTGAGGAGAAGAAGTGAAAACTCCCCTCTATTTATAGAGGCAACCTCCTAGGCAAATTACCAAAAAACCATCATATTCTAGCCGTTTTTGACCATTTTAGGGGCAAAACGGTCAAAACACACGTTTTGACCGTTATGGTCGAGCCGGACCGACCCGGCCCAACACGGTCAGTTTTTTTACCGTTTTGGTCGGGTCAGGCCGGCCTAGCCCGGCCTGGTCAATTCTGCCCAACCGTCACAGAGCTGCGTTGGTGCCTGGCCCGGCATTTTCAGGCACAGTCACATCTGGTGACCGTTGCGGCCGGGTAAGGTCCGCGCCCGAGCCGCCCGACCCGGTTTTGGTGCCCCGGCCGGTGCTGTTCCAGGCCGGGCACGGGTCTGGCCCGGGTGTCAGGGAAAAACCCGGGCCGGACACCGGGCCGCGGGCTTTTTGGACAGCCCTAGAGTAATCTGATATTGTACCCTTCTTTACGTATATGTGCTGTGCGGTTGATCAAGAGAATTTTTGGAATGTGAACAGGAATAATAACAGTAGTTTTTCCCTTTATTTAATATCAAATATGTTGACATCTGATAACCCATACGCTTGATTTCTTTCTCGTCGATATCAAGATACAATCATCAGGTACAAATCTAAAATCTAGAAAAGATTAATGAAACTTGAGATCCTGAGGCAGTTGATAGATTTGCCAATAGAGTTGGCACTGCCTTAATTCTGGTCAAAACAATCATTTCGTTAATTGAATAAAGAATTTTTTTCGGGGGGACTTCTACATGTAATCTAAGTTTTATATATTTGTTGAGGGTTATTGATTTTATTTCCTTACTCTTGTAAGTGTGCTGATATAATTAGACAAACAAAGCACACGAAATAACAAATTTAATTATATGCAAAGAATAGTTTCAGGATGCTTTAGTACGATAATTTTTTTTCACGGAAATTTCAATGTCAAAGAAAAAACCTAATTAAATTTCCCCAAAAAAAGAAGAAGAGGGAAGGCTCAAATACACACTCAACATAAGCTTTTGTTTCAGCATAAAATAATTGGTAATGTGTTACATAATTTTAGGGTAATTTACATTAAACCCCCAATAACTTTTAGTATTTTGCAATAAAACCCCAATGACTTCTATAATCGCACTAAACAGCCGATAACTATTGGAATTTTAGACAGCCCAATAAATTTCCATATTTTGCAAATAATCCTCATGATGGCGTCAATCTACATTTAGGATCTAAATGTGTCGCTAATACAAAATATGGACTGAAGTCGCCATGGGGGTTATCTATAAAATCCAAAAACTTATCATGGGTTTTCTGCAATTCCAATAGCTACCGGAAGTTTAGTGTGACTTTAGAAGTTATTGGGGATTTACTGCAGAACAATTAAAGTTCTTAGGGGTTTAGTGTAATTTATCCCCCCCCCCCCCCCCCAGAAAGAGGACTATGAATTCACCTGTTAAAGCACAATCTGAGGCCTGCTACGTGTATTTTTACAATTCTTGGATTGAGGGCCATTAGGTCGAGCGTTACGGACCGATTAAACTGCAATGAGATCCAACCAAGAACTTTTGCGTTCAGACCCTAAATATTATTAGTTTGATGTTC
Source organism: Asparagus officinalis (assembly GCF_001876935.1). NCBI lineage: Eukaryota > Viridiplantae > Streptophyta > Magnoliopsida > Asparagales > Asparagaceae > Asparagus > Asparagus officinalis. The sequence continues at coordinate 56,075,972 of NC_033794.1, forward strand.
GAATCAAAGCTAAATCTGGAGCAGTCACGGATCCAGAAACATTTTTTTAGAATGACGGGTGAATATATGCAAGTAATGATAATAAGCTAAACTCAAATGGAATGAGCTATTGCCTGGAAATGGGCTCAAAAGGAGTGCTAATTATTGGTTATATAAGAAAGTATTGGCCATTTGAGATGCAAATTTTTAAAAAGTATGAGGACCAGAATGAAATTTGAGAAGAGTTTAAAATGTAATTAAAAATTTAAGCAGTGCAACTGCACCCTAAGCCACAACATAGTTGCGCCCCCGTCAAGAACTCCGGTACCGCATTGCAACTTCACCACTCTATTTATTTTAAATTACTTTTCATGGAAGGATTTGGCAGCCATATTAGGAAAACAATCCTTAGCATCATTGCAAAGTTTTCCACCTACACCCTGGTAATTAAAGGAGGCGAAATATTTTTGCATAAAAGAATGGATTTGAAACTTGCAATTGATATTGGTGCAACTTGACTATAAATAAAAGTTGGCTAAGCTGCACTTAATACTCTATTATTTCATCATCTTTACACTAGGTATCTTAAATTGTAAAAAATAACACATGAATAGCCTAAGTTGTCCACCATTAGAATATGTCAAAAACCATTTAAAGACCATGTTATGACTAAGATAAGCATCCATAGAAATGAAAGTAGAATCATATCATATCATATTATATCATACCCCTTATAAAAGTATAAGTTTGGGAAAAACTTCCCATGAAAAAAATAAGATTGATCCTTTTATATATTACATTGTTATCCTATCCTAATTAATATGAATAACAATAATGAGAGATTGTAGTTAAGATATTTAAGTATATAGTTATTTTAGATAAAAGATATAGAATTGATAAGTGTTGGTTTTTATCTTTATATTTAATTATTTTAGTTAATTAGTAAAGAGATAAATAGTTGCTATCTAATCCTAATATCTTTAAATTAGGAAATATGAAAATGATAAAAAAGTAGTTTTTATCTTTAGATTTAATTTTCTATCATAATTAGTAAAGACATGTAAAATTATTATTTTATCCTAATATTTTTAAATTACATCATCATGATAAAATACAAGGATTTGATAATTAGGAATTATTTTTATCATTAAATTCTATTGTCTATAATAATTAGTAAAGAGACAAAAAGTTCGCAAATATTATAGGTTTGAGGGGTATGCATGTAAAAGCTCTAACTTCATTTTATTTATTTAATCCTACTTATTTTTATTTGGAAAAACTCTGTTATGGGTATGCACAGACCAAACTTTATGATGTGGTAAAAATAATAACCAAAAGTTGCAAGCGCACAACTATCAAGGTATAGTATAGAAAAATATTAAATCCCACGAGGAGAGTGTTGTAGGAATTAATCAAAAGTGACTCTTAAAATGTGTGTGTGACAATTAGGGTGAAACATGTGATTTGTGGAGAGATATAAGGAAAGTGGTTATGATTATATGCAAATAAAAACAAAACGAGATTGAGAGGGGAGAAAGAAAGATGAAGAAAAGGGAATAAAACAATAAGCAAATAAAGAAAAATCAAGAGCAAAGAGGAAATTCAAGAAAGTAAAGATGAAAGATTCAACTAGAGATATGAGGAATCTAGAATTGAATCCACTAGCTAATTTCACTTATAAATTCATGAACTATTCTCTTTTTATCATACTAGTTGGATTGCACGTGCAATACACGTGGTAAAATTTTTAATTTATTCTTTTGTTATTTATTCATTTCATTAAGATTTATTTAATTTAAACCATGTATCAAACATATGGATACATACATTGCATGTGATACATATTAAGAAACTACAAGAGTCAAAATTAATAATGTTTTCATAATTATGCATTGAACTTATACACAATACACAAGATGAATGCCAATTAAACATTATCTCACAGGACTAATTAGAATATTGCCCATAGAGAAGGAACCTAATCAACCATATATATGATGCACGTGATAAAAGTCACCTCACAATCAAGAAAAAGTTTGTTGATCTTAGCTTCGAGTCCCGATGAAAAACATTGGCTGATAACCAATAACACACAAAAAACAACCATTGATATTGTTAGAGAAAAATAGTTGTCATCGCCCAATCAAGCCAGCAAAAAAAAAGGCATTCACCAATGTGGATGTACTTCATAGCTATGGATATACTTCATAGCTCGCAGAAGCTGGTACATAAAAAAACTGATGGTGTTCAAGCGTGAGATTGTCATATAATCTCATTATTTTTTTAAAAAATACCACTTTCGCCCTTAATAAAAATTTATAAATAATTATTAACATCAAACTGATAAATAATAGTATTTGATCTCTATTGCTTACTGAGAGGGTGTTTGGGTTGGGGGGGGGCTGTTCTTTCGAGGTTTTAAGCTATGTTAGCTTTTGATGGCTTTTGTCTTTTATAATAAAATCTACTTAAATATTGTTTGGGTAAAATAGTAATTTGTTTGATCAAACTTAGCGTGTTTGTGCAACCTTATTAGCTCGTTTTTCAATAGCTAGAGTGTACCAACTTTTAAAAATAAGAGCTTTTAAGAATAAGTCTTATAAGCAACTTATTTAGTATCATACCAAACAGATAGATATGAAAAAGCTAGCTTAAAAGCTAGTTTGAACAAAAAATAAACCTCACCAAACACCCTCTGAATTTGGATGCTTGAAGAAATATTTGTATCCAAGCACAATCAAACTTATTTTTAAGGCTCATACCATAAAAGTAATAAGGTAGATAATATGAGTTTAGCGATACAAACTGAAACTTATTTTTAAGGCTCATACCATAAAAGTAATAAGGTAGATAATATGAGTTTAGCGATACAAACTGTAGTTTTTTTATTTAAGTTCAGCTCAGTTATGCTAGATAAACACATCACTCCGGAATAACTATTGCAGTTACATGAGAGCTGCAGACTAACCGACAGAGCTCAGATTTTGCTTACATCAATTATATCATCATAAATTAAAAAAAACAAAAAGGAAAAGAAGCAGCAGCTTATATCAAAATATTCTCTCCCAAAGAAATAGCCTGAGCGTCGGCTCAACAGATGATGCATGAGATATCTTGGTCAAATCTTAACCTCAAAAGTTCACATTTCATAGCAACAATAAGATTCCACATTGGTGCTAGAGCTATCACCCTCTCCACACCATCACCGCCAACAACGACTACATAAGTTGTAATTAAGTTTAAGCATAAAATTGTTCAAAAAGTCTGCAGAGACAGAAAAGGCACCCTAGAGTCAGATATGAAACTAAAAAAGTTCTGCAAGACCTGAAAATACAGGTAGGTCCAGACTTATAAAATCTACGGGTCCGAACATTGGATTCCAGAAGACATAGCAGAATACATCGCAGAAACAAAGTAGACAAAACCCGCATCATCCTTTTATCTGCTGCGTCCTGGGGACAAGTCTGCAGACCTGGATCGTGAACCATAAGGCGAACGTGAAGCACGTCTTGGAGACCTTGAGATAGAGCGTCTCCTCCCATCGTCATCATAGAAATCTTTTCTGCAAATGTATGAAAGCGATGAAGGGCTTGAACTTATAATGACAATATGAAATACAACACAAAGTATGAAGATATTCAATATGAAAGTGATGATTGGCTTGAGTATTATGTATGCAATCCAAAAAGAAATCTACACAATATTAAACATTTCATATAATTAAACATTTGAAAGTTTTTAAGTGCCAGTTTTAAAAACTTCAGGATATTTAAGTGCAAATTTTAAAAACCTTACGATATTTAAGTGCAAGTTTTAAAAACTTTAAACATGCAAGTGCTTCCATAAGCAATTGAGGGTACATAATTGAAAGTTTTAAACATTTTAGCGTATATAGGTGCTGGATAGAACAAGTGAGGGTATATAAGTGCAACGTAGTTGAAACTATAGGGGATTCATGCAATTAAGTCTATTTCCAATTAGAACATAGTGTTTACAGTAGCATTCTTCTTGCTTTTCAAACCTTTTCTTGACATCTTCCTTGCATATCTTACAAAATATATATTTTCCAATATAAGACACCAAATATTCATTAGATTTCAATATATCCTTTCCAATGCAAGACAACAAATATTTATTAGGTTTCAAAGATCATTCTTAATATTTTTCATTACCGAAAATGCTCTTTCAACACTTGTTACTACAGGCAAGATTAGTGTTAACTTAGGCAAAGCGTATGCCTAAGTATATAAAGTATCCTTCCTCCACTAACTTCTTAGCAAGTTTACCAATCCCATTAATTTCAGAAAAAATCATGATGAGTAGCTATATAAGAGATGTAGTTACCATGTGCGATCGCTAAGCTCCATGCAATCTATTTCACAAGAGGAAAAAAATATTTAGGATAAAACTCAAAATAAATGTCACTCTTTCATGAAATTAGCCATAACATTATCAAAGGTTCCAATTTTATTAAACCCAAAACATTCTTACTAATGTCTCAAAAAGATATAGGAACAACCCTAATCATAAAAAAAGAACACATCATAAGATGGGAAAATTAGTTATGTCTATCTAAAAGCGAAAACATCAATCAGAAGGAATCGAAAGAGTTTTTGTTAAAGTTAAGGTAACTTGTCCCTTTTACCCCCATATTAAATAGCTATCAGCCAATTACCCGACCTTGTGTCAATAAGTATGTACGCGTGTGTGACGATTTTGCTGACATACTAATGTTGTTTCCTTTTTTCTTTCCTTCCTTTGATTTTGCCCCTGCATATGTTTTTTAATAAATTCTAAATCTAGACTTGAAATAGGGAATGCTCCCCCCTTAGCAACCAAAACACTGTGAAAACATTCTATATCCGCAACTATATTAATACAAATAATAAATTTATGAATGTATACTCTCTCTCTCTCTCTCTCTCTATATATATATATATATATATATATATATATATTTTTTATGTTTATTTGGAACCAAATTCATGACATGGAAATTTCATACAGAAATAAAGTCGGAAGGATTGAAATTCATGCTGAGCTAATAGAAGTTGGTCTATAACTGGTCGATAATTGATTCTTCTATATATCTCTCAAGGGGGGAAAAAGAGAGAGCAGGTGAAAATGTAAGGGAGATGTAAGGGAGTTCACAAAAACTTACTCTGCATGACCATTGTCAGGTTGATTTTGGTTAGCATTGATATACCCTGGAGACCGTGATCTGCGATTATAGTCCTCATCACGTCCTTCTGGCTAATCCCTTGGGGACCTTGCATGGTCTGAATGCCTTCTTGGTGAATAATCATCTTCTCTTCTTGGAGAATAATCATCTTGCCTTCTTGGGGAGTAACCACCTTCTCGTCTTGGTGCAGGAGAGTATGACCTGAAGAGACATCAATTATCAAATTAGTTATGCATCATTTCTATGAAGTAATAACTTTGAAAGCCTTTTCAACAAACCTAGATGTATGCCGGGCTCCAGAAGTAGGTTGGCGGTAAGGAGAACGTGAACGTGACCTCGAACGAGAACGTGAGCGGCCTATAAAATTAAATGAAGCTTTATAGAAAATATTTAACACACAGGCAATCCAATATATAGATTGGTCTATAGAAGCAGCTCAAATTTGCATTAAGACAAAACTTCATAGCAACTGACAGGTAAATACATGATCCTTATATACCACACTCTTAACTTGGAGAAAACGCTAGTCTGGATCTAAGAAAAGACTAAAACATGCTCATCAAGGTTAGATGGTCTTGATGTCAACAACCCAACAGATATATTGAACTGGAAATTTTTTACCCATGGAGGTGTATATAATTCAGCATGAGAGAAAACATTAACTTGCAACTGTTTGAACAAGATCCCTGAACTCAGGGATGCAAGGGTAACTGAGAAAGTACAACAAACACAGGCAACATAAACAATTCATTTAAATCGATTTTTAATTCTATTAAAAACAGGAGAAAGAAAAAACAAAATCAAGATTTTAGTTTTCACTACTGGATGCTTGAGGGACAAAAAAAGATGTTGCCAACACTTGCGTATTCTCATATTTGAATAATCATCTTGCCTTCTTGGGGAGTAACCACCTTCTCGTCTTGGTGCAGGAGAGTATGACCTGAAGAGACATCAATTATCAAATTAGTTATGCATCATTTCTATGAAGTAATAACTTTGAAAGCCTTTTCAACAAACCTAGATGTATGCCGGGCTCCAGAAGTAGGTTGGCGGTAAGGAGAACGTGAACGTGACCTCGAACGAGAACGTGAGCGGCCTATAAAATTAAATGAAGCTTTATAGAAAATATTTAACACACAGGCAATCCAATATATAGATTGGTCTATAGAAGCAGCTCAAATTTGCATTAAGACAAAACTTCATAGCAACTGACAGGTAAATACATGATCCTTATATACCACACTCTTAACTTGGAGAAAACGCTAGTCTGGATCTAAGAAAAGACTAAAACATGCTCATCAAGGTTAGATGGTCTTGATGTCAACAACCCAACAGATATATTGAACTGGAAATTTTTTACCCATGGAGGTGTATATAATTCAGCATGAGAGAAAACATTAACTTGCAACTGTTTGAACAAGATCCCTGAACTCAGGGATGCAAGGGTAACTGAGAAAGTACAACAAACACAGGCAACATAAACAATTCATTTAAATCAATTTTTAATTCTATTAAAAACAGGAGAAAGAAAAAACAAAATCAAGATTTTAGTTTTCACTACTGGATGCTTGAGGGACAAAAAAAGATGTTGCCAACACTTGCGTATTCTCATATTTAAGAATCAATGCTCAGTAAGTCAGATAATCAGTATTAGAGTACTACTTAAACATAAATATAATCATAAAGCAATTACAGTTTTGAGAGTAACAAAAAGAATATTTCACCCATGACAAAAGTTAGATGACAGTTGATGCCAAATGTCAACAATCAAAAATAATATCAAGAAATCAAGCAAGTACCATGTCCAGAAGATCGTCGATCATCATAACGAGAAGGCCCACTGTGAAACAAATAATAACAATAAAGTATATACAATATTAAACATCACACCTATTAGTAATAAATACAGTAACAGCAGTAAACAAAAGGGAATATATGTTAGTACTTATGTATTGATCTGTGACGCATGTCCTCAGGCCTTTTCCTTGTTTCAGATGCAACCACCACAGTTATCTCTCTTCCACCAAATCGCCACCGATTCATCTGATACTGAGCTTCCGCAGCATCATAAGGGTCAATGAACTCCACAAATGCAAATCCCCTGGGCTCACTGCAATATAAGTTTGAAGCATAATTAGTGATGATGGTCAAAGCCAGTGCAAAACCAAACATGGGAAAGGTAAAAACAACACAGCTACTTGCTAAGTTTACCATCAACAGTGTCATCATTTAATGACTTCCTAAAAATCTTCATGATGGATAGGCATTTACTTACTATCGTTTCCATCAAAAAAGACAATCAACTACCGCATAAGGCATCTAGCAGTCCACACTCTAATGCCTTGACCTCTCTTCTACACAATATGTACGGAAACTTCGTAAAGTCACATATCTTCAAATTCTTCAAATGAAGTAACTACTTGTATCACTTGATATTAACTATGCTTCCACTTCTCATGCAAATTTAATTGGTCTTCATTCTAACTTGATCTTCAACAACCTCATGTTGATGTGGATTCCAAATGCTTCTTGATAGGGAATGCTTCATTTGAATATGACTCTAGACCCTCAACCGAAGGAATAAGTTAGGCAATTGTAAAGAGTGAGCATCATAAAGTGCAAAGCTTCTAATTACTTCAATGCAGTGCACCCTTGAGAAGCAAACCAAATCGCAACTTACTGCAGAAGCACAAAAGAAGAATATAATAACCATAAAAAGTATGTTTCAAAGCATTTTTTCTACCTTGGTGATATTGATATAAAATTCCAAGAAAGAAGAAAATGCAGAATAAAAATCACCAGGTTGATTATATTTCATAAGGCTCCAACTCTTAAATAAGAAGGCATCCATTTATAAATGTGAACAACAGGATGGTTCCTCAGTAGATACCATAATTGCATCTTCTTTGTACCCCTCCTGGTCCTGGGGAATTTGAAGAGAAATTATGGTTTGAGGCATCCACCTCACAACTACACTGGCATCAGATTTTATGAGACCCCACTGTAGCTCATAGTTTCATTGGCAGATATATGACATGAATTAATAAGCAAACCAGATAGGTATCAAGTTGAAATAAAGGCACAAGAAGCTTGGAAATTTCATTTGCAGCAGTTTCTCCAAATTTTTCTTACATCCTAAAGCCAACCATGAGAAGATGATAGTGAAGCAAAGGCAAGACTACAATATGCTAGCGGAGCAAGTGCAAAACCTTAGTCAAAATTCTTGAAATCACCAAAATAACATTAAAATCTCTACATGAGCATAATTTACTAATTTGGTTCTTTTTTTTTTGTCATAATGCTGTGCACCAGCTTCTCTTGCACTCTGCAAGATACTCTAAACTTTGAGACTGTTGATCAGAATTCCATGTATTTGGAAGCCAACGTTCACATAAACTTATATCTACAAATGAATCTCTTACATATTACACTACCATGCATCCCTCAGAACTTGCCCTTCGTTGATTGCAGTACTGAAAATAATTCACAAAGAAAACACCATCACTTTTGCAGTTGTGTTTATAATTATACCACACAATGGGGAACATTCCAGATGAACTGATCGCTCCTTTTCCATCCACTAATAGAGGAAAATAACCAAATACTGATAGCTTGCTCTTCACAAAAATTATCATATGACACGCGTACCTTATGCCTACGCCTCTTGCAAATCCTACTTTAATGGTGTAATATAAACCTTTTTCCTATATCTCAAAGAAAGCATTCTCAGATAAAACATAAAACCATTCAGGTGTAGCAGTAGGTTAAGACCACCTCCAGCCTTCTTCAGGACTTAGGTAAACGCTAACCATGACAAGGGTTTTCTTAATCATAATCTCAAGAATTCAACTGAACTACGTCGAATCAGAAATCATAAGAGAGATGAACTATACATTAAAAAGGAACATTCACATCCTTAATCATCAAGGCCTAAACATCAACCACTAAGAACTCACCCAGAATAATAATCCTTCGGTAAATAAACATCCCTTACTCGCCCAAACCTTTCAAATGGGGCGCGGAGGTCCTCCGCTCTGTAGACAAGAAAACAAAATTGTCTAAATATGCAAGGACAAATATACAACCACTATCAACCCTTCATATAACAAAGCAAAACCAACTACAAACATCAAAGGAAGAATCTTTACCTGCAATTCAGGGGAATGTTTCTAACCAAAAGACTCTGACCAGATTCCCTGCGCCCGCCGCCGCCGCCGTAATTCCTCCTTGGTGGACTTCTTCCTCCACCACCATAACCTCTTCGCGGGGGGCTATAATACGCCGGACTGTGCCTCCTCATTATCGAACTGTAACAAGATATGCTTTAAATGTTCGTATTTTTGGGGCAAACTGGCTTTCAAGAAATCAAGCAGCTCCAATAAGCGAAAGGGGAATTTTTGTTTTTGACTTTTAGGTTTTTTTATTTATTTAACAAGTTAGGAAACTCAAAACAACTTTATAAAACCCTAATAAAATAAGAAAGATTTTCCGTGAGAGGTTTCCTAATTCGCTCACCGATTTTCGCTGCCGACCCTCACAAGATCCATTCATTTTTTCCTAATTCCGCTGCCTAGTAGCTGGGCGTCGATGTGGCGACGACGATGACGAGGGGAGGAGCTGGGCGTCGGATCTGGGGACGATGATGAGGGACATGGCGGAGGAGGTCGGAGATTAGGGCAATAATAATCATCTTTGGAAATTGAAGGGTTAAGATCGTGTATGAACCGGTGGGCGGAGAGGAAGGCGTAACCGACGGAAATCTTAGGTCTTTGGATTTACGATGATAAAGATGAAATCTGTTTAATGATTATAAGGATAAGTTTGGAATATTTAAATTAGTTGAAGGTTAGTTTGGGAAGGGAAAAGTTTTTCATGAACTCCCTCTTTTAAAGGGTAGATAGATAGATTTTACTTTAGATTTATTAAGTATAGACAATCCTACCACTTAAGGCAAGCATAACCTATCCTATTATCATCCAAGTAAAATTAATACTCATAAAAAGAACATCAACTAGATAGTAATTCTAGAATTCATTAGCATAACATATCCTACCACTCAAGGCAGGCATAGATTATCCAATTCTTCTTCTACCAATTAGTTCTCTAGTTAATTATCCTAAACATGATCATTTAAGCACAAGAGAGTAATCCATAATTCATAAAAGAAATTAACTAGTTTCATACAATTCTAGAATTCCTACAAGGATTTAGTTCCACATCTTAGAAAATAAAAGCAAAATAAAAATTAAAGAGTATGAAGAAAAGAAAAAACTAGTTACAAAAAAAAGAATAAATAAGTGAAGATCTAAACTATGAGCAAAAAGAAAAGAACAATAAAGAAAATCTAAACTATACAAAAATATAAATCTATACTACAAAATAAATACAAGAAAATAAAGACATTGAAAGAAAATCTACTCTATCATACATCAAAATAAATCTAATTCAAGAGGGTTCTATCCCCTTGAATATCTAAAACAAGAAAAAATATATTACAAGAAAATAAAAAAGATAAAAGATAAAATTCACATTCCAAGAGGGTTCTTGCCTCTTGATGAAGGCAAATATTCGTCTTGCACTCCATCTTCATCTCATCTTCATCTTCATGATAAACAAAAAGAAGAAAAGAAAAATATGAAGAGGTGAAAAAATTATTTTATTAATTACAGTAAAAAGTAATAATTTTGAAAGGTCTTCTCAATTAAGAGTAACCCTCCATTTTAAATAGAGTTTTCACAAAAAATTTCATACTCAAACCCCTCACATTCTATCCCTATTTAAAGCCTAATGCAATGAATGAAAACCTTTGGATTTTGCTTAGAGATCAAGGATTAAATTGTAGTCATAAAATAATTTTTGTTGCGAACCAATCAGTTGACCAATTGGTTGGTCAATCGGTTGGCCAATCAGTTGGTCAATCGTTTGGTTTGCGCAAATCAGATTTTTTATTGATTTATTGACCAGATTTCTTCATGGATTTTTGAGCTTTCTTGAGTCTTCTTTTTTCTTCATATTTGGGCTTCAATAAATGGTAGAAAATCAAGAAATTTGAATCTTTTGGGCTTTTATTCATTAATCTTAATTAACCTACAAATTAAGATAAAAATAAGTTATTAGTGATATATTTATTTAAATAAGATAGATAATGAGGGGATAAAAATGTAATAAAACATGATTATCAAATACTCCCATGCCTAAACTTTTGCTAGTCCTCTAGCAAAAAGAGAAATTAAAAGAATGAAAAAGGAAAAAAAAATCCTAACTCACTTTCGCAGGAATCACGGTTGTATTTAGCGCATATAACAAGTCTCTAAACCTCTAGGTTGCCCTAGAGGATGAGTTGTAGTATCGTGAGGGTTTACAGTGAATATACCCATAAAATTTGGTCAACTTGCTGTTTGTTGGGAAAATTAAAAGAAGAAATTGAGAAAATGAATTTATAGTATTCTCTCTAACAGACTTAGAAAAAGAATTAATTATAATTCTCTTAATATAATTTCTCTCTAACAGACTTAAAAAAAATTAAAATATTTTTATATCGGATTCCTGATTTACAAAAGAGAGAAAGATCGATGGAGACATTTCTCTTTGTTTAACATGAGTTCTTTTTGGTGTCGATTGGCTTTCGATAGTATCCCGTTGACGATCTGAACATTTCACTTCTCTGGAACATGGTTTCTTCTTCTTGATTGATGTTGAGGAGGACTTGCATGGTAAGTTTGAACAGAACTCTTGATGAGTTTAGAAACTTAGTGCGAGTTTTAAACTCTATAGAAGAGTTGATTTGAACTGAAAATCGGTTTATAACTCTTAACGAGTTTAGGAACGCAGTGTGAGTTTAAACTCTGTAAAAGAGTTGAATTGATTTAACCGAAAATCAGTTTATAGCCAAGATCTTTCTCCAAGGATCTCTGCAGCTGATGAAGATGATCTCCAAGGGCCTCCAAATTTGAAGATCTCCAAGAATTTCGATCTAGAAAAGCCGATCAATTTTTAGATCAATTAGATCTCTTGAACTCAATTAAGTTTTCAACCATTTATAAGGGATTAAGGGGTGTAACCGCCCTATTAATTCGCTCCTAAGTGGGGGAGTAATCCCCTCAAATTATGGAAAAATGGTTTTGAAACCGTTCAGCTCGTGTTTGAACGAGTCAAACGCAAGAATTACGTTCTTGGCATGAATTCTGTGTTATGGATCTGAGACACAGAATTGGATTCTGCATTTGAGTCTGAAAATGCAGCAATGAGCTCTGTGTTTTGAGTTGGAACACGGCCACGAGCTCTGCATTTTGGATCTGGGACGCGGAGGTAAACTCTGCGTCTTGATTTGAAGAGACCGTCAATTTGTAGTCTCTTTTGCTAGAGCGTTGCAAAGATCGTCATCTTGTAATATTCGTCTTGGTGCCTTGAAAATATGAGAGTCATCAGATTGTAACTCTCGATGTTGATTATGAAGGTTGTTGAATTAGGGATTTTATCGGTTGTTGTAAAGGTTATCAGATTATAACCTTTCTCGATCTACGTAAAAATCTTCCAATTATAGCCTTCATTTGCTGATGTGAAAGTCATTTGATTGTAACTTTTATTATTGAATTATTCATGTGAAAGTCGTCAGATGGTAACTTCCATTGTCGGTGTTTGATAGGGATAAGCTATCTATTGTATTTTTTTAGGCAGCCTACAGAATCCCCTTAAAAGTTTTTAAAAGTTCGCGGTTGACTGGAACGAATTTTTGGAATACTTTGGATCCCCAAATTAGTTAGAGATCTGTTGAATGATGGTTCACTATATCTGTTTTGAAGGTATCATGGACTTGATTGTAGAAATCCTCAATGTAATATGATTTTTCGCAAAATCCTTAGCCATCAACGGATTTGATGTGTCTTTACCGATTACCATTTGAAATCAGGCTAGCATGTGAATTGTCTAAGTTCGTTCTACATGTAACGTCGTGCTAAAAGAATAATCTCTTTTAGGCTTGGTGCTATGATATTAAATACATAGGTTTTATCATTTTCACAGGGAAAAGACTAACCGACGACACGTGTTAGGCATCGGCTTATCTCTAATTAGGGACGAGATAAAATCCCCCATGCGTGTGAGGCATGAATTTTTAGTATTATTAATAACAACCCTGCTACGATATGTAATATGTAGATTTCGATGAATATGTGAGACGCAGCTTAGATCTAACCAGAATGATCATTGTAGGTATTAATGAACACCCAAGGCGTAATCCAAATTTGGCTAAAATGATCCTTGTAGGTATTGATGAACAACAAAGACGCAACCTAAATTTGGCTCAAATGATCCTTGTAGGTATTAATGAACACCCATGACGTAACCCAAATTTGGCTCAAATGATTCTTGTAGGTATTGATGAACACCCAAGACGCAGCCCAAATTTGGCCAAAATAATAATTTCAGAGGATCAGTTCATCAAGGGTAGTAATTTTGACAATATCCTTGTTAATCTTAGTGGGAATGTTAAGCCATTAAAAGAAAGAGTTGTGCGAGGGATCCAATTCAGTGTTATCAGCGACAGCGATTAGAATCAGTCTGTACTCATCCAAAAGGCTGCATAGCTTCTTGTCATAAGCCAGTTTCTTCTCAGCTTTCATCACCTTGATGGCTGTTGCTAGCTTCTATGTACAATAACCCTAATAGTAGTGGTAGCTCGATGAGAGGGTTAGCCGGAATAACCTGACATCTAAAAGCTGAAACGTAGAATTGGTCCTTTGCGTTTAGAAGTTGAAACGCAGGATTAAACCTTCTATTTAAAAACTAAAATGCAGAGGTGATGCCTACGTTTAAAAGCTGAAATGCAGAGGTGAGACCTGCGTTTAAAAGCTAAAATACAGAGGTGAGACTAGCATTTTAGGAGTCCAACCGACTCAATAGGAACGCGAAAATTGCATTTAGGCGGGATTTTTGCCTAAAATCCCGCCCCGATTTGACAGCTCCAGCTATCTATAAATAGATCGCCAAAGATCAAATCAAAAGTCATTCGACCTTTTTATCACTTTTCTCCAGCGAACTTAACGAAGATCTTCGTTCATTCTTCTCCGGCGACCTTCTAACAGGAATCCTGTTCATCTTCTCCAACGAGATTGAAATGGCTCCAAGGAAGAGGATTGTTTCGAAATCCAAGATAGCTACTGCTACAGCTTAGGGTGCATCGTCATCTTTAACCACTGGTGGCCCCATGACATAGGCGGATGCGCCACCGGCACAAATTCCCTTTGTCAGCGGTAAGTGTTGAACTCTGGGACTGTAAAACATGTTTCGACAAGTTCTGAACTCTGAACAACAAGCAAAACTCATTCTATTTTTCAAAATGTAGGGTTCGACCTCTGTGTTTGATTTTTTAAAATGCAGGGTTCAACCTCTGCATTTGATTTTTTAAAACGCAGGGCTTAACCTTTGCGTTTGATTTTTTGAAATGCAGGATTTGACCTCTGCGTTTGATTTTTTTGAAACGTAGGGTTCGACCTCTGCGTTTAATTTTTTGAAATGCAGGGTTCGACCTCTGCATTTTGAATTAAGTCTTTTTAGACTTACTCTGGCTCTGTGCTAATTAATTATTTTTTATTTGTAGTGCGCTATACCGATGAGCCTCTTTATTTCCGTTACTATTTTGGACATGAAGGTGATGTAGATCAGAACATGATATTTAATCTACACCGAGAACTTCCCATCTTCTGTGGTGCTAATAAAGAACATGCTGAAGTGGTTACCCAAGCATCCTCAAGAACACTCCGTGTTCTGGTCACAAATGCCAGATTTGAATCTCTGAACCGCACAAAGTTCATCAAGCCGGCGTTCCTATTCGGGGACTCTGTTGACTTGGAAACAGATCTCCCTTATGATGAAAATTACAAGTGGCTGAGGAAAGTTGGGGACTGCCATCTTTTCTTATCCAATATGGAAAGGATGTATCCGATATCCTACTTTCAATACGCCTCCATTCCCAGACATATGGACTGGGACCTCGTCAAAGAACAAGATGGGGTTGCCATTGGAGCTTTGACCTTCCATGGTGTTCGCTCAGTGAGCTATAACCGGTAGGTGACAGCCCTAGGACCAGGCTTATTTGCTAAGGAATACCCCGTTGGTGAGGTAGCTAGCCCGACGACCACTTTTGTTAGAAGATTTATGGTGGCAAAAGGTGAATTTCCCGCCCATGAGTTCAGATCTCCCGGATGGGTACATTCTCCTGTTATGGGGTGGTGGACTCCAATGACAAAATTTGTCTTAGAAGAATTAGAGGCACCTCTTGCTCGGTCTGGCCTGAGGATTCCCGTGATGGCCACCAAATACGGTATCGCCCAGAGCCACTATAATTTCTTTTCCATACTAGAGCGGTACAACCCGAAAACCTACACCTTGTTCACTCCGGTGGGGGAATTAGGTTTCACTATGAACGAGATGTATGATATCTCTGGTCTTCCTTTTGGGGATCTGCCATATGAGGAGTTCATCCGGGGAGCAAGGGAGCTTAAGATTTTGAGGACAACCAGCCCCGAAATGTATTCAACTCTCTAGGAAGTCATGTGCTATTTCCATATTTGTACCCAATTGACAGGGGCTTGCGGAAGTAGTGTTAAACAAGTATCCTAGGCAGAATACTTGTTTCAAAACTTGAACAATAAGGGAGCCTCCGTGTCTCGTTTGGCTGTGAGCACTCCGAAGGAAATACAGACCTGAATCAACGCTGCTACTACTCACTACCTCAATGTGGCCAAAGAAGATATTTTCCCAACCTACACTGAGTTTGAGAGCTTTCATTATTAGGCTTAGAATCCTATCTCGGACGTGGTGCTGTTGGTTGGATTTCTAATGCTTTGGCTAAAGCAATGCGTAGTCCCTACCATGCCGATAGATGCTCTCGTTGCTGAGGTGGTCTATCTACCTGTTCTTCTAGCGCATGGGAGTCCATTGAATATTTTTTAGCTATGATGTGCTATTTACAGAGCGGCTTGCGGGAGCTGGCTCTAGATTTTATTTAGGTTAAGGAGGTGGGGTCTGGTGACAATAGAACTCTTTAGACCCTGAATCCTCACGTTCTGATGCCACATACCTACTTGATGGCATGGTACGTGTCACACTGTCACTCCCTGATGAGTACGGCCTCCGTCCAAGGTAACTCATTCATCCCACTTGTACAATGATTTGAGTCAGCAAAGTAGGAGGGGACATATATAGTTAAGATCCGCTAAATTCTGGCAAAGGATCTTAATTACCATGTCTTTCACTACTTTCCAAACTTCCAAGGCGTCGGGGGTATGGGAGGATGTTCCCCAGATATGGTAGGTCCCAACGGGTTCACCTAACTGAATAGTAGTGTTTTTCGTTGGCAACTCAACATCAGGCCGGGTTACTTGATCTTTCGGCAGGGCGGGAAATATTTTATTGAGCCTTATCAGCCATACAGATTTGCTCACCAATTTGGATATGACCAACTATATATTGAAAATCTAGGCCTTGACTTGCAGTTGTTAGCAATCTGTATAAGGGGGTCAGGGCCTGGTACTACTCAGTGGCCGGTTGTACCAAGGGCATGTTCAGGTTCCCTCACAAAACACCCAACTTTTTACCTCCATGGGCTTCTGCAATTAGTATCATGCTGCATCTCAGAATTTCGAATATAAGCTAAATGTATCATGTCTGAAAGAGATCAGATGGATGTATGATTCCAAGAGGGGATCTAAGACGTCTTGTTAAAGAGAAATAGGCGAATACTTGGATTTTGAAGAGGCGACCCCTGAGGAGGGAGGGGGTCAGACACCTGGAGAGGCTCAAACAGAGGAACCTCAGACATCTGAAACTCCAAGAACAAGAGCAGCTGGGAAAATGGCTCTTACTGCAGGGGAAGCCAATCAATATGAAAGACGGACCCGTCGAAGGTTGATGGTCGGATCCTCTCCTGTTAAAAGCCAGCGGGAGGGGAGATTGAAGGCGGATGCTTTCACGTCCATGGAGGGAGATGAAAGACAAGAGTCTTCTGCTGTAAGCCTTCCTCGTAGAGCTGGGCTTTGTTCAATAGGTCCTGCTTTATCAGGTGGATCTTCTTCCTACCACCTATCAGACGAAGAAGAGGGTGAGGATGAATCGCTTGTTGAGGATGTAGAATCTTTCCCAACAATGGACCTTGCTGCTACAACAGCTCCGGGCCAGGCTTCAGGTATCATTCGTCCAATCATAGAGGTTATACTTACAACCACTCAAGTTGAAGAGGTTAGGCCTCTTGTAGATAACCTTATAGTGGTCGAACCTGAAAATCTTAGCGAAAGTCAATCTCTCTCTGCTTTAGCATTAATGCCATCGATGGGCGACACAAGACTTAGCCCCACCACGGGGATCATGTCCAAGCCAACTATCATCGTGGGCTTACCTAAACATTCAACAGCAGATGATGAGGAGAATGTGGATTATGAGAACTCTCTAGGAGATGGTGGTGATGAGGTTAATGATGATGTCGAAGGTGACAACATCAGCGATGACATCGACGATAACGTTAGTGAAGAAGACTCTTGGGATGAATGCGCTGACTTCGATGATATGCCAAGGGATACTTCAGATAAAACATCAACTTATATTCCTATCTCTCTGACCGGTAAGCATGTTTTATTTCAAATCCCCATGCATTTTCCTTCTGCATTCTAACCATTTTCGCATGCAGGTTCACTAACTCTTGGGACCACAGCTGTTACTCCTCCTCTAAAGCAGCAGCTTTTGCAAACAGCAACTCCTTTGCCAGAACAGCCATTGTTGGAGCTATCGATGGCGACTCCTCTACCGGTGACATTGCTGACAATTTCTCTCACCTCAATGAGGACCATAAGTGCCCCAAGTTCATCTTAAGGAGCGGAACTTATGGCTCTTACATCGAGTCCTTCGCAATTGGACATCGATATCCAGTCTCCAACCGCTACACCGAAATCACCTAGTGGCTTTCTGCTTAGCTTAGTAACTTCGCAAGATGCTCTTGATTTTCTCAAGATCTCTCTTGGTTACTTAGAGAGTCTTGAAAAGAAGGTGATCGAGGTCGTTATCGTTGGTTGGGATACATTTGAAACTTTCAAGCCTCTTCTGACAAATAGTTTGAATAACCTCAAATATGTGGGTGATGTTCAATTCATTGAATGTTGCTTAGAGTCTATCTCTCGCTTAGAAGTACAACTGAGATTCTTGGAGGCCCTTGTTCATGTTGATATTCAGGCTCAAATTGCGTCCATTTGCTGATATTCAAGCTGAAGAGGTTAATCGGTACGAAGCAGCTCAACGGAGCTTAGCTGAGAAGGAGCTTCAGGTTGTGCATTTACGAGAGCAAAACGTTCAAAAGAAAGAGGAGTTAGCCATTTCAATCACCGCCTTGGAGGCTCTTCGAACGAAGATCATTGCAACTGAAGTGGAGTTAGCCAGACTAAGGGTTCAATTTGCTCGAGAAGAAGCTATTGTAACTGAACTCAGCGTCAAGAGTGCAAACTCTCTTGTGGACTATCGCAAAGAGGCTCAGGCTCTTGAGGAGACTAAGAAAGAAGCTGCTACCACATTGCTAAGTGAAGATAAACTCCGGCAATGGGCTAAAGTGATGTGCGAGCTGATCACGAGAAGAAGCTTTCTGATATTAAGTCCCAGATCGCATCTTTTAGTTTAATGAACTTATGAACTTGATTTTGTATCGGTCTTTTGATAAGAACAACACTATCCCATATCACTTTCTTTTGTTTTGAATAAAAGTGATACTATCTTGGCTTTTCATTGTTTCTTTTGTGTGTCATATTCTGATATAGAACAATAAAATACCTAAAAAATGCCAGAGGTGTAGCATAAATACCCACACAAAATTAGATTTAAACTTCTCTTTATTATCAGTTAAGATAATTCCAGAAAAATTTTAACCCGTCAAGGATGTCTATGAATACTTGTCATTCTGTTGGAAGAGAATTAACAAGTTCACTTCTTCCTGTGTTCTGCTTTCACTTTAAACACTGAAAGAAAGTTGAAAGTGTCAGAGATGTAATCAAAGCATGCATTTTCACTTATAGTAAAATTCAAAAATTTTCTTTATTACCACTAGGATAATTCTAGAAAATTTTAATCTGTTGGGGATTTCTATGAACACTTGCTATTCTTATGCCAAAGAATTAACATGTTCAAAGGGGGTTTAACTGTTAGAGGTGTGATGTTAACCTAACAGTATTTTTTGGGCCTATCGCTCTATTTGAAGAGAGTCGATAAGTTTATTTTGTTATCAGAGGTATGATGTTAACTTGACGGGTTTATGGACCTATCGTTCTATTGAAGAGAGTTGATAAGTTGGTTGTCAGAGGTATTTTGTTAACATGACATCATTAGAGGTATAATATTAACATGATGAAAGGATTAGTTGTTAGAGGTGTGATATTAACGTGACAGAATTTGTTGCCATCAGAGAAACTTTGAGGACTTATCGCTCTATTGGAGAGAGTCGATACCTTGATTGTCAGAGGTGTGATGTTAACGTGACAAGAGTTTATTACGATCGGAGTAACTTTGAGGACTTATCATCCCATTGAAGAGGATTGATAAGTTGATTGTCAAATGTATAATGTTAACGTAACAGAAATTTATTATGATCGGAGAAACTTTGAGGACTTATCGCTCTATTAGAGAGAGTTGATAAGTTGATTGTCATAGGTGTGATGTTAACGTGACAGGAGTTTGTTGCGATCGGAGCAACTTTGAGGACTTATCATCCTATTGAAGAGGATTGATAAGTTAATTGTTAGAGGTGTAATATTATCATGATAGGAATTTGTGTCTTGCTAGGGAGAATTGCTAAATGAGTTTATCATCAGAGGCGATAAATTTTGGTACTTGTGATTTGAACAAGATTTGGGAAACTTATCACTCCGTTGAAGGAAGTTGATAAATTAGTTATTTATTACTCTGTTGAGGATAGTTAATAAATTGATTGCAATTTGAGCTATTTTGTGGACTTATCACTCTGTTGATGAGAGTCGATAAGTTAATTTTGACAGAGGAATTGTTGTCATATCGGGGGTAATGCAAGTTGAATCCAAACTCTGTGGGGATGATGGTCATCATAAGTGTAATGTTAACTTGACGACATTAGGGAATTTTGTCAGCTGATATAGCTTAGACCCTGTTGAAGATGCACAGAGGTTTTGACAACACTCTGTCAAAAGAGTTTGTGATACATGACTTTTATTAGAGTAATTGTTATGTTGGAAATGCGGGTTGAACCTATCGTTTGAGATTTGAAATGCAAAAGTAAGTTTTTCATTTGATTACTTGAAGTGTAGAGTTGACACATGCGTTCGAGGCTTGAAACGCGGGTCTAACTCTATGTTCATAGTTAGAAAACGTAGGGTTAGGCCTGACGTTTGAGAAATTAGAACGCAGCCATGAGCCTTGCATTTAAGAAGGCTAACTGCCTTATCCTACAATGCTGAGATTGCATTTCGGGTGGTTAGAATTCTATTCTAAAATCTCGCGTTAAATTAACAGCTTGGGTGCTGTTTATAAATAGACCCCTTTTGCGGTTGAATTAAGAGTTACGTAACTCTTCAGCTTTGTCTTAACTCCTGAACAAGAGTCCTCATTTCCTTCGCGATTTCTGACGATATTCACCCATCTCCGACCATCGACAACAATGGCACCAAGAAGGATGAATTTCGGTTCGAAGAAAGTCATGGGAATGACTTTGGAAACATCATTGGTTAAGGACGCCGACAGTGTTCCTGCTTCCACGGCCACGCTACCGTCGCTGCTGCTGTCGCATACGCTTACCTGCTATGGTAAGCAAGGACATACAAACTTGTTTCAACAAGTTTTTTCGAAACCCTAGATGGGTTATGGGTTGAAGAAGATGAAGAAGACTCGTCTTCTTTTAATCGAAATACAAAAGTGAGACTCTATGTTGATTATGGAACGCAAAGATGACATTTGCATTTTGTGACTAGAACGCGGGTTTTGATCTATGTGTTTTGGGTGTAGAACATAGGGGGTGGCCCTTGCACTCTGAGATTAGAATGCAGGTCTCGACCTCTGCGTTTCACAATTGAAATGCGGGTTTCGACCTCTACGTTTGAAATTAGTCCCTTGGACTTGTATCAGCAACTTGTTTCAGCTACTACTATTTTTTTTGTTTTGTAGTGCTTTTCCATGAACTACCGCTTTCTCACAAGCATCACTTTGGGTATGTAGGTAGCCTGGATAATGGGTATAATTTTTACAGCGAGCCTCCACTATTCACCCCTCCATGCTCAGAACGGTGTTACTAAATTTCAAGGGGAGAACCATCTGCTATTAGGGTTATAGTCACCGACTTGGATGTTCATACACCAGAGGGATATGATCAATTTATGAAGTCAACATTCCTCTTAGGAGACCATGTAGAAATGGAGGACCAATTCATATATGTAGAGAACTCCAAATTGCTGCGAAGAATTAACAATTATTTTCTCTTATTGCTGAATATGGGGCATATGCATTCACTCTCTCACTTACAAAACATCACATAGTGGAGAAGTCTGCAACATGACCTGGTTAAGGAGAAGGAGGATGTATCCCTCGGGGCCTTTGCTGTAAAACCCCGTAAATTTGAATATTTTATAATAAATAAATTATATACTAAAAAATAATATATTTTAATGTTTGGATATGATAAGAACTGATTTGAGATCAATTCAATGTATATTTATGAAAATATGAGTGCAAATACACAAAACATGCACAAAGGCCAAAAGAGTAAAAATCTGGGAATAATGACCAGTTATGAGTTTTTAAGTTTTTCATACCAATACATTTAGAATTTGAAAAAGTATAAAAGACCAAAGTTGTAAGTCTCTTCTTTATCTTTCCAACAAATCTTAGATCACATCATTCTGAGGTCAGATGAGGAAGTTACAATCAAAATACCGAAGAGGTATTTTTCCTAGTCAGATCAGGTTTCCTGGTTCGGGTTGGTTTCGAGTATTTTCAGGCCCACACCTGTTTTTCTACTATATATAACATGTATTCACGAAATTTTCAGTACTATTTTAGTATTTTAAAACCCTAACAACAACCAAACCCCCCAAACCCTAGTTTGATTTCTTAGAGAAGATTGAAGGCTTTCAAGTGGATTTTTGTTGAATTTTGGCTTTTGGAGTGGAGATCTCTTTCGACGTTGCTTCTAAAAGGTTTTCCTACAACCCCAGGTGAGTATCATCTCTACTAATCCCCCTTCTGGTTTTTAAAATGTTTTTAAAGAGATTTAAACATGTTTTGTAGAGCCTAAACGAATAGATTATGTATAAAAGACAACTCTTTTGTATTATATGTATAAAGATTAGGTCTTTTCATGCTAAAAAGGTTGAGAATGTTTTTTTTACAGATGTGATTTAGATATGATGATGATTTTAAAACATGGTTAATCTAAAGAAAGAAGTTTGATTCATTTTTTTGAGCTTTTATGCATGTTTTGAAGTTTTGAATATGAATCTAATGCATAAAATCATGGTTATATATGTTATTTTATTTTCCAGATATTTCTATCTGCTTTAACATGTTTATATGCAAGATTATGAGGGTTTAATCATATTTGAATTACAAAAACATGACGTGAACACGACATACACCAAGAATTTAGAATTTGGAAATCAGGATCCATGGTCGATTGCCACGGTCGACCGCGTGCAGGACAGAGGCTAGGTTAGCCTCTGGAGCCCGTCACGGTCGACCGCCATGGTCGATTGCCAGTTTGTTTTGGCTGTGCATGTTCAGTTGAGTTGGATTTTGGGTTTTCGAGTGTTCCACTCGACTTTGTGATGATTAACTATAATGTTAAGACTTGATAAAAACCTGGAAAGATGGTGAACTTCAGATGTGGACATGTACACCGAGATTGGTACATGTATACTAAGTTGTGTTAGATTGACACACTTTTAACACGAGTTAAATTG
The DNA here is from genome assembly GCF_001876935.1 of Asparagus officinalis. Taxonomy (NCBI): domain Eukaryota; kingdom Viridiplantae; phylum Streptophyta; class Magnoliopsida; order Asparagales; family Asparagaceae; genus Asparagus; species Asparagus officinalis. Next base: position 56,099,087 of record NC_033794.1, read on the forward strand.
ATAAACACATATGAATAATGATGTTCTATTCGTATCCGGAAATAGGGAGACGAAACCTATTTGCCGCAGAACGATTGAGTAAAAGTATTACAATAGTATCGTTATTACATGTATCCGGAATAGGAAAATAATAAAATCTATTTGCCGCAGAACGATTGAGTAAGAGTATTATAATAGTATCATTATTACATATATCCGAAATAGGAAAATAATAAACCATATTGCCGCAGAGCGATTGAGTAAAGAGCCTTCCAAAAGTATCGCTATAATACGAGATGATGTACACATAGATAATTGGTCAGTTGTAAGCTTTACTTTCATCTATAATACGAGATGATGTACACATAGATAATTGGTCAGTTGTAAGCTTTACTTTCATGAGAATTTACCCACGAGTAGGGTATTAACTTTGAGATTTTTGATTGGTCAGTTGTAAGCTTTACTTTCATGAGAATTTACCCACGAGTAGGGTATTAACTTTGAGATTTTTGGCACACCCGTTATGGACGGCAGATATACTTATTTTAGCTTAGTTGGTATCCTCTTATATTGGAGCAGATTACTCGAATGTACTTCGAGATGAGATGATTATTCTTAATGTTGGAGATTGGAGTATTTATCATTAATTATTTGTTTTTTCTTCATATAGAGTTATATGAATGATTTGATATATGTATGTACTGACTCTATTTTCTTATATACTCCTATCCCTTCCCCTGGGGAGAGGTAATGATGATCTCGCTAGCGCTTTGACGCTCGTTGTTTCCCCTCTTTCAGGCAGCGAGTCTGGCGCACAGAGAGTAGCAGGTTGATGGGACATCTTAGTTGTCTGTTTAGCTACTTATCATATTTTATAGTTATTACAGAACTTCACATGTAGTTGATTATTTTTAGACTTTAAATTGGTATTTTGTTTCATAGAGTTGAGAGCTATTGTGAGACTTTGTTATTTGACTCATTGTATTTGAAATTCAGTTCAGATTCAGAGATATATCTATTTCATCCCAGTTGGGCTCATTATTGATATTTCATATGCTTCTTTTGTGTACATTCAGTGTTGTTCTATTTCTATTTTGCCTGTCTGTACCTTCGTCTATTTATTGTTTCCACTAAAGAGATAGTGATTGTGATGATAAAACATGTTGTGGCATGGTGTTTGGTGCTTGGCAGGTTTGACAATCCGGGTTTCACCTTGGACTGCAGCCTTGTGTGAACCCTGGGCCATCACAGTTGGTATCAGAGCTCTAGTTCAGCATCCTTAGGATCATTCCTGTGTCAAATTATGGAGCTAGGATAGAGTTTCCTAGGATTCATGTATAGAGTCACTTACTGTGATCATAAGCTCTCCTCTCGATATTATAAATGTTGGAACGAGGATGCGGTCGAGATAAAACTCATACCCGGAGAGCTGGGCAAGCAGAGTCCGAGCCGCAGCAGGCCCACAATATTTGATCGACTTTATGACATCGTTTGTAGAAACAGAGACTAGCAACACTCGAGGAGGGAGTAGCGAGCCACATTACATTTTCTAGAGTTTCACCACCAATTGTACCAGTCATGCCTAATGAAGAGGTAATACCAATGATTTCATCATCACCATAACTAGTTGTTGATAGAACCGCATAGCATGAGGTTTGGCTCTGAAAGAATAGGAAGGATATCAGACACTGAGAACACCATAGTGCAGGGCACACTAGATTCATATGTAGCTTATAAATAAAAAGGAATATGTGAAAATTTCTTAACGTAGACTCAGTGCCAAACCAGGCGTTAAATATATTCAGCACAGAGGATATCACCGGAGAATAGCAGCAAAGGATAGCTACGATTTTAGATTTTCGTCGGGACAGTGAATATCACTTATTTGGGAAAATTTTGTTTACTTTTTCGATAAGCAGTTAGAGCTAGTTTGTGTTAGACCCTAGAGGGGGGGGGGGAGGGGGATTAGGGTCTTATGCTAATCTAATATGATTTTATGCCAATTAAAACTAATTAACAAGTTATCCTAGCAAGTATGAAATACAACATGATATGTGAACTAGGATAAGCAATATGAACAATAAAATATATCCTAGCAAAGAGATATACTATGAGATATATATGCAAGGATATGAAACTAACACAAGGGTAAACAAAATGAAACAAGATAGTGGATGATATAATAATGAGCAATGCACAATGACGATATAAGATATGAACATAAATATAAATGAACACCAAAGCACACTCAAACACAATCAAATAATCACGGAGTTCGGACCTTCCGTCCTACGTCTCCGCTCCCCTCTCCTGGGAAGAAATCCACTATCACAACCGGGTTTTCTACGTTCACCCGAATAACGTTTACACCTCACAATGTCGGTTTTTAATGCTCACCGATCAACGTTCACTCCTCACACTCGGTTTTATAGTTCACCGAAAACTCCACAACACACTCGGTTTTCTATCTCACCGAAAACCTTACACCACTCATAATGTAACAAATATAAATTTGTTCTCTACAATAGATGAGAACACAATTAAGCACAACTCAATGTTATAATTTCTCACAACCCTAATATACTATGTATGCAAATATAATAAGCTCATGTGGGTGTGTGTAAACAATGAGTGAAATCAAATCAACTAAACTCAATTAAAATCTAGCATGTAGAAATTATGAATAAAACAATAAATAGCTAGAAATAGAGTTTAGAGATTCTTCTCTGAATAACAAGATGGAGAGATGAAGATTGAAGCCCAAAACAAGTAGATGATCTCCTCCACTTGTGAAAACTTCTTCACAAACAAAACAAACACTAAAACACACTTAAACCCTTGTTTAAAACTTGTTTAAAAACTTCTTGGACTTGGATCTAACACACATAATATAAAACCTAAACTAGATTACCCAAGCCGATCTTGATCTTCAATAAGCTTGACTTGGTATACTATGCAGATGAAGCTGAACTTGGATCTTGAACTTGAATAGCAAGGCTTCACTCCACTATTCCGCCAACCTCCATTGGATATGATCGTGAAAGCTTGATTCCATCCATCCTCCAACTTATTGTTTGTCTATAATAAATAAGAAAACACAAATACTAGACAAACAACATTAGTGGTAAATTGTTTGTTAAACATCATCAAAATAAGAAGGCCAACAGTTTGCTTAAAACAGTGAGATATACCTATAGTTAATTACGAAATCAAGACTAGCATGATGGCAATGACAAGGACAAGAGGCCTATTATAGGATCTAGAGGACCCCAGCAGCGGGGTAAGGATTTTTACCATCAACAATAAAGACATTATAAGAAGATAGCACAACATGATTTGATAGCGCCGTAGCAGTGCATGATTCGGGACACATGATACAATTATAACAAGATCGAACATAGAGCGAAGAATTATCGTAGTACACCAGCAGGAGACTAGCATGATAGAGATCAGGGTCAATAATCTTAGGACAGTAGTTACGACCAGCATCGGAGGATAGATGTGCTACCGGTTAATCCGAGGATTTAGGGGCCTATTGGCCAGAATTATGCTATTCAGAGTATTCATCAGTATCAGATGGACCCATGTGTTTCACCGGCAGCAGCGCAGTAGGCACCGGCCATCAGCAGAGTTTATGTAGTCGCACCACGTGATCATAATACGAGTAGAGTTTTCGTAGTAAATTCTTATCCAGCTCGAATCTTGTTTGATTCAAGAACTTCGTATTCTTTCATATCTTATGCCTTCATGTATAGGCTTCGATTAGTTACACATCCCTTAGATGTTCTGTTATCAGTTTCTACTCCTCTAGGGGAGGTGTCCTTATTAGAGAGTATATGTAGAAGGTGTGTCATCAGTATAAATAAGTTTGAGTTCATCTTTTACCTGGTCGTTTTGTGGATGTCGTACTTCGACGTCATTTTTGGTATGAAATGGTTATCATCCTACAATATCAGTATCGACTATTTTGCTAAAACAGTAAGCTTGTGAGCATTCGTTGGGATTATATAGATAGTAACAACCTCATAGGGTAACCAGAATGCGGAGTCATTTCTGGAATACGTCGAGGAGGTGATGACACGGGATCGGGGTGTAGTTTTGAGTGAGACCGGAGTTGTCTCAGAGTATCAGGAGTGAGAGAGGTTGTTTCCCTGCATCGAGTTGTAACAGGCACCGTACTGATATTCTGAGCACCTTATCATATCATATGGTACCCGCTGAGATGAGGGAGCTACAGACTCATCTAGATGAGTTATTATCTCAGAGTTTCATTATCTGGAGTCATTTTTTTTCCATGGGAGCACCGGTCCTCTTCGTGGAGAAGAAGGACAGTAGCAAGCAATTATGTATAGATTATCATGGGTTGAACAAGGTCACTTCTCGGATCACGGATCCACTGTCGAGGATTTATGACTTGTTCGACTAGTTGCGAGGAGCGCAACATTTCTCGAAGATTGATCTTCGTTCTAGTTATTTCCAGTTGCGAGTGTGGTAAATGGATATTTTCAAAATCGCATTTTTCTGACTCGATATGGGTCTTTTGAGTTCTTGTCATACCATTTGGGATGACAAATGCACCCACGGTATTCATGGATTTGATGAACCGGATTTTCCGTCCATGTTGTAGGTGTAAATTTTGATCTCCCGAAAACAGGGAACTTCATTTGTATTGATAAGAACAGCTTATTACAAACTAATAATCAAATGTTTACAACAGAAGCGGAGGGAATGCCCTCCTTGTTTAACGTGGGTTCCTCGGTGGCGATAGGACGCCTCGCTCGGTGCTCGTGCCGAGTCTGCTTCCCTTGGACGATCCGATCGAAATTGCTGGAGAGCTTCAGTACGCAGTAGAAGCTCGAGTCGATGGAGTTCGGGTCTGCTTAGTTCGCCGGCGATCGGAGCTCAGAACCAGGCAGTAGTTCTGTAATGCAAGAATCCTTGGTGGCGATAGGACGCCTCGCTCGGTGCTCGTGCCGAGTCTGCTTTCCTTGGACGATCCGATCGAAATTGCTGGAGAGCTTCAGTGCGCAGTAGAAGCTCGAGTCGATAGAATTCGTATCTTCTAGTTCACCGGCGATCGAGGCTCAGAACTAGGAAGTGGCGCTGCAATGAAAAAGTGATGCAGAGAGCTTGTCGTCGACTCCGTTGGGAGTCGAGAGCTGGTGGTTCCACTAACTGATTGAATTAATCAATTAACTATGTGTGAACCCCTTTCCTGTAGCCGGGCGAGGTTCTTAAATAGAGGAGAGAAGGCGTGGCCGCTCCTTGAATCATGGGATGTGACCATACATTGTTTAGAGATATCCTGCTGTTCATCTGTACCATGAGCGGTCATTCGAGGAGTAGTGTTTGGCATCACGTCAAGTAGGAGCGGGAAAGCCCCTCCTCGTATGTGTGATGACGGTCGTCAGATACTCGAGTGGATCTGACCAACCACCGAGTGCCGGCGGCTCTCCCCCTTCGCTTGGACAAGTGAGGTGAGTCGCATTTATGAGGGTGCAGGTTGATTTGGCATTTGTCTGACCACTTGTACCGTGAGCGGCTATTCGGCGGGCCTGGAGTACCGTGTCTTCTCTCTTCAGGTCGAAAAAGGTGGGAAAGCGGGTTCCTGGTACTCGAGTGGGCTTGGACAGCTCGCCGAGTGCTGACGGATCCGGCTCTTGACTCAGACAGCCGAGGTGAGCTGCATTTATGAATGTTCAGGTCGACTCGACACCTGCCCAATCATTCGTACTGTGAGCGGCCGCTTGACGGTCTTGGGGTACTGTGCCCTCTCCCTTGATTTGTGGGATTTGACCACTGATGTAACTGTTCCCATACTCTAAGTGGGCAGTTGACAGTGAGCTGGCGAGTCTTGGGTTTGCAGGCGAGCTCAGGTGCGCAGGCAGACTTGGGTCTGCAGGCGGATTTGCAGGTGCAGGCGAAGCTGGGGACTGCAGACGAACCTGGGTCTGCAGGCGAGCTTTAAGCCGTTAGGCGAGCTCTAGAGCATGGATCGAAGAATAGGCCGTAACTTTCAAACCGTAAGTCGGAATTGGACAAATTATATATGAAAATCACCTATCTTGATGAGATGGAGCCATCCGAACCAAGCCAAAGGCTTTGGTTCGCTTCCTCCCTTTCGCCAAATTCCTTACGGTTTGGGAGATATCTGCGTTTTTCCCTTTTCATCAGTGTTTTTCCCCTTTTTGCTATTTCGAGCAAGGTTTTAGCAGTTTTGTTCTGAACTTCTCTAATAAGGATTTAAAGGCAATTTTTATTGTCTACAAAACCCCCTCTAAAGTTTTCAGACCTGAATCAGGCCGCATGGGGTCTGGAACACTTTGGATATGAAGACCTATAAAGTGATCCTTGCTCAGATGGAGTGAGGAGCCTTCCAACGAGCTCGGTGAAGTTGATCTCTTCACTCGCAGATGATGATCGCCTTCTAGGATTTTGAGCAAACCCTCAGCTATCAACGGACTTGATTCGTCTTTACCAACTACCGTTTGAGTTGGACTAGCCATGCTCTTGCCCTTAGCATGGTAAGTTGTCGAGGAGTTTCTCTTAGGCTCAATGCTAAAATTTCTCATAAATCCTTAGCCTTTCGAGGCGTTTGGATTAAGGGAGCAGTTTAACCTCATATACCAGTCGGAGGGTAGGAGCAGTTTAGACTCATGCACCAGTTGGAGTGAAGGAGCAGTTTAGCCTCGTGCACCGGTCGGAGGATAGGAGCAGTTTAGACTCATGCACCAGTTGGAGTGTAAAGGGGCAGTTTAGACTCATGCACCAGTTAGAGTAAAGGGAATAATTTATACTCGTATACCCGTTGGAGTCTAGGGGGAAGCTTATCTTAGGGCAAAGATGAAGACGAACCCTGATTTGTCTTCTCTTGGGGCAAAGACGAACCCTGAAATAGCAGCACATCGCATAGTAGGCCACTATCAAATAACAACGCCTTTTATGGGAAAGACGGTGCTAGGAGAATCAAATCGTTCAGGGACGTATGAGTATGACGACTGATCGGACAACGTCATTTGCGGTAATGACGGTGTCGACTATCAGAGGTAATCGTTAACATGATAGGAATTGCCACGATCGGAGCGACTTTGAGGACCTACCATCCTTTTGAAGAGGATTGGTAAGTTAATTTTATCAGAGGTGTAGTGTTAACATGACAGTGGGAGTTTATTGCAATTTGAGCAACTCTATGGACCTACCATCCTATTGAAGAGGACTGGTAAGTTGATTTATCAGAGGTGACTGTTAACATGAAAGTGGGGGTCCCGCCATCCTATTGAAGAGGATTGGCAGGGGATTGTGGCTTTGGTCCTAACTATCTGAAGGTTTGACCAAGTGGGAGTTTGATGCAGCCCACCTGACCTGCTAGTCTCGCCTGTTTTGAGCGGTTCGCCATAACCGGGAACCTGGCTCAAGAAGTGGAGCTCGCCTAAACTATTAGGCTCGCCTGATTCGAGCGGTTCGCCCGTACTGGGAACCTGGCTCAAGAAGATGGACTCGCCTAAACTATTAGGCTCGCCTATTTTGAGCGGTTTTCCATAACCGGGAACCTGGCTCAAGAAGATGGGCTCGCCTAAACTGCTAGTCTCGCCCGATTTGAACGGTTCGCCCGTACTGGGAACCTGGCTCCAGAAGGGGAGCTCACCTAAACTGTTAGGCTCGCCTGATTTGAGCGGTTCGTCCGTACTGGGAACCTGGCTCAAGAAGTGGAAGTGTGGGGAATAGTTTAACCTCTTATACCAGTTGGAGGATCAGAAGAAGCAGTTTATACTCGTGTACTTGTCGGAGTGTTAAGGGAGCAGTTTAAACTCATGCACCAGTTGGAGTGTCGAAGAACTATCAGAGGTGATTGTTAACGTGATAGCTTTGTAGGCCCGTCGTCCTATTGAAGAGGATCGACGGGAGATTGTCAGAGGTGTAGTGTTAACTTGACAAGATTGTCGCGATTAGAGCGACTATGTGGGCCCGCCGTCCTGTTGAAGAGGATCAACGGGGGAAAATCGTAGGATATGAGGAAATGGTCTCCACTACCAAGGCATCTTGGTCATCATCTCCTCGAAACTCATGCGGGTCTTCGTCACCCATATGCTTGAGCATGCTCTCGACTTGTTCCCATTGGCGGAGTAAGTCTTTCCATGAGCGAGCTTCCCAGCGCCCATATTAGACAGAACGCTGATGGAGAGATTGTTCCGGCACATCTCGATGAGTGTGGCCTCGGAAACTCGATCGCGGGAAAGCAGCGATCGGTTTCTAAATCTCTTGACAAAGTTGCTTACAGACTCTGTCTTCCTCTGCTTCATAGTTAGTAGGGTGGCCATAGATACTTCTGTATCATCGTCGAAGAATCTGGCCACGAAGAGCCTTTCCATGTCCTTCCAGCAGGTGATGGACCTGGGCTCCAATCTACGAAACCATTCAAAAGCGACCCTCTTGAGGGTACCAATGAACAGTCGAGTCATAATGGGATCGTTTCCCACTATGTGTCCAGTTTGCGCCTGGAAGTAGTAGATGTGCTGGGTAGGAGAACCCTTTCCATTGAACTGCAGGAGGTCCAGCGGCTCGAACTTTGCCGGGTAGGAGACCGCATCCCATTCAATTGGATACGGTCTGACAACCCCCAGCTTGTTCGCATGCTTCTGGAGCTTCAAGGCGTCGAGTTGACTTTGGAGATCGTCAAACCTCTTGTCTCTTGGGTTATGGCCCGAAGATGACGCTCCTCTAGATGACTCGGATGAGGAGTGAGAAGGAGTAGGCACCCGCTCTTTGTGCTTCAAGGATTTATGCGAAGCCCGCGAAGTCCTCTCTCTCTTCCTCTTCTTCTCGCTCAGGAGCTGCTCCAACATCTCCTTCAGGGAGTCGATGGTTGCTTGTTGCTCGTCGAGTCTCCTGGATATCTCATCTGGGATATCAGTCATGTGCACATTTGCGTGCTCGCCCTGAACTGAGCTTGAAGTCTGCGACATTGCCACTGCTGAGCAATCGTCGTCATCGTCATCGTCAGAGACGGACGTCAGACCCGTGCAGGCAAACGAGGTGGCCACCCCCATTTAGGCGTAAGCGTGTTGGCGAGGTTCAGGCTGGCGAGGTTCACCCGTCAGGCGAGATTGGTATAGTGTGCCTGCGCCTGTCTGGCGAGCTGTTGCTTCGCCTATCTGGCAAATTTGGGCCGTCAGGCGAGCTTGGTAAAGTCCGCTTGTTTGATGAAGCCCTCTTGAACTGCAGAGTTCGCCAGGTGCCCTTGGTTCGCCAAAATTGAGCACCTTGCTCACAGAATAGGGCTCGCCTAAACTGCTAGGCTCACCCGATTTGAACGGTTCGCCAAAATTAGGAACCTGGCTCAAGAGGTTGGGCTTGCCTAAGCCGTTAGGCTCGCCCGATTTGAGCGGTTCGCCAAAAATAGAAACCTGGCTCAAGTGGTTGGGCTCGCCTAAACTGCTAGACTTGCCCGGTTCGCCGAAACTGGGAACCTGGCTCGAAGAGATGAGTTCGCCTAAACTGCTAGGCTCGCCCGATTTGAGCGGTTCGTTAAAAATGGGAACCTGGCTCAAGAGGTTGATTCCTCCCAAGCCTGAATAACAATTCAGACTGTCGTGGGGGATGAGGGATTGTGCCTCGAGACGAGCGAGATCCTTTCGTCGCCGCTGTTTGGATCTTTTTGAACGAGGAGCGTTCATGTCGACGGCGGAGGCGTAGTCTGCATCGACACGAATGGTTGATTCCTCTTGCACAGGGGTCTGCGAGGATCGTTCAACGACCCATTCAGCAGCCCCTAGACCTGCGTTCTCGAATCTCGGCTCGCCCTCAACTGGTTTGGGGGAAAAGAACCCCCTGCCTCGGCTTGGGTAGATCCCTCAGGCTTGGTTGCCTCGGCCTCTTGGGGCTGGGCCACCCGCACGACTCTGCAGCCATTGCGAGATGTATTACCGCCAGAAGAGGATGATTGTAAGTACTCCTCGAATTTGATCACAAGGGACTCAACAGTAGTCCCTGCAGCAACTTCGTCAGACTGCGCCACCACCAATTCATCTGAATGAACGGATTCTCCCACTGTGGTCGCCATCTTCTGTAGGGTGAAAATTTGATTCTTCCGAAGAAAGGAGTTTCGTTTGTATTTATAAGAAAGCTTATTACAAACTAACAAATCAAATGTTTACAACAGAAGCAGAGGGAAGGCCCTCTTTGTTTTGTGTGGGGACTTTAGGTGGCGATAGGATGCCTCGCTCGGTGCTCGTGCCGAGTCTGCTTCCCTTGGACGATCCGATCGAAGTTGATGCCGGAGCCGGAGCTTCGGTTCTCAAATGAGGGAGCCTTTGGCAAAGGTCCAGGTTCAACCTTTGGGAGATTAGCCAGCAGAATATGCAACGGCCAATCCCCCTCTTCATGCTGCTGAAGATGGGTTTTAACAGGCAAGGGATGGCATGGGCTCTCCCTTGATTCATGGGATTTGACCACTAATAGAGGTGAGGGAGATAGCTTGACTGCTCCTTGAATTATGGGATGTGACCACACGTTGTTCGGAGACGTCCTGCTGTTCATTCGTACCGTCAATGGTCATTCGAAGAGCTGTGCTCTGCATCACGCTACATAGGAGTGGGAAAGCCCCTCCTCGTATGCGTGACAACGGCTGTCAGATGCTTGCGTGGATCTGACCAACCACCGAGCGTTGGCGGCTCTCGTCCCTTCACCTGGACAACTGAGGTGAGCCGCATTTATGAGGGTGCAGGCTGTTTCGGCGCCTGTCCGCTCATTCGTACTGTGGACGGCCATCTGACGGGCCTGGAGTATTGTGCCCTCTCCCTTGATTTGTGGGATTTGACCACTGATGTAACTGTTCCCATACTCCAAGTGGGCAGTTGACAGTGAGCTGGCGAGTCTGCAGCTTGGGTCTGCAGGCGAGCTTAGGACTGCAGGCAGACTTGGGTCTGCAGGCGAGCTTGCAGGCGAACTGGGTCTGCAGGTGAGTTTGGGACTGCAGGCGGACTTGGGTCTGCAGGCGAGCTAGCAGGCGAACTGGGTTTGCAGGCGAGCTCAGGTGCGCAGGCAGACTTGGGTCTGCAGGCGGATTTGGGACTGCAGGCGAATTTGAGTTGCAGGCGAGCTCCTGAGCATGGATTGAAGAATAGGCCGTAACTTTCAAACCGTAAGTCGGAATTGGACGAATTATATATGAAAATCGCCTATCTCGACGAGATGGAGCCATCCGAACCAAGCCGATTCGCTTCCTCCGTTTTGCCAAATTCCTTACGGTTTGGGAGATATCTGCGTTTTCCCCTTTTTCGCTATTTCGGGTGAGGTTTTAGCAGTTTTGTTCTGAACTTCTCTGATAAGGATTTAAAGGCAATTTTTATTGCCTACAAAACCCCCTCCAAAGTTTTCAGACCTGAATCAGGCCGCATGGGGTCTGGAACACTTTGGATATGAAGTCCCGTAAAGTGATCCCTGCTCTTCACTCGCAGCTGATGATCGCCTTCTCTTGGGTCTGCAGGCGGACTTAGGACTGCAGGCAGACTTGGGTCTGCAGGCGGACTTAGGACTGCAGGCCAAGCTGGGGACTGCAGGCAGACTTGGGTCTGCAGGCAGATTTGGGACTGCAGGCAGAGCTGGGGACTGCAGGCAGACTTGGGTCTGCAGGCGGATTTGGGACTGCAGGCAGACTTGGGTCTGCAGGCGGATTTGCAGGTGCAGGCGAAGCTGGGGACTGCAGACGAACCTGGGTCTGCAGGCGAGCTTCAAGCCGTTAGGCGAGCTCTAGAGCATGGATCGAAGAATAGGCCGTAACTTTCAAACCGTAAGTTGGAATTGGACGAATTATATATGAAAATCGCCTATCTTGACGAGATGGAGCCATCCGAACCGAGCCAAAGGCTTCGGTTCGCTTCCTCCGTTTCGCCAAATTCCTTACGGTTTGGGAGATATCTGCGTTTTCCCCTTTTCATCAGTGTTTTCCCCCTTTTTGCTATTTCGGGCGAGGTTTTAGCAGTTTTGTTCTGAACTTCTCTGATAAGGATTTAAAGGTAATTTTTATTGCCTACACATGTTAGGACCAGTTCATAGTCATTTTATTGACGACATCCTTATCTTTTCGAGATCAGAGGCAGAACACGAGCAGCATCCTCTATTGGCATTTGCGGGCATTACGAACAGTCGAGGTTAGAGGTAACATTGATACACAGAGTTCAACAAATACGAGTTTTGGCTATCAGAGGTTAGATTTTTAGACCACGTCATCAGCATCGAAAGCATAGCAGTGGTTCCAACAATTGTTAAGGCTGTACTTGATTAGGAGCCGGTAAGAACCATTATGGAGATTTGTAGTTTTGGTAGGGTATGAGAGAAAGTTCATTCAGAACTTTTTGAAAATTGTGATACCACTTACACGTCTTACGAAGAAGGGTGTATAGATATGTATTATCAGTATGATAACACTTGCTTTGAGCACGAGGTGCCAGGAAGACTTTGAGACTATTAAGGCTAGATAGACTACGGTAACAATTCTGACTTTTCTAAGCAGTGATACGACATTTGTTGTTTACGTGGACACATCACTAGCAGGCCTAGGAGGTGTTTTGATACAGACCCAGAGAGTATGACTTATATTTCATGACAGTTGAGGCACATCGTACCAGATATACAGTGCATTCAAGCATAAGGAAAATGTACAAAGATGTAAAAAGATACTTCTAGAGGAGTTTTCAGGATTTATTCAGTAACCAGTTGTGATATTCTAGTGTTGTCCACCCACAGACGGATGGATAAACGGAGAGAGTAAACCAAGTGTCGGAAAACATATAGCATACAGGTATTATAGATTTACAGGATAGCTGGGAGGATCATATCTTATTGATTGAGTTTGCTTTTTGGCATGACACTATATGAAGCATGGTACAGAAGACATTATAGATTGTTTATTCATTGGGCAGAATTACAAGAAAGTTTATTGCTTAGATAGGAGCTTGTAAGGCAGACTACAGAAAAAGTAACAAAAATTCAGGAACGCATTCTTGCAGTGCATAGTCGTCGGAAGAGTTATATAGACCAGAGACGATGACCGTTAGAGTTCGAGATCGGGGACTATGTCTTATTGAAAATACCACCGATGTATTTAGTGACTCGATAGATGGGGAATGTTTATCCCAAGATATATTGGTCCGTTCATGAGAGTTATATATTTTGGAGCCGTTTCGTATGGGCTAGATCTTCTAGCATCATTGTCGAGTAGACACGATGTTTTCCATGTTTTGATAATTTAGAAGTAATTGCACGACGAGGAGCAACAAAGGGTGATTGATGCACCAGAATTTAAGTTTCAGATAGATTTAACTACCTTGGAGATCACGGGTTGTATTCTTACTAGAGAGGACGAGAGGCTTAGAAAGGAAGTAATACCTTAAGTTAAAGTTCAAAATAGAGATAGAAAAGAGATGAGGAGGCTTCTTGGGAGCGCGAGGATATGTGTTGCGACTACCCGTAACTGTTCGAGTGGGTAAATTGATTTTGTTATAACTTATTGATGTTTATGATTTTTGATTATTCTATATGGTCATATTTATATTTAAGGCAAAATAGGGGTATTAACACTTAGCTCCTAATTATTCGGAACACATGGTATATATATGGGGGGGGGGGGGTCCTTGTTTGGATTTTTCGCCCGACGTACTAGTTCCGTTTAGTTAGGGGTTAAGTGGGAGCATTCGCATTTAAGATCGTTAAGCATAAATATTACTAGTGATTCATATCTAGAGATTAATGGTACGAGATGTGTATGGGAGGGTTTCCTTGTCTGGATTATCCCCTCTTAATGCTTTTCTCATGTTATTAATTTCAAAGATACGATTGTGGAATTTTGGGGATGAAATTCTTTTAAGGGGGGAAGAATCTAAAACCCCATAAATTTGAATATTTTATGATAAATGATGATAAATATGTTATATAGTAAAAAAATAATATATTTTGATGTTTGGATATGATAAGAATTGATTTAAGATTAATTCAATGTATATTTATAAAAATATGAGTGCAAATGCACAAAATATGCACAAAGGCCAAAAGATTAAAAATCTGGGAATAATGACCAGTTATGAGTTTTTAAGTTTTGCATACCGATGTAGTTAAAATTTGGAAAAGTGTAAGACCAAAGTTGTAGGTCTCTTCTTTATCTTTCCAACAAGTCTTAGATCACCTCATTCTGAGGTCAGATGAGGAAGTTATAGTCAAAATACCGAAGAGATATTTTTCCTAGTCAGATCAGGTTTCCTGGTTCGGGTTGGTTTCGGGTATTTTCAGGCCCACACCCATTTTTCTACTATATATAACATGTATTCACGAAATTTTCAGTACTATTTTAGTATTTGAAAATCCTAACAGCCACCAAACCCCCCAAACCCTAGTTTGATTTCTTAGAGAAGATTGGAGGCTTTCAAGTGGATTTTTGTTGATTTTTGGCTTTTGGAGTGAAGATCTCTTTCGACGTTGCTTCTAAAAGGTTTTCCTACAACCCCAGGTGAGTATCATCTCTACTAATCCCCCTTCTAGTTTTTAAAATGTTTTTAAAGAGATTTAAACATGTTTCGTAGAGCCTAAACGAATAGATTATGTATAAAAGACAACTCTTTTGTATTATATGTATAAAGATTAGGACTTTTCATGTTAAAAGGGTTGAGAACGTTTTTTTTACAGATGTGATTTAGATATGATGATGATTTTAAAACGTGGTTAATCTAAAGAAAGAAGTTTGATTCATTTTTTTGAGCTTTTATGCATGTTTTGAAGTTTTGAATATGAATCTAATGCATAAAATCATGGTTATATATGTTATTTTGTTTTCCAAATATTTCTATCTGCTGTAACATGTTTATATGCAAGATTATGAGGGTTTAATCATATTTGAATTACAAAAACATGACGTGAACACGACATACACCAAGAATTTAGAATTTGGAAATCAGGATCCACGGTTGATCGCCACGGTCGACCGCGTGCAGGATAGAGGCTAGGTTAGCCTCTGGAGCCCGTCACGGTCGATTGCCAGTTTGTTTTGGTTGTGCATGTTCAGTTGAGTTGGATTTTGGGTTTTCGAGTGTTCCTCTCGACTTTGTGATAATTAACTACAATGTTAAGACTTGATAAACACCTGGAAAGATGGTGAACTTCAGATGTGGACACGCACACCAAGATTGGTGCATGTATGCTAGGTTGTATTAGATTGACACACTTTCGACACGATTTAAATTGATAAACACATATGAATAATAATGTTCTATTCATATCCGAAAAATAGGAAGATGAAATCTATTTGTCACAGAATGATTGAGTAAGAGTATTACAATAGTATCGTTATTACATGTATCCAGAATAGGAAAATAATAAAACCTATTTGCCGTAGAACGATTGAGTAAGAGTATTATGAGCAGGTCACTCGGACGTAATTCGAGATGAGATGGTTATTCTTTTTGTTGGAGATTGGAGTATTTATCATTGATTATTTATTTTTTCTTCATAGAGAGTTATATGAATGATTTGATATATGTATGTACTGATTCTATTTTCTCATATACTCCTATCCCTTCCCCTGGGGAGAGGTAGTGATGATCTCGCTAGCGCTTTGACGCTCGTTGTTTTTCCTCTTTCAGGCAGCGAGTCCGACACATGGAGAGTCGCAGGTTGATGGGACATCTTAGTTGTCCATTTAGCTACTTATCATATTTTGTAGTTATTGCAGAACTTCACATGTAGTTGATTATTTTCAGACTCTAGATTGGTATTTTGTTTTATAGAGTTGAGAGCTATTGTGAGACTTTGTTATTTGACTCATTTTATTTGAAATTCAGTTTAGATTCAGAGATATATCTATTTTATCCCAGTTGGGCTCATTATTAATATTTCATATGCTTCTTCTGTGTACATTCGGTGTCGTTCTATTTCTATTTTGCCTGTCTGTACCTTCATCTGTTTATTGTTTCCACTAGAGAGATAGTGATTGTGATGGTGAAACATATCGTAGAATGGTGTTTGGTGCTTGGCAGGTTTGACAATCCGGGTTTCACCTTGGACTGCAGCCTTGTGTGAACCCTGGGGCATCATATTTGCCGATCAACATGTTCACCTCATGAGGAGTGATGGACGAATTAAGGGACTGAGACCTAGTAGGGTTGAGAAAAAAGATCTTGCTAAGGAGATAACCATTCCGGCAAACATTTTTATTTGCCGATTCATCACTGCTCAGGGTGAATTCCCTACGCAAGTGTTAAGATTTCTTGGCTAGGTGTACTCCGGAGAAGGGGGTTGGTGGACTCGCATGGTAGGCTTCATTCTCGAAGACCTCAAGGAACCACTTTCTTAGTCTGGCCTTACCATTTTCGGTGTTGGTCACTCAATATGGGATTATTCAGAGGTATCCTAACTTCTTTGCTATGCTGGAGAGGTACAATCCAGATAGCTGTACATTCTTCATACCCATCAGAGAGCTAGGATTTTCTTTCCATGAGATACATACATTATCAAGGTTGCCATTTGGCAAGATGTCCTATGAAGAGTTCATCCCCACTACGGAAGAGCTCTCTATCTTGAGAGCGACACACCCAGAAGTTTATGCAACTTTCTGGTAGGTGATATGCCACTTCCAAATTTGCGCTCTAGTCTTGGGCTACGCGGAGGAGGTGTCATGCACATTTCCTGGGCGGACTACCTCTTTCAGAACTTGAGTCAGAAGGATGTGGCTGTGGCTTGTCTCGTTGTAAGCTCTTCCAAGAGCATCAAAGCCCACATCAGGGCTCCCAATGCTGTTTACAAGAATGAGAATCTGGAAGATGGTTTCAAAGCTGGTACTGAGTTTGACAGTTTTCATTACTAGGCTACAACTTCCATCTCTTACAATGCCCTATGATATGGTTGAATTGGTGCGTAGTGTCGTCGAAGCCAGTTGAGTCAATCTTGATTGAGGTAGTATACCCAGTCATTCTTTTAGCCCACGGGAGACCAATGAGTCTCCTTTCTCCGATGGTAGGTTGCATATAGAGTGGCCTGCGGGACTTCCGAATTTATCGATGTCTAAGAAATAAATGCTGCGGGGAGGAAAGTGTGAAAAACTCCCCAGCCCCGCGTACCAGTTCTATATACCTATTTGGAAGCCTGGTTCTTGTTACATTTCCCCTCACTGATGACAGGGATCACTCAAGATAGCGAGACCTCTATTCCATTTGTGTAGAGGCTCGAGTTGGCGTTATGGATGAACGTGTACATAGTATGGGCCAGACAGCTGTTGTCCTTAAAGGACAATTATGAAGTTTTTTGTTGCTGTCCTAATTTTTGATGGGCTAGAAAGGGAGCGCATTAGCTTTGTAGATATGGGCTCTGATGGTTTCACATCCTTGAGCGGGGGTATCTTCAAATGGCTCCTCACTATCAGAGTCAGTTATTTAGTTTTCCAACTAGGTGAGAAATGCATAATTGAGCCATACGTGCCTTCTCGATTCGCCAGGCAGTTTGGGTATGACCAACTTTATGTTAGCAATGCTAATCCGAATCTAGCTCACATTGGGAATTTATATGAAGGGGCCCGAGCTTAGTACTTCTTCACTGCTGGCGTTTCCCACACAAAGTTTACCTTGCCCGACCCAACGCCTAACTGTTACACCATATTGGAGTTCTGCAACTGGTTCCATGAAGCTTCTGAAGTCCCAGAGTACAACATGTACACTTCCTACATCGAGGTGGTCCGAGAGCTTTATGAGTCTAGGAAGAACTCCACGAAGACTTGTTTGAGAGGGACGGATGAGTATTTGTCCTGTGAACAAGCAGTAACTGAAGCAAGAGAAGTCCAAGAAGAGGTTCTAGCCACTAAGCCTCATGAAGAAAAGGCAACGGAGAAAGTTTAGGAGGCGACACCAGCAACCGAGTCTCATGCGAGGAGGGCGTCAGGGAAGCGATCCCTCACTGTAGAGGAGGTAGGCTAATACGATAAAAGTGCCCGTAAAAGAAGACCAATTGATCTCAAAACTCCCAGAGGGTCAAAACTAATGCAAGACACAATGAAGTCTGAGCCCATCGTGTCTGAGCCTGTTGTGATTTTAGGTGATGAAGAGGAGAAATTAGCTACTCCAACATCTACTCCACTATCCTTCCAACAGCCCGAGCCTCAATCAAATGTCCCCACTTTGGAAAACTTAGGAGGTGAAGGAGAACCAAGTGCTGGGGGATCAGAGTCTGTTCCCCTGATCCAACCCATCACCATGATTTCTCCAGGCTAAGCGTCAGAAGGAGTTACTCCTACATTTATTCAGTCAGGTTCTGTAACCTTGTGGGACCATAGAGATGACAGATGAAGCCTCCTTTCTCCTAACCCCCAGCCAAGGCTGACTAGGGGTTGATTACTCAGAATTCATTTGAATGGAGAGTAATAAATTATTCATCTTGTATATCATCAAGTTAACATTACACCTCTGACGATTGAAATTTTTTATAATTATTCTAGCAATAATAAAGAGAATTTTTTATTTATGCTAAGTTAACATTACACCTATAGCATTTTCAATATTTTCATTATTCTAAGTTAAAACACAACACAAGAAAAGATAATGAAGAAACAAAATAATATCATTTTTATTCGATGTTGTCAATTTGATACAAAGGGTGGTTGCAAGACACAATGAAGTCTGAGCCCATCGTGTCTGAGCCTGTTGTGATTTTAGGTGATGAAGAGGAGAAATTAGCTACTCCAGGTTAGCATGAGTCAAGTTTTCCAAGTCAATTTGATACAAATTAGCTACTCCAGGTTTCGGATTCCAGGTTAGCATGAGTCAAGTTTTCCAAATGCGTTAAATATAACTCAAAGCCAAAAGGCTAACCAGGCAACGTGAAGCCCATCAGGTCTTACCCAAACGCCTAATGTTGGTTAAGCAACTCATGAAGAAGGGCTTAAATTCTGCATAGGTACCTTGCCCAAGGCTAACTAGCGAGATTGCTTGCTTCATGGCATTCTCCAACTGCATAACAAGGTCCCACAAGGTTACAGAACCTGACTGAATAAATGTAGGAGTAACTCCTTCTGACGCTTAGCCTGGAGAAATCATGGTGATGGGTTGAATCAGGGGAACAGACTCTGATCCCCCAGCACTTGGTTCTCCTTCACCTCCTAAGTTTTCCAAAGTGGGGACATTTGATTGAGGCTCGGGCTGTTGGAAGGATAGTGGAGTAGATGTTGGAGTAGCTAATTTCTCCTCTTCATCACCTAAAATCACAACAGGCTCAGACACGATGGGCTCAGACTTCATTGTGTCTTGCAACCACCCTTTGTATCAAATTGACAACATCGAATAAAAATGATATTATTTTGTTTTTTCATTATCTTTTCTTGTGTTGTGTTTTAACTTAGAATAATGAAAATATTGAAAATGCTATAGGTGTAATGTTAACTTAGCATAAATAAAAAATTCTCTTTATTATTGATAGAATAATTATAAAAAATTTCAATCGTCAGAGGTGTAATGTTAACTTGACGATATACAAGATGAATAATTTATTACTCTCCATTCAAATGAATTCTGAGTAATCAACCCCTAGTCAGCCTTGGCTGGGGGTTAGGAGAAAGGAGGCTTCATCTGTCATCTCCATTCAAATATTTATTACTCTCCATTTCAATCGTCATGAGCTTGTCGCTTTTCTGATTGATAAGACGATAAGCTCCATTTGAATAGACCGATTCTATTACGAAGGGTCCCTCCCACTTGGGATTGAATTTCCCTTTGGTCTTGTGTGTCATCACTATGGGTTGTCTGATTGCTAAGACCAGGTCGCCTTTCTTGAAGATCAGTTCTTTGACCTTCTTGTTATAGGCTTTGAAGATTAGAGCTTGATACAACTCGATTTGTTGATGAGCCTGAAGTCATCTGTCGTCTAGTGCTTCTAGTTCTTGAAGGCGTAGTCGATGCTACTCTTCATCTGTCATCTCGATTGTAAGGGTAACTCTCAGGGATGGGATCTAGATTTCTAAAGGTAATACGGCTTCACAGCCATATATACCAAAGAAAAAGGGGTGGCTTTTGTCGAGGTTCTCACCGTTATACGGTAAGCCCACAAACATTCACCAAGCTTTTCGTCCTAATCGTGTCAACTCTTGGAGACAAACTTTTTTAGGAGCTTTACAATGATCTTGTTGAAAGCTTTTGCGAGGCCGTTAGCTGGCGGATAGTATGCCGTTGATGCGACACTCTAGATTCTAAACTTGTTGTAGAATCTCTGAAATCCGTAGCTGATAATTCCATTATCATGGACTATTTGTCTCGGTACACCAAAGTGGTAGATGGCATGATGTTTGATAAATTTGATCACATTTGAAGCTTTAACTTCTTTCAAAGGAATGAGTTCTGCCCACTTAGAGAAGTAATCGGTTACTGCTAAGATGAACCGATATCCTTTAGCTGTTGGCGGAGTGATGGGTCTAATAATATCCATTCCCCACATCTTGAATGGCCAAGATGACGATGTTGGGTGAAGATTCCCTAGGGCCTAATGGATGACGTCACCGTGAATCTGACATGCATAACACCGTTTAGCATAATCAATAGCGTCTGCAAACATTTTAGGCCAATAGTAGCCACTTCCTTGGAGACGATCTCCTAATTTGGATCCGAGTTGGTGAGCTTCACACATTCCATCATGAGCTTCTTTAAGAGTCTCCTGCGCTTCTTTTCTAGAAAGGTAGCGAAGCAAGACTCCATCATGTAATTTTCGGTATAAAGTTTGAGAAACCGCATCATAATAGAATCAAAGGCCTTCTGTTTTATAGTGGCCGCTTTCTTAGAACCATCGGGCAGTATCCCGTATAAGACGTAGTCAATATATGGGAATCATCAATCCTTTGGTTCGAGCTCAATTGAAGTTGCACATGCGATCTCTACTTTTGTCTGATTTGAGCAGTGTTCTAAAGAAAATTTAGGGTGATACAAGTCATGGCCCATAACAAATATTGTTGTTTCAACCTTTGGCGGCAATGCAAATGAAGTTGTTATCGAGGCTAAAGCGTCCGCATATACATTCTGAACTCATGTTATGTATCCAATAAAGAAGCCTTCAAACTTCTAGGCTAGCTCTAGCACGACGAAGTGGTATGGAACTAAGTCCTCATTACGTACTTCATATTCTCCTTGGACTTGATTCACGATAAGTTGAGAATCACCTGTTGGTCCTATAGTTTTGATGATGATTTGTCAAACAATTTATCACTAATCTATTCTCTAGTTTTTGTTGTTTTGTTTTTCTCTTTACAGGTAATTCAACACACGACAAATCAAACGTTAAAGATTCAAGTTCATGTGTGTGCTTTCACCTAGGTATAAGTTTAGTTTGCTTACATATATCGTATGATTATATGTAAGCTCAATATATGTACACTTAACAAAATTTTGACGTTTTCTATCAAATAAATGATTTCTCATCAAACTTCGTTACAATAGTTTTTTATTTTATGTTTACAGCTCATTCACACTTGTTTATATATATATATATATGAAAATTGATTTTCCAAAAATTCCTTTTCAAACATGTTTATTTCATCATTTAGAAAATTTTCCCAAAGTTTTACTATTTTTGAAATTGATTTGATATTTTTAATGTATTTTCAAAATCAGCCCAAAAACCTGTCATATGCCATGTATCAATTTGCGGTCGACCGTCACGGTCGACCGTCACGGTCGACCGCCAGCAGCAATTTTTCTTAGTATAAGCTTTATGTGCTCGCGGTCGACCGTAACGGTCGATCATGAATCCATCAGAGACTTTTGCGGTCGACCGCCGCGGTCGACAGCCAGCTTTTAATTCCTATGCTCAGATTTTTTTGTGCCTCGCGGTCGACCGCGAGATTTCCACGGTCGACCGCCGATCTCATAATTGCTTTCCAACGGCTATTTTCTGATTTGATTTTCTGGGGCTGTTTTGGTCTTTTCAAGTTTGTTTTGGCTGATATTTTGAGTGGGTATAAATACCCCATTGCTGCTCTCTTTCAAACAACCAAGTTTTGTTCTACAGTGAAGTTTTAACAAAAATATTAAGTGTGTTTAAAGAGCTGTTTAAGCTGTTTCTGATCATCTGCTTTAAAAGAAGTCTGCTACTACAAGAAAAGGCTTTTCATTTCAACTGAGGATCCTATCCCCATCATCCTCTACTGTTCTTCTTGTTTATTGAGAAGTTTTCCTAACTCATTTTTTTATATAGCTTATAATTTCATTTTCATAACTTAGCTATATTTATTGAGTTACATATTTTTTTTCATTCATTGTTATCACACACATAATATTGAGCTTAATATCTTCATACTATATAGTGTGGGTTGTGGGGTGTGATTTAGTGAGTGTGAGCTTCATTTGCGTTCTCATTTGTTGATGAGAACAAACCATTGTATTTAATCTTTTTTTGCGAGTATCATTTGTAATACACTTGTACACCGAGAGGAGTGTGAGGTGAGAGACAGGGTCGAATCCAATAGGAGTGGCGTCGGTTGACGAACTTAGGGAGAGGTTACATTCGAGCACTTGAGGAGGAGGACACGGGCTAGGTTCCTACACTTAGTGTGTGAAGTATGATTGCATAGTGTGAGAGTTTTCAGTAAGCTTGTAAACCGAGTGTGTAGAAGTTCCGGCTTCCAAACCGTATTGTGATAGTGGAGATCTCCTCGAGGTGAGGAGCGAGGATGTAGGTCGTGGTGACCAAACCTCGTAAACATATCATTTGTTTGTGTTTTGCTTAGCATACTTTTTATTTGTGCTTATTCATATCTTTCTTGCTCATATCTATCTTATATCATTCGTGCAAGAACAAATTAATCAACATTATTTTTAATTGGTATTTAATCGGATTAGATTAGCATAAGACCCTAATCACTCTCCTCTAGGGTCTAACAATTGGTATCAGAGCTTGGTGCTCTTTGATTTAAGGACTAATCTCGCCTTGAGTTACAGATCGAAGTTATCATTTTTGTGCTAATCTAGTGTTGATTGCTTTTTGCTTCTTGCATATAATCATTATGGATATGTATGATGCATCTAGTCTAGGTTAAAATTTGCTCAATACGGGATCGATTCACACTCTCTCAGATATGGGCAAGGAATGTCGGTCTTCTTCACCTCTTGAGCAGATATTAAGGCATTGACCTTGTTCTCAAGCTCTTCTATTATTTTATTGTCTCTGTCCTCATTTTTCTTTAGGGGACGTTGGGGAGGCAGAGGAGGATTAACCGAACCACCCCTAGT
This sequence comes from Asparagus officinalis, assembly GCF_001876935.1. Taxonomy (NCBI): domain Eukaryota; kingdom Viridiplantae; phylum Streptophyta; class Magnoliopsida; order Asparagales; family Asparagaceae; genus Asparagus; species Asparagus officinalis. The sequence continues at coordinate 56,122,306 of NC_033794.1, forward strand.
GTTATGGCTATTGGGAAATATGTGTTCATCCACATCTGCGCTGCTATCATCTGCGTCGTTTTGAGCATGATGACTATATTCAGCTCGTTGACTTGGCTCAGGTTGTTGACGAGACTGAGTCTGCAACTCCCTCATCTATTGCATGGCTAATTCTATCTTCATCTTTATTTCAGCTCGAATTTCTTCTTGCTGCTTAGCTAGAGCTTCTTGAAGCATTTGAGCAAGCTAATCAGGAGTGATGGTGAATGCCTCGCAGGTTAGTCCCATGCTAGATATTGTTTCATCTGAAGTGACTAAGGATCAAGCATCCGATACTTCATCATCTGATGATATTCCTTTATACATTCTCTGATAATCCTTACGTCTAATTGTTCCCATTTAGAGCCGAGTTATACGCTAGGATATCCCCGGATAAGAGTCGGGACTAGAGTTGGTTGAGCGTCGTTTTGACTTTCCTTTATCAGCCATATTGATAGTGACTTTTAAGAATTCAGCTGATCTTTTCTTGCGAAAGTGTTTTGATTTAGGCTTTGACGCTTCTGTAGAAAGCCTTTGGAATACTGAGACCCCCTGTGGAATGGTCTTTGAGCAGCTACACTCTGATAATACTGCTCTGATGAACCTCTCACAAGGACAGTGAGAGTTGATTTCTCAGAAATTTCTCTTCTAAGACTTGTTTGTACCCCTAGTCTGATAGTATAACTCATCGGCATAATGACCGAAGCAACCTATCGGCTGTTGGTTTGACTCCCTAGGTGTAACATCATCTTTTGATGGACACGTTTTCTTCTGGGGATGTAGAGCCTTATTAGCACTCTCAGGAGTTGCACGTTTGGAACCACCCCCTTACGGGTGTGGAACCCTAACGGGCTTCTGGAATTTAATATGCACCTCCCAAGAGGGTGAAAATCGGAGTTTCCCTAACCTGGGATTGTTTTGACTTGGTGGGAGGACGCGTACGACCCCCATCCTAAAGAGTCATTTGGGATTTGTTCATCGGACCCGAGCATTCTTTAACTGAAACTTTGCCTCGATCTTCGTGCAAAGGACCAAGGTGATCTGCCATTGTTATCTTGAATCTGGATAGATCCACACTGCCGTAAGGCTTCACCAGAGGTACGAAAGAGACCGGAGCAGGAACAAAGACTGACTAAAGTGAAGAAACAACTATGGGAATAGCTTTTTGGTCGAGACACATTGTAGTGTCTCGATCATGGTCGAGACACTTTGAAGTGTCTCAGCCTGCGAGACACTCTGAAGTGTCTCAGCTATCAGAGATTGGTTTGGCCATCTTTCGAGTTGATTTCGACACCGTTTTGGACTTTGGCATCCAGACTTGGGGTGGTTTTGGTGGTTGTTTGACCACCTCTTCTTTTTGTAATTCATGTGCCTTCTGTAAAAAAATACGCGTGTGCATGAGAAGTGTGCGACGCTTCTGGATGAGTTGCTCGAGAGCCAAACAAATCCTTTTGACACAGACTCATTCACCGGTCGATGGCTTGGAGGAAGAGTTAATTGCTTACTGTTGAGGTGGCTGAGTCGCTTGATGCCTCCTAGACTCTAGGTCCGCGTGATAACGGATCCTGTCAACTGGGTCTAAGGCTTTGGTGAGATGACGTGTGAGACGTTGGCGTTGCCTCTGATGAGCCCTTTTTGTCAAAAACGGGCGTGCTTTCTTCAAACAACTCCTTGACTGAAGAGGAGTTGTTGCAAGCAGAAGTTCTAGCTTCATTGGATGCCAGGAGAACGTTGCGAGGGGAAGCCTCCGTAATGATAAGGTGAGAGTCATCACCCTAGGTCTTCTTCAGATCTGAAGACCCACGAACCTTCTTCAAAGAAGATATCTTCATACACTTACGAGGAGAGGAGGATCCGGAGGAGGAGGAGGAGATGTACTCCTCAAACTTCACTTGGTCGAACTCGTACTCAGCCTCTTCATCAACTGGGATCTTGATCTTCGATCACGACACGACAACCTTGGCAGAGAGGCTGTTGGCTCCCACTATGGTTGCCCGTATATTTGCGTCAGAAATCAGTTTATTTGTGGAACCCATTACAACTCGTTTATCGAATTATAGATTCAAAAAGAAGTGAGCCTTTATATAAGACTTCTTTACACAAATAAAAGAAAAAGAAGACTTCCTAGAAACACAAGCAGATAATGCTTATCGGTCGATGCTTGCATGGAATATTTGCATGTGCCGGAGACGCGTTAGCCCGTGGACCACCGAATCATAGATCTAATTTGATCGTGAAGAAGGCTAGGTGTTCTTGTTTCATTAAAGAAATAATAACAGAAGTAAATAACCTCAGTAAGGTGAGATTACTACTCTTCTCAAGATCAAATTGATGTTTAATCTCAGGGGAAGGGTGAAAAGGCTGTAGATCTCTCGAAATCTCCCCGTTTATCCTGAAGTTCGCCAAGATCTCGTATTCCTCTCTCTAAAATTCGTGGCTCTGCTCTCAAAACATTAGCAACTCACCTAAAAGCTCAGATCTTGTCAGTATTCGTTAGTACCCTTCACAAATGCATGAAGGGGGGAATTTATAGGCTTCGAACAGTGTGTTTGTGGATAAGAATTCATGTTGGACGTATCTTTAACTGGTAACGACTTTCCCGTGTTTAAGGATATTCCCAAAATACTTAGGAAGCCAACAAAACACACGGATCTTGAGAAAATCTATCAAAAAACCCGTCGGGGAGTCTTGTTTGGGCGAGACAACTTTATGTGTCTCGCCATGCATGCGAGACGCATTTATGTGTTTCCCAATTTTAGTGAGACACATTGATGTGTCTCACAATTTGCGAGACACATTTATGTGTCTCACAATTTGCGAGACACATTTATGTGTCTCGCAATTTTGGCAAGACACATTGATGTGTCTCACCATTTGCGAGACACATTAAGGTGTCTCGTAAATTTTGAGACACATATGTTGTCTTATTTTTTCGTCTTGTGCATTCTGTGGCTTCGTCGTTTTGTGCATTCTGTTGCTTCTTTTTGGCATGGAATGGTCCTATTTGTCTTAGATGATAACATTAATCGTCTCCTCTTCGTCTCGAACTGTGTGTGGGGACCTATGGGAAATTTTTGATGCTACAACCATACTCTGGAATCTATCCAAAACTAGTCATATAATCTAACTCTCCATAATGAGTAACACCTAGTCCTAGTTAAATACTAACCCTCAATTAGCATTAGCTTGAGTACGCTATAAAAATAAGTTTGAAATAAATCACCAAATATAGAATAAGTACTATCGTGGTATTTTCAGTCACCAAAGTATAGCGCTTTGCCAGCAACGGACAGGTGTCCCCCTATATGCACCACTCAAATCGAATTGACGGCCGGGACAACCAAGAATCTTGACTTAGCCGACTCGTCGAGTAGGCATCTTCTTAGGTTGACTTGAAGGGTGGTTGTAGACGGTAAAAAATACCTCCGTGGACTTGCGAGAAATCCGCCTATAAGGAGAAGTCGCCCAAAGCCATGGAAATTCACCCTTTATCACAACTCGCCCGACCGAGTCTGTATTCAAATCCGCCAGCAAACCTCAAGGCCGCCAACATAGCCAAGTATCTGCTACCCCACGTGATAAGGCGGGCTTTCCCACCCCTCTCGACCCGAAGGGAGAGGGCACAGTACTCCAAGATCGTCAAGCGGCCGCTCACAGTACGAATGATTGGGCAGGTGTCGAGTCGACCTGAACATTCATAAATGCAGCTCACCTCGGCTGTCCGAGTCAAGATCTGGATCCGCCGGCATTCGGCGAGCTATCCAAGCCCACTCGAGTACCGGGAACCCGCTTTCCTACCTCTCTCTCGGCCTGAAGAGAGAAGACACGGTACTCTAGGCCTGCCGAATGGTCGCTCACAGTACAAGTGATCAGACAAATGCCAAATCAACCTGCACCCTCATAAATGCGACTTACCTCATGTGTCCAAGCGAGAGGCGAGAGCCGCCGGCGCTCGGTGAGTTGGTCAGGTCCACTCGAGTATCTGACAGCCGTTGTCATGCGTACGAGGAAGGGCTTTCCCATTTCTACGTGACGTGATGCAAAACACGACTCCTCAAATGACCGCTCATGCTATCTCTGAATAATGTATGGTCACATCCCATAATTCAGGGAATAGCAGAACTGCCTCTCTTTCATTTAAGAGCGTTTTCTAACAACCTTTAAAAGAGGTCAGAAAACTTTGGGAAAGGGGATCGAGACCAAGCTCCTTGCGTAATCTTGGCATTGCAGCACCACTTCCTAGTTCTGAGCCCTGATCACCGGCGAACTAGTAGATCCGAACTCTATCGACTCGAGCTTCTACTGTGTACTGAAGCTCCCCAGCAACCTCGGTCGAACGGTCCAAGGGAAGCAGACTCGACACGAGCATCGAGCGAAGCATCCTGTAGCTACCAAAAGTCCCCACACTAAACAAAGAGGGCATTCCCTCTGCTTCTGTCATAATTTTGATCTATTAGTTTGTAATAAGCCTTCTTATCAATACAAACGAAGTTCCCCTGTTTTCGGGAGATCAAAATTTATACCTACAGAAGATGGCGACCATAGTGGGAGAAGCTGTTTCTTCAAACGAAATAGTGGTAGCTCAGTTTGACGAAGTCGCTGTTGGGACGACTGTGGAGTCCCTAGAGATCGAGTTTGACCAAGCCAAGTACGAAGAGTACTTGTCTTCTTCCTCCTCTGTGGCGATGCGTCCCGCAAACGCCACGGAGTCGTGCGCTGAGGCCGACCTCAAACGGTTAAAGCCTCCGCACCTGAGGGTTCCACCCGAGTCTCGTCAGGGGAACCCGCTCACTCACAATCGATAAAGGCCAAGCCAGAGATCGAGAGCAAGGGACAAAGGTCTGCCAAATGGGTCGCCAAGCGGCCCCCGCAGACACCTGTCCCGGAGGAAACGCCGGTTCACTCCGGCACAGACTACACTGCCATAGCCCACGACGATACTCTCCTCGCTGGAAGAGCTAGCCAACAGCGATGGCAGACGCTCGTCAGGCAGGAGGCCTAAACCTCCATTTCACACAATGGCCTGAATTACCATATGGGTCCGAGAAACGTTAGGCGGGAGGGCAACTTGCCCAACATCGGAAGGTCCTCCAAATTAGGAGCACCGACCGAGGAAGGTAGGGCCACCCGCTCAGGTGGACTTCGCTTCTCAGGTCACATCCCTGATACGAATAAATCACCTCGAGCGAGTGAGCCTACCCGAATAGGCGAATCCCCGAGGGCTGGCGGGCCTCACCATAACCCTTTGGCGGATAAACGTAAAGGCAAAAAAGTAGGCGACACCTCACGAACCCGCTCGTTCAAACGAAGGGTTGAAACTCACCTACATGCTGGAGTTCGCCCGAACACGAAAACTCCCCCGTCAAGGCGAGATCACCTAATTCCAGCACCAAAACGTTCCACTCAGAGTGCACCAGAGAGTACATCCAAAGATCTCTCATGCATTCACCCGAGCGATCCTTCTGACGCTTGGGGTTGTCACCAACCGCCCACAGGAGACCTTCGGGAATACTTAACTTGCAAACGCACCATACATGAGGTGAATCCCCGGTGCCATTGCGAAAGGCTCATCCACACGGTACTCGCCGACTGCCAATGCATAGGAACGGCGAAACCTTCGGTGTTTGAGAGACTTTCTCAACAACCTTCTCGACCAAGGCCCTCCCGGCGAAAGCGTCATCACCAAAAAGGACGTGCTGCCGACGACCTAGAACTCCCGTCTGCAATAATCAACATGACAGACAAGGGTAAGGAGGTGCTTTCCGACTCTCCAGATTCGGACTCCGTCCTGGGGCCTAATCCTCGGTTCGTTCAACACCAGCAAGAGTGCATATACCAGCGTACCCGTAGTCACAGAGGGGTAAGCATCGAGTTTGATTACTCTACCTTAGCCCCTCCCTCCTACGGCGAAGACGAGGTTCACTCGGCAGCGGCCACATCTCAAACCTCACGCTCAAGCCAAGACGCACGGGCAAGGGTGCACATGACCGAAGTCGCCCATGAGCAGGCGGTCGCCTAGAAGCTCGAAGAGCAACAGGAGACCATAGATTCCCTAAGGGAGATGATGGAACAACTTTTGAACAAGAAGAAGAAGAAGAAGAAGAAGAAGAGAACCCAGCGCACCTTACCCCGGCGAACAGGGGATAAGGAGTGGGTACCTCCTCATCGTCCAGCGACTGAGACGGAAGATAATAGTAATCCGCAATCCGATTACTCTTCCAAGACATCGCTAGGAACGTCGCATATAGGGGGTAGCACCCGCGACAAGAGGTTCGACGAGTTCCAAAATCAGCTCAACGCACTCAAACTTCAGCAGAACATGAACAAGCAGAGGGTGGTCCGACCCTACCCTGTCGAATGGGATACGGTCCCCTACCCGACGAAGTTCAAGCCGATTAGTTTGGTGCAGTTTGATGGCAAGGGCTCGCCCTCGCATCATATTTACTACTTCATGGCACAGACCGGATTCCTCACGGGGAACGACGCTATTCTCACTCGGCTATTCATAGGCACCCTCAAGGGGGTGGCCTTTGAATGGTTCCGCAAACTAGAACCCGGCTCCATCAAGTCATGGGCCAACGTTGAGAGGCTCTTCCTCGCCCGCTTCTTTGACGATGACACGGAGGTGTCAATGGCCACCCTCCTCGCCGAAAAGCAACGAAAGTCGGAGTCGGTCAACGACTTTGTAAAGAGGTTCCGTAACCGATCAGTCCACTGTCGGGACCAAGTTTACGAATCCACGCTAATCGAGATGTGCCGCAATAATCTCTCGATCTATATCCTATCCAAAGTGGGCGCGATGGAAACCCGGACATGGAAGGAGCTTGTTCGCCAGGGCGAGAAAGTAGAAAACATGATCAAAAGGCTAGAGGCCGAAGAGCCGCAGCCCAAGAAGGGAGCTGCAGAACCAGCCGTGCCAAAGAATCCCCCTCGGTCCAGAGGAAAAGAGATCATGACCGTCGACTCTACCCCGGCGCCGAAGGCTGCTCAAAGGCCAAAGCCCAGACAATTTGAACAACGCCCCCCGCGGCAGTACGACTTCAAAGAGGACCAGGTGGTGGCGACATTCGACACTCTGCTCAAGAGTGGGCGAATTAAATTGCTAGAAGCCGCGAAACCTGAGGAGGTGGACAAAACCAATGACCCGAGTTATTGTGCCTACCACAGATTCCTGGGCCACCACACAACTAAATGTTACGTCCTCAAAGATAAGCTCCAAGCCCTCTATGATGCAGGGGTCCTAAAGAAGGAGAAGGTTCAAAAGCAGGTGATCACGAATATGATCACCTTGAGCTTTGGAATAGATCTCCCAGAAGTCCAAGCTCCAGCAGGGATAATTCCCATTCCCAAGGCCGTCTTGAAGATCACTAACGATGACCCTCACAACCAACGAGATAAAGGTTTAACTCTGCAGATTCTGCCATCGGGTCAGGTGATGTGGGTCCATCCGGACCTCATCAACGATGAAGAGTGGACTACAAAGCCCTCGAAAGAGGCTAAAGGAAAGCATTATAATGTCATCTCCGCCATTCTAGGTGGGGAAAAGACAACGATGACCATCCTAACCGACTCCGAAGAGGAAGCCACTATCCTCGCCACGAGAGCAGGGAAGGAATTCGCGAAGGAATATCCCGCGAGGGCAGAGAACTCGGCAGGACCTCCCACGAGGCTAACCGCAACAGCCCCTCCTAATCCAGACAGACTAGGCTCAAGCCGCCAGCATTTCCAGTTCAATGTGCTCGTGTAGCTGCAGAGCATCCCTGCGCGAATCGCTATGTACGATCTCCTACGGCTATCCAGACCTACCAGGGAAGCTCTGCAAGAGGCACTGGCCGACTCGGAGGTTTTCTCCACCCACTTCTCGAGGGAAGAGGACGCTGAACAGGAATGTGCAACGTGTTGCCAAACGTCTGAGAGATGGGTCTCGTGCATCACCTTCACTCCGGAGGACATGCTCATCAAGAGCAAATCTCATGACCGACCACTATACTTCACGGGGTACGTCAGTTCGTCGAAGGTGGATCGGATTCAGGTCGACCCAGGGTCTGCGTTGAGTATCATGCCTTTGAAATTGATCAAACACTTGGGGATACCGCCAAAGCGCCTATCCTTGACCACGATGACCATCTTTGGCTTTAACGCCATGGGGACTCGGCCGCTCGGCAAAATCTGCCTGAAATGTCGAATAGGCGACATGAAGACGGAGGTGACATGCTACGTCATCGACGCCGAACCTTCCTACAACATACTCTTGGGACGTCCGTGGATCCATGACAACCGAATAGTTCCATCTACGTTACACCAGTGCCTGAAGTATGTGGACGATTACGAGCGAGTGAAGATGGTGGTGGCCGACAAGCAACCCTTTAAGGGCGTCAAAAACTACTTCACAGATTCTCTGCTGTACCAAGACCCCGACGAGCCACCGGCAGAGGAGCTGGAGAGTGGCAACGAGGCAGACAACGAGCCTGAGTACGGCGACCGTTTAATCCTGAACAACTTCGAGTCAATTATAATCGGTTACGAGAGTCACAATGTAACCAACGCTATCCAGGCGGAGGAAATTATCATGAATGAGAAGTCCAACTTTGCTTATTTGTCGTCTTGCTCCACATCCGAGGATGATGCGCCCAATAACCTATGGTCAGAACTCTACAGTAATCCTTTCCTGTACTTGCTAGTATGCTCGTCATACGTCGCCAAGGCACAGCCGATCAAGTCATCGCAAGCTGTGCTCGTCATGCCGACCCGGAATAACTATCGAAAAGATATTATCTTCGGTCGAATCGATCATCCCCTACGCAAGCTATGGGATGAATCTGAGGATGAGGACCCAGCGCCCTAGTTTTCGCAATACAGTCAAGTTGCGAGGCGCATGATGAGCGACATGGGGTATGACCTCACGCGTTTAGAGGGCCTGAATTACGGCCGAGGACGCAAAACGGTCATCCGACCCGCTTACGTACCCAAAGGTAAACCCTCAAATTACTTCAACAGAACTCGGAGAGGCTTAGGTTACTCCTCCTCCTCGTCGGATTTATGTTTTTACGCCAACGAGGATTCCGATTATGCGTGTTCGGGGGATCAATCGTCAACAACCTCGGCATGATACTCGGATGTCAGCGTGAGGTATCTGTTCGATGGCCTTACAGTCAACATGGCCACGATGGACCCCGCCAAAATGACGGAGGATGGACAAGTCCCTCTTTATGACGAGACGTGGGATCGTCATGTTAACACCTAGTGGAACAGTCGCTTTGAGCAACGTGAACCACCGACCGAAGACGAAATCCTCCAGGTGAACATAGGTAGTGAGGCGAATCCCAAGCCCATATTCATCAGCGGCAGTTTGCCTTCCCAGGAAAAAGAGGACCTCATTGCCCTCGTACGAGAATACATTGACGTCTTCGCGTAGAATTACGAGGACATGCCCGGCTTGGATCCGCGGGTCACCACGTATCGCCTCAACAATAGTGCAGACGCCAAACCAGTCAAGCAACAGCAGAGGCGGTTTCGCCCTCAGATCATGGAGGCAATTGAGGCCGAATTGAAGAAACTGATCGAATCCGGTTTTATCAGGGAGGAACAACACCCCGACTGGGTGGCTAATATTATTCCGGTCCTAAAAAAAATGGTAAGATTCGCATCTGCATCGACTTTAGGGACCTTAACGCTGCGTGCCCCAAAGATGAATTTCCCCTGCCCATCACGGATGTCATCATTGACAACACGTGCGGATTCGAGAGGATGTCCTTCATGGATGGTTTCTCGGGGTACAATCAAATCAAAATACACCCCGAGGATGAGAAGCACACTTCATTCAGAACCCCTATGGGGGTGTACTGCAACACCGTTATGCCCTTCGAACTTAAAAACACTGGCGCAACCTACCAACGTGCCATGAGTATGATCTTTCGAGATCATCTGCGGAAGACAATCGAATGCTACGTGGACGACCTGGTCGTGAAGAGTCGCCGTAAAGAGGACCACCTCTAAGACTTGAGGGTAATGTTCGAACTTATGAGGACTCATCAACTCAAGATGAATCCTACTAAGTCATTCTTAGGGATGTCTAGCAGCAAATTCCTTGGTTTCGTCGTCACGACGAAAGGAATCCGGATTGATCCAGACAAGGTGCGGGCTATTCAAGAGCTTCGACCACCCCGAAACCTTAAAGAGCTAAGAGGGCTTCAGGGACGACTGGCTTACATCCGAAGGTTCATCTCAAATCTTTCGGGCAAGTGTCAACCCTTCTCCAAGCTGATGAAGAAAGGTACTTCCTTCGTGTGGGATGAGTCTTGCCAAAAGGCCTTTGAGGAAATCAAGGCTTATCTCTCGAACCCACCTGTCCTTGCGGCGCTAATCTCAGGGAAGCCATTCCTCATATATATACGGGCCATGGAACATTCTCTTGGTGCCCTTTTGGCACAAAACGACGATGCGGGCCATGAGCAAGGCATCTACTACCTGAGCAGAACCTTGCAAGGTGCCGAACAGCAATACACAATGATCGAGAAGGAATGCCTGGCCTTAGTGTTCGCCATCCAAAAGATGCGGCACTACCTGGTTGGTCAAACAATTCACGTTATTTCCCGGATGAATCCTATCCGAGTGTTCATGACACAACCGGCAGCGTTGAATTAGCGTTTAGCCAGGTGGTCGCTCCTACTGTCTGAGTATGACATCCATTTCATGCCACAAAAGTCGATCAAGGGGCAGGCCATCTGCGATCTTATGGCTAGTCACCCGCTGGGGGCGAAGACCGACCTATTTGAAGATCTGCCAGATGAACCCCCTGAAGCCAATGTGACTTCATCACCAGAGGTGTGGCAGATGTTCTTCGACGGCACGTCTCGTGTAGGCACGAGCGGCTCTATTGTTGCAGGAGTGGGGGTGGTCCTCACCTCTCCGTATGGCCATGTACAACGCATTACTCATAGGGCTCGAGTTGGCCAAGGAGTTAGGGATAAAGCATCTAGAGGCTTACGACGACTCCCAACTCATCGTTAAGCAAATGACTGGCGAATATGAAGTCAGGAACGATGATCTCATCCTGCTCCACAAAGCGGCTATCAAACTAGTGGAGTCACTCGAGAGTTTCCACATTGAGCACGTGCTCCGTTCCAAGAACACGCATGCGGACGCTCTTGCATCCTTGGCGGCTAACTTGGCCCAACCCTTGGGAACGACCCAACGAGTCACAGTCGCCAGCCGAAAACTCTTTCGACTAAGAGACGTCCCAAAAGTGAACACCACCCATCAAACCCCGGATCAGTCCAATCAGGAAGACTGGCGTCTCCCGATCATCAATTATGTCCTATACGGCATGTTGCCCGAAGACGCAAGGGAGCGAGAGTCTATCCGAAGGCGCGCCTCGAGGTTCTACTATGATTCGACCACCAAGATGCTATATCGGAGGTCATACGACAACTTGTTGCTTCGATGTCTTTCAAAGGCAGAGGCGCAGGAGGCCCTACGCGAAGCCCATGACGGCACGTGTGGGGCTCATCAGCCTGGACCCAAGCTTTAGGATCGCCTGCAGAGGATAGGCTACTTTTGGCCTGGGATGGTTAGCGACGTGGTCGCTTACGCAAAGCGCTGCCATGAATGCCAAATCCACGCCAACTACATGCATCAACCTCCTGAAGACCTACACCCGACGAAGGCGTCATGGCCCTTCGAGGCATGGGGATGGACATAGTCACCCCAATATCCCCGCCATCGGCGAGAGGCCATCATTTCATCCTCGTGATCACCGACTACTTCTCTAAGTGGGCCGAAGCCGTCCCCTTAAGAGAGGTCAAGACTAATGACGTGATCAAATTCATCAAACACCATGTCATATACCAATACGGCGTACCTCGGCGTATTATTCATGACAACGACACACAGTTCGTTAGCCACGCGTTCACCAGGTTTTGTGACAAATTCCGAATACAAAACCTATCATCCACAGCATATAACCCTTCGGCGAATGGTTTGGCCGAGGCCTTCAATAAAACAATTATCAAAATTTTGACCAAGCTAACTTCCACTAGCAAACGCGATTGGAATGAAAAGCTAGGCGAAAGCTTATGGGCATATCGCACAACGGTTCGCACACCGACTGGCAACACGCCCTACTCATTGGTATACGGCTGTGAAGCCGTATTGCCATTAGAGATTCAAATTCCATCCCTCCGCGTCGCCCTAGCAACGGGGATGACGGTTGAGGATAATCACCAACGATGACTCGCGGAGCTAAAAGCGTTGGACGACAAGCGACTAGAAGCTCAACAGCACATTGAGTTCTATCAAGCCCGAATGGCCAAGGCTTTCGACAAGAAAGTCAGACGCCGAGCCTTCAAGGAGGGAGAACTGGTACTGGCCGTTCGCCGACCGATGATCCTCACCTCTAAGAAGAAGGGCAAATTTCAGCCCAAATAGGAAGGACCGTTCGTGATAGAGACAGTCTATTCGAATGGAGCTTATCACCTCGTTAAGCCAAACGGTGATAATATCATGATGCCCATCAACGGCAAATATCTGAAGAAGTACTATCCCTAGTTCTTCTTCCCGAACTCCCATGAGTGCATGAGTCTAAACTGGCCCTCACATCCTCCAAATGGTATAAGAGGTTAAACTATTCCCTACGCTTCCATTTCCTGAGCCAAGTTACCAGCACAGGCGAACCGCTCAGATCAGGCGAGCTTAACAGTTTAGGTGAGCTCCACTTCACGAGCCAGGTTCCCAGTACAGGCGGACCGCCCAGACCAGGCGGGACTAGCATTTTAGGTGGACTGCATCAAACGCCCACTTGGTCAAACCTTCAAATAGTTAGGACTAGAGCCACAATCCCCCGCCAATCCTCTTCAATAGGATGGCGGGACCTACACTGTCACTTTCGACAAAATCAACTTGCTAATCCTCTTCTAAAGGATGGTAGGTCCTCAAAATCATTCCAATCACGACAATCCCTGTCACGTTAACGAACACCTCTGACAAAATCAACTTACCAATCCTCTTCCAAAGGATAATAGGTCCCCATAGTTGCTCCTATCGCAACAAAACACCATCTGATTAATGATCACCTCGGATGGCTGGCGCCGTTATTCCAACGAATAACACAGCCTAAGTAATAACTTACCATGCGACACGTTATTACTTCAGTCAATGGTCACACTCCTACATCCCTAAACTACTTAACCTATACCGGGTGTCCTAACGTGCCTTTAGGATAACCGATGGGTAGTAGGCTACCACGCGACGGCTCCTACAGCAATCAATCGCCACTAAACGATTTGATTATCACCTACGTCATCGCCCACCCAAACGACGACAATTGTCAATGGTGGCCCGACAGGCGGCATGTCCATCGGTCCCCCAAACAACAACTCGCCGAATGGTGAGTCAAAATTGGGTTCTTCAGTTGGCCGCATGAACGAACGGCTGTTCTCGGCTTCAAGCTAAGTGTTACCCTCTCGGTTCCACTTGAACTACAATGTGAAGGTCGGAGTTAACCCGACCCCACGTCGCGAACAGCCAAGAACAGGAAATGAGCCTAATGACTAACTCTAAAGCAGAGTAGTTGAAAAGCTCGCCATATTGCTAGAGATGGCATGAGCAGCCCGACTCAAGCATCTGACAGTGCAGGCGAACCCAACATGAAGATCAAACACGAATTAAACACATGCTAAACACAGCAAAGAAGAACAAAATACAGAGCAGTAAAAAAAAAACCGAAGCCAAAATATGATAGGCCATTACGGGCCAAACTTACATAAGCTTCTGAAAGTTTAAATGCGCCTGGTGTTAACAAAATTACAAAATTATGAAGGGTCATCACCATTACATCAATTTCAAGAGGCTGAAGTTGTCAATCTTCACCTTGACAGCCGCGAACTCTGCCGCCTG
>NC_033794.1:56136223-56163849 GCF_001876935.1 Asparagus officinalis
CTCCACCTTCTGCCTCTGCAGAAATCTGGCGAGGGCAGCTTCGCCATCCTCTTCCTCTTGACGAAGAAGCTTAAGCCCCTCTGCGACCGCTTCAGCGGCATGACTGAGCTGCATCTTCTCGAGCTCGAGTTCCCGTAGCCTCGCCTCCCCTTTGAGGGACCCGGCGTCTTCGAAGAAGACGGCGCCCAGGTAGGCATCCATTTTGGCCAACACTGCCCAATGCTGCTTACGCTGGCGTTGGAGCTCAGCCTCTCTAGCCCGGATGCGCTTCGCCAAGTCCTCACGCTCAAGTATGAAGCGTACCGAGTGAAGGGGTGGCTCAGCCGAAGCATCATCCTGCGCCAGCTCCTCCAAACGATACATCCACCCTTCCAAGCGACCGAGCTCTCGCTCGCATCGTCGTGCGAGTTGAGGACTACCCACGTACGGACCGCCTCTAGAGCCCACCTCCACGAGGGGAAGTGCGTCGTGGTAACTTTTCGGTACCCTCGACTTGACAACGACGGCAGTTTCGGCGTATCGACCTTCCAGCCGCTGGAGGATCTCCGCCACAGGAGGGACGCAGGGGTTGGAGCGGGAGACCCCTAAGCGAACTCGGGAGAACCGAAGGCGTACCGACGTCGATGACGGTGGCGGAAGAACCAACGCCCTCGGAAGTGCTATGGTCAGAAGCAGAGGCCATGAGGCAGAGAAGGTTTCTGCAGCGGTCTTCTTCTAGCAGATTTTTCTCAAAGAGGTAAGAACTTTGCTGAAAGGACGGCAAAATACAGGATATATATCCAAAGACGTGACGGTCAGGATCTGTCACCCTAAGCAATCGAGCGGCTCAGTTGTCCTGTGACGCTTCGAGCTCAACGCTAATAAAAGTCATTCCTCTCGGAACCCCAAACCGACCGATCGGATTAAGCCCAAGAGGCGAAGCATTCTGTCACTTCGCCATTAATGAGCATTAACACGCCCTCAAGGCCTTAGCTGGAAAGCATTTGGGCCTGCAAGCAGACGCGTGGCACGAGTTTCGCCCACATTTCGAATCTTCGACTATGGGATAGATTCGCCGACGCTTGAGTTTTGATCGTAGTACGAACTCGCCATCGGTCAGGTCTAACCGTCAACACAAGTTCCCATCACACAAATTTCACTTGCAGACTAAACTTGCCAGAGGTCAAGTTTGGTCTTAACGCGAACTCGCCTTCCCATAAGTTCCACTTGTAGCCTAAACTCGCCAGCGGTCAGATTTGGTCTTCAACACGAACTCGCCACCACAAGAGTTTCGCTTGTAGTCTGAATTCGCCAACAGTCGAAGATTAACCTTCAAGCGAACTCGCCATCAAGCGAGTTTCACTTACAACAAGAACTCACCAGCATTCTGGAGAGTGGCTTGCAGTGCTAATTCGCAATCACTCGAGTTTGCCTGTAGTGTGAACTCGCCTATACCGGAGTCAAACCGTCGACATAAACTCGTCACCGTTTGAAGAGATTCGCCTACAATATTAAGTCGCCGTCGGCTATGCAAGCAAAACACCGAACGACGACATACTAAAAGGAGGTGTGCGTAACAAGGAAACATGAACTTCATTAGATGCTTCTAGACAATACATTTGAACCAAGTTATGACGATGCAACTAAGGAAGTCATAATATTACATTCGAGAAGCAAAACATGCACCTAGTTTTTAAGACAATACATTTGAACAAAGTTATGGCTTCATAAACTAACAAGTTACAAGAAAAATGTCTTAACACAATCACAAGTCCGAGATCTCAGTCGAACAAGCTAAAAGAGGAGAGCTCTTCTTTGACCACTGCCACCCTTCTCGCGTGGTCCTCCCGAGCTTTGTCTTCAGTCGCCTTCCGAATCCGGTCTTCAGAGCTCGACCGGGCGGCAGCATCTTCTTGGCGCAAGGCTTGGAGGCTTCGAGTTTCTGCCCCAGCGGTCTTACTGACCTTTACGACCTCGGATTGGAGCCCCTTCAAATTCGCCTCCGCCTGTTCCAATTCAGCTCTCAGGCGAGATATAGTGCGATTAAGGTCGATAATTCGCTCCTCTAACAAGTGTTGTTGACCCACCCAGAAGTCGACAATGGATTCCAAGTCCGCTATTTCTTTGGAACGGACCTCCTGTTCCCAGGCTTCATGACGCCTGACATGAACCAGGCAAGACTCCACGTCAACCTCCGGACCTTCCCATAACAGGATCTCTAGCCTCCCCAAGCGGGACTCTAGGAAAAGGAGCTTCTGCATGCAGCGCGTAGCAATCCGGTTCTCGCCCAACCGCCTGAGATCAATCATGCGATCCAAGAGAGACTGTTTGAAGTGGTTGTAGCTTCCCATACCGAGACTGACAAGTGAGATCACCTGCTTCACGGCGTTCTCGAACTCTTCAAGGCGAGTCTGTAAAGACAAGGAATCAGAGGAAGTAGGCTCTTGACCCGGAGTGAGCGCCGCAATGGGTGGAACCTCGAGACAGGGTTCGGTTCTCGGCTGGGGAACGGAGCCTGAGGCAGGAGAAGTCACAGGACCCTCAGATTCGTCGTCAGAAATTAAAATGGGCTCGGTCGCATGCTCTTTGGAAGTCGGCACCTTTCCTCAATCTGTGAAACACAACAATAACACAGGGAAGGGTCAAGGGAAGAGTACCTGCTCGACCCACGTGAAAGTCAGGACGAAAGGATACCTTCGGCCGCGGCGGCCTCAGCGGTGCCCGAAGGAGACGCCTCCTTCCTTTTCTTCGAAGCAACCCTCTTTACCTTCGGTGCCATTAAGGGTACTATGAAAAGAAAACTTGGGTTTCCTCTGGAGAAGACAATAAAAGAAACTATAGCCTCTCTTAACAGAGGGCAAGGGCATTAAATACTCTAAAAATCCTAGACGGTTGCTCGCCACTCGATTGGACCGTTCAGGGCTAAAACAGTTGACGAGTAAGGCCGAACAAATCGGATCTCACCTGGACAGCCAGGATCCAACGGTTCCTCGACACGATCTTAAACAACGGCCCGAATTGGGCGCGGTAGATGAAGAGCCCCACTGCGCCGCATTTAATGCGAAACGACGTGTCCACGTCTTCTTGGCTGACGTACGCGTGGAACAATACGTGGCCCACTGAAAGCGGAGCCTACCTGACACCAAATTTGTCATTGGGATTCTCACGGGTCAAAATCAATTGCCCCTCTGAGACTTGAGTCAGCTCCGAATCCGCCTGCGGGTGAAATCCGCCCGCGGAGGAAACAAGCTTACGGATGAAATTCGCCTGCAGATGAAATAAAATTGCAGCAAAAGCTCACCGACAAGAGACCCCCCTACAGCTAAGACTCTCTGGCTAACGCATGTTAAAAAAAATGGAGCATGAATAGAAGTAATAGTGACCAAAGGCGAAAGGATAATTTCATTCATAAAGAAATCCTATTACAACGGGGAATTAAAGGTAAATTACAAAACTCTCAACCGTAGTTCTACCTCACGAATCTCCCCGGCTAGGCGAAGCTCAAGCCTCCTTAAGATCTCTCGACGAAGATCTTCCTCGGTGCGCGAGACTAAGTCCTGAACGGTATCTTTGACCTCCTTAAGAGCTCGATCCTTCTCCTCAACAGAATCGACGACCAATTGCCGTCGAGACTCAATGTCCTCCAATTCCTTTGCCACCTGCTCACGAGCCTTTTGAATGACCAAAGAGGCCTGTGCGTTAGCTATAACTTGTTTCAGTTCCTCTATCTCGGAGGATAGGCGAGAAAGGCGGTTAT
This sequence comes from Asparagus officinalis, assembly GCF_001876935.1. Classification (NCBI taxonomy): domain Eukaryota; kingdom Viridiplantae; phylum Streptophyta; class Magnoliopsida; order Asparagales; family Asparagaceae; genus Asparagus; species Asparagus officinalis. The sequence goes on from NC_033794.1 coordinate 56,139,960, forward strand.
CGACTGTCTGTTGCTCATAGGCCACTCGTGCATCCTCAGCCTTGGCCTGCTCCAATTCTACAGACAACCTTGTCTCCAGTGACATAGTCTCATTCAGGCGGTGATCGTGGTCTTCCACTGCTGCTCAAACTTCGTTGGAGGCGAGATCAACAATTGCGGAACTCTGCGCATGAAGGGTGAGCAACTACTGAACAGCCTCCTCCACTTCTTTCAGATGCTAAAAGTATGGCTTCACCGTAGTAGCGCCAAGCCTCTTGATTAAGAAGAACATGTTATGATCGAGATCCTCTTTGAACTCCTCGAAAGGACAACTCTCCTCCAAGGCGAGTTTGACGTAGTCAGCTAAAGTGTCTTGGAAGTTAACCAGGGCTCGTGCCGTGTTCCTCTTCCGCAAACGTTCCAAGGGACAAAGGGCAGCTTCCTCTGCCAAAAATGAAGCTACGATTGAAGTAATGGTGGTCATAACCGCAGAAACAGCGATTGGCGCCGCCAAAGCCGGTATGACCGCCGACGCCATCAGCGCTAGCCACTACAGATGAGGAAGCGGCCACCAACCGAGTGGGAGTCCCCCTTTGAATCAGAGACTCTCGCGCCGAGGGTTCACCCCCAATCGGTGCTTCCGCGAGAGTGGAGGTTTCCTCTTGTTGGCCGGACATGTCTTCAGGAGCCAACGCCTCTTCCTCGCTAGATAGCGCCTCATGAATCAAGACGTCATCATCCGCCTCTGATTCACCCATTTCCCCAGCTGAATGGCCCTCCCAAGAAGGAGGATCCTCTTTGCCAGTAGCTTCATAGGAAGGGTCAACTGCGGATGCAAAGAAAAGGTTAACAAATGCCCCTTCGGCTCAGAAGGATCAACGACACTAAAACCTATGCTTACCTGAATCACCGAGCTCCTTTCCGTCTCTAGTCTCCCCATCTTCGTCTGAAGGAATAGAGATCACTCTCTCAGCTGCACCTGCACAAATTCAACGCAAGTGTCAGAAGATGCAGATCCGACTTTCTACCCGAGAGTACCGCACTAAAAATTATTACCTCCTGGTGCGGGCGTAGGGGTCGTTGAAACCCCCGCCCATAGCCCCACACCAGATGGAGGAGGAGTGTCCTTCGAAGTCACCGGAGATACCTTCGATATGGCAGAAGGGGTAGACTGAACAGCTCCAGCCCCAGAGGCAGCATCATCCTGACCCTCCGCCGCTCTGGCAGCCTCCACAGTTTCCTCGCAACGGGCCTTCTTGGCCACTTCCGCTCTGGAGCCCTCCGCCGCCATCAGCGAACTACTCGGAGGCAGAAGGGGCATCCCCATCCGCCCAGCTATTGTGCTCCGGGCTCGCTCCAGTCGCTCGCCCGCCCGGATTAACTCGTCAGATTCTCCCCGCTCACTTTGGGGGTCCAACGGAGGACCAGGAGAGGGAGCTCGGGCCTCGGGCATCCCAGATTCATCTGGACCCACATCACAACCCTCAGTACCTTCAGCCGGGTCCTCTGAAAGCCACTCCTTAGCAGTTTGGCGACCCCTCTGCCTCAAAGTACGGAGAGGCCTTCTGGGAGGACACCCCTGCTCCGCCAAACACGAGCCCTGGAACCAGAAGCCTTCGGGATTAGCGCTGGCACCCCGATACTACGGCAGTACAGGAGAGTATGATGCAAATCACGATCCTTCGCAGGTAGTTCAAAACGGGCATGGGTACCGCCAGCATGAGTCCAGAACCATCCCCGAGCTCCATCCACCAGCCCTCCTTCGAAGTGCAGGCAGGGATTGGCATTGCCCACGTACAATTGGTCGTACCCAAACTGGCGGACAAACCTGCAAGGGATATACGGCTCAAGATAGCATACGGAGCCTATTCGTAAGATATGATACCCCGGCCGAATGTTCACCAACCATCGAAAGGCGCTACACGAGAGAACTATGTGATGATCCGCCATCGGCGCATCTCTAAGAGACTCCCCGTATCCTCCTCCACTGAAATAAGGAAAGAAACAGCGTCGGGAATGTCCTTACACTTCCAAGAGCACCTCCCCAGGCGTTCAACGAACGGAACAAACCTGTCTCCCTGAAGAGTCGCGGGGGCGCTCATCAAACATTCGCAATGGTAGACGAACCACGCCATCAGATAAGTATACGACAGCCCCACCCTAGAATTAGGGGTCCTGATGACCTCTCCTTCCCCCTCATCGATAGTCGATACACGGCAAAATTGGGTCGTCAAGGTGCGAAGCCCCCGATGGATACACGCTACCATCGCCGACACCAAGGAATAGGACTTCCCGTGGGCTAAGCAAACCGCGGGGTACATGACTTCCACGGGAAGAGCCTCAAAAGAGTGAGTGAGGATTACGCACCTCTTTAGCCACAACATGAGGTACCCCACGAACAGAGCCTTTCCAGATATAGGGGACTTGGCCTGGTGGTGAAACGAGTGGAAGACCGTTACAGACTTGAACCCGCCCTCGTCATGCTCGAGAGCTATGGTAGCTTCCCCTTCGGCCATCCTCCTTTCTACTTCGGCCTGGTCACATCCGCTCAACGGCAGGGCATGCCTTCCTTTGACATCATTCTCAGGGAATAGGTAATCAACCAAGTTCTTGTGGCTGATCCCCGGGGCCCTTTTCTTCTTACCTTTGTGGTCGACCGTCCCTAAGGTATTAAGGCATATATAATAGTGACAGAGCAATTCCCATAGGGTCTCGACCACCAAAGGGAAGTGGTCTGAAAGTTGGTCGATCTCATCTTGACCAGGAACATATTACTCATATGGAAAGTCTCCTAATGGCAGTCCCGACACATCGTACATCTCGTGAAGGGCTATACTGAGCTCACCATTGAGGGTGAAAAACATGCCACTATCCGCATAATACAGCTCTAAAATGCTGTGGAACTGGGAAGCATTAATCTTCAGAGCATGCCGAGTGGCCTGAATGGCCGAATACAGCTCCGAGTTCGCAAGATCAGAGTTCTCGACCAAAATGTAGTTGGTAATCTTGGACCACCAAGTCTTGCTGCCAGGCGCAGAGTAGATCCACCCCGGAGCTCTAAAATCCTTTGGGGGAAATTTCCCGCCGGTTTGGAAGAAACGATGATGGAAAGTCTCCGCGACCGCCATCGTCTCCCCAGTGGGTGCCTCGTTGGAAGGTAGGCCCAGACGCAGGCCAGTCACCCGTTTACAAGAGCTCTCTACCCTGTACCCAGCTGTGGAGCCTGTAAAGACGCCGCAGGTCACCCCGTCTTGAGTAGGGGTCAAATCCCAATTCATCATCCTCAGGACCGCGAGGGAACGCAGCTCGATGATAGAGAACCCTCTCGGCATGTTGGGAAGATAGTAGTGAACCCCGTCCATTACGCGGAGCCACCTGCTCTCCTTGATCAGCAGGGCGGAGGGGTCAGTCGCGGCATCGCCAAACAAGAACTGGGGCTTTTGTAACTCTGTCCTGGCCTTGTTCGTCAACACCACATCGGTGGTCAACTCACGTAGCGTTAGATGGTGCCCATCAGTGACTCTCTTTATCAAGCCATCCGGCTTATCAGCAGAAAACACAGGCACCGGATCCAAGGAGGGAAATCGAGGAGGCTCCGTATAGCCTGTGCTTCCGGCGAGACCAATGGCCACGCCCTTCGGAAGACCCTCGTCAGAAAAGGTCACTACAAGAAAGAACCTAAGAATCAGGACAGAATCCGCCCTAAGGGTAAATCCGCCAATTAAGTAAGGACGGGCGAATTCACCTATCAGAAGGTGAAACCCTCTTAACTAGAACGAGATCTGCCTTTGGAAACGATACTCCCCTTTACCAGGGAAAAAGTTGAACTCGCCTATCAAAAACAAGTTCGCCTTCACCCAATAAAGGTCAATTTCTCCTGTAAAGGTAGAAATCGTCCTCTATGAGTAAATACAAAATCCGCCCAAAAAGGGGCCGACTTTGCCCTAAGTTGGGGAAACTGCCAAAAGATGACTGAATCCAGGGGAGACAAGCGATGCTCATCCTCCCAACCCGACGTCTGTAACCTATGCAAGGTCGTCAAACGAACCTCTTGACTTACCCAAGTGCGTCTCAGGTATGCTGGCGGGTGCACCGGCGGTGAGGCGATCGGAATAGCGTCCGGGACCACCTCCTTTCGCAACACACCTCTTAGATTTCGGCACCATTGAGGGGATTAAGCGGGAACTCTCTCTCCTTAGAAAACTTTCAAGATTTTTTGAGCACGGTAACCCTCAAAGGAAGAGAACAACCTATTTAAAGGCGGAGTTGCTGACGTGGCCATGATCGTCCTCAAAAAGCGAAGCACTAGCGGACGAGAGACGTGACCACACTCGAAATCAACGGCCCAGATTACCCCCAACGTTTCGAAGTGCCACGTCAAGACGGGAAATGGCCCGGTCGAAAACCTGGGACCCGAGCTGAAATCAACTGTTATATCCGACGGTTGGATTCGAGAACCACGGCCACGATTCAGACGAGACGCACAAGGCTTACGTCAGATTGCCGAATCGTGATGAGCGCGACGTGACGGAACCGCGCCACCTTAGCTAGAAAGCACGAAGCCCACTAGCGGACGCGTGGCTCGCCTGCATCGAACCTAATTTCGCCCGAAGGAAAAGTCTCACCTGCGAAAACTTGACCCGAATCCGCGAGTCGAGCAGAATTTCGCCTCCAAAGCCTAACTTCGCCTGAACAGCTCATTTGCACTTGGAGACAAACGACAAATGACACGACTTGTCCCAAGCAGTGAACCGCCAACAAGCTGACCTCGCTTAAGCCCACGTCTCGAATGGCTGAGGTTTAGAGTAGAAATCTTAGCATCAAGTCTAAGAGAAACTACTCGATAACTCATCTCTCGAATGGCTGAGGTTTAGAGTAGAAATCTTAGCATCAAGTCTAAGAGAAACTACTCGATAACTCATCATACTGAGGGGAATAGTTCTTAGCATCAAGTCTAAGAGAAACTACTCGATAACTCATCATACTGAGGGGAATAGTATGGCTAGCCCAATTCAAACAGTAATCGGTAAAGGCATATCAAACCCGTTGATTGCTGAGGGTTTGCTAAAAATCCTAAAAGAAACCAAATATACTTGTTTCGCCTAGAACTTCTTTATTAAAAGTATTCCAGACCACACTCAAGCCGGTTTAGGTCTGAAAACTTTGAAGGGGGTCTTGTAGACGGTAAAAAATACCTCCGTGGACTTACGAGAAATCCGCCTATAAGGAGAAGTCGCCCAAAGCCACGGAAATTCACCCTTTATCACAACTCGCCCGACCGAGTCTGTATTCAAATCCGCCAGCAAACCTCAAGGCCGCCAACATGGTCAGGTATCTGATACCCCACGTGCTGAGACAGGCTTTCCCACCCCTCTAAACCCGAAGAGAGAGGGTACAGTACTCCAAGACCGTCAAGCGGCCGCTCACAGTACGAATGATTGGGCAGGTGTCGAGTCGACCTGAACATTCATAAATGTAGCTCACCTCGGCTGTCCGAGTCAAGAGCTGGATCCGCCGGCATTCGACGAGCTGTCCAAGCCCACTCGAGTACCGGGAACCCGCTTTCCCACCTCTCTCGGCCTAAAAAGAGAAGACACATTACTCCAGGCCCGCCGAATGGTTGCTCACAATACAAGTGATCGGACAAACGCCAAATCAACCTGCACCCTCATAAATGCGACTTACCTCATGTGTCCAAGCGAGAGGCGAGAGCCGCCGGCGCTCAGTGCGTACGAGGAGGGGCTTTCCCGCTCCTACGTGACGTGATGCAAAACACGACTCCTCGAATGACCGCTCATGGTATCTCTGAACAACGTATGGTCACATCCCATAATTCAGGGAACAGCAGAACTGCCTCTCTTTCATTTAAGAGCCTTTTCCAACAACCTTTAAAAGAGGTCAGAAAACTTTGGGAAAGGGGATCGAGACCAAGCTCCTTGCGTAATCTTGGCATTGCAGCACCACTTCCTAGTTTTGAGCCCTGTTCGCTGGTGAACTAGTAGATCCGAACTCTATCGACTCGAGCTTCTACTGCGTACTGAAGCTCCCCAACAACCTCAGTCGAACGGTCCAAGGGAAGCAGACTCGACACGAGCATCGAGCGAAGCATCCTGTAGCTACCAAAAGTCCCCACACTAAACAAAGAGGGCATTCCCTCTACTTCTGTCGTAATTTCGATCTATTAGTTTGTAATAAGCCTTCTTATCAATACAAACGAAGTTTCCTATTTTCGGGAGATCAAAATTTACACCTACAGTGGTACTTGTCGGTCCTCTTGTCGAAGACGACTTGTTACGAGCCCACTCGACCAGTTACTCAACACCTCACAGGGTCGACTCAAAAGACGTTACTTCTCGACACCCCTCGTTACAAGCTAAAGGACGACTTTAACCTCGAACTTCCCCCACTGATAGCGTGTCGGCGTCACATTAAATGCTTAGCAGGTGCTATCATTTCTCCATCCCCTACACTATTTATGACACATCGAACCATGGCTGCTTCATGCGTTGCTCATCGCATCTCATTAATAGTGAAATAAAAGCACCCATCATGCAGTCGATTCATGACCGACACGTGTAAAGTAGATGCTGACTCAGTCGTCAGCTCAGGCTCGGCCAAATAAACTAGACTACCCCTCTTGCTTGGCTATAAAAAGGAAAACTATTCCAAATACAAGGGTAAATGGAAGGGTAAGCAATTTCTCAGCATCTTTCTCCATTCCGCTGCATTTTTCTTATATTTCCAGTCAAGCCCCTAGCTGACTTGATCGTCAAAGGAACAACAAGGGAACCAGTCCCTATCCTCTTACGAGTTGTTACATGTGCAGGGACAAACAACCCAACCAGATATTCGGAAAAGCGAGTGACCCCCATATCAACCTAAACCTTACCCCCCCTCCCTCCTCCTCTTTTAATTGTGTGATTTAAACCATCAACAAGCACCAAAAATAAGAAAGATCTTACTTCCCTTTTTGATTAACAAATCGTCTTTCGATTAATCAAAGTAAACGTTGATAAAGAACAGTGTAGATGATGAAATTGTAGGGTCGAAAAATTGAGGATTGATTGATTCTCTTGTATTAAGAAATATGTTCGATCACTTAGTACGAAACCCTTACAATCACTCACACACTCTCTCTCGATTATAGATGAAGAGAAGATTAATTCAACTCCTCCTTGTTTAACGTGGGCTCTTGGTGGCGAAAGGATGCTTCCCCTGATGCTCGAGTCGAGATTGCCTCCCGTTGATGATCAGAACAAGATTGTTGGAGCTTCTGACATTCATTAAACTGCTAGAATCAAGGTTTGAATTCCAGATCTAAACACTAGAGCTCTGATTTATGATGATTATCTAAAGCTTTAGAAGTCTGAACCAATCAACCTCTCATTTTTCTCTGTAGCCATCCATGGCTATTTAGAGGGTTTAAGCACGTAACCGATGTGCTAAGATCACGGGTAGAGGGGTGTAACTGCCTCCTCAAAATCAGCACGCACCGTAACGTGCTCCTGAAGATTAACCCATGTGGCTGACTAAGTCCTCGGAGCCGTTACAGCTAGATCTCACGTGGATGACGAGCCTCGTCTTTAATTGAAAGGGGGTTCGTTATGTAAGATGAGCCTTGATATGTAACAAGGTTCATCTTACCAAGCAAACTTTGCAGTAACCAAGCATTTTCTTACGAATTTTGTCTTCACTGACTTCGTTTGACTAACTTCGTCTTCACTAACGAACTTCATCTTTGATAGCTGAGTTCAACTGTATAGCAAATCTGGTGGATTTCCCTTAGACGAACTTCATCTTCACCAACGAGCTTCAAGTCTGATGATGAGCTTTGTCTTCACTAACGAACCTCATCTTCCAAAGATTAACGTCAAACCTCATTTCCAATGACGAGCTTCACTTTTGTTGTTGAACTTCGCTGCGTGGCAAGTTTTGTTTGGGAAGTGGATCTTTGCTGAGCAATAAGCCTCGTCTTGGATCGAGACGAGGTTCATTTTCTTGATGACCCTCCGTATATTTTGAAGCTTGGCATTTTTGAATGTCTTCAAAACCCCATTCAAAGTTTTTAGACTCGAATTGGGCTGTGCAGAGTCTGAAACACTTTGAATACCTACAAGCATCATAGACTTGCAGAGTTTATCTGATGAACTTAGTTTCGTCATGAACTTCGGCCTTCACTACGAGGTTCAACATGGATATTACTCCGAGGTTCATTCTAGAGTTCGTCCCTCTATACAAGCTTTGTCAGAATAACAGTCATTTGACACCTTGTGGCTTCATCAGCAATGCTGTTACGTACCTTTTCCAGACCTAATAAATGGTCGTCAGATGGTGCTTAGAGATCTTTGTGGATCTCGTTCGCAGATCTTGTTGGGAAGGAATCTCATCAAACAATCTCAACTGAAGATCGTGACCCTTGATTCGACTTTTTTCCCGCCCCTATATATAAACATCATCATATAAGAAGTCCTTTCTTCTCTTCATCGTTTGGGTTATCTGAACTCCTTCTCTTCCATAGTTTCAATCTTTTCTTCTTCGTGAGCTCTTCAAACAAAATCAATGGCCCCCAAGACCGCTGTAGACCAAGCAAGGGCAAGGTCAAGAAGGTCGTCGATTCTTCATACGAACCCGCTATTCTACTTGCTTTCCTAGGTAATAGATCTAAATGCATGATTTGCATTCGGAAAGATATCAACCCTGTCTATTTTAGACTTGGGTTTCTTGAGGGAGATGAATAGTTTCTTCAACACTCACCATAAAGATGACATCTTTTTGATTTGATGAGGCTCGTCATCGATGAGGCTCGTCTCCATGACCCATCTCATCCTTTGATGAGTCTTATATGCTAGTTGAATCTCACATGTCCAATGGCGTTGGCTATCTCGATGAGGATCTTCCTCGAATTCGTTTACATTATGAACTTTGTTTTTTCATCGACTATGTTCGTTGGATCAACGAACCTCATTTTCAAATGATGAACTACGAACCTCATTTTCACAAACGAGTTTTGTTGGACTGATGAACCTCGTCTTCACTATCAAGGTTTGTCAAGTGAATGATGTTAGCTTGGCTAACGAAGTTTGACATTTGTTGTAACACAAGGTTCATTGTTTGAACGAAGTTCAAAGTTCGTTGCTGCCTGACCTTCGTGTCATTTAGCCTTGACTGCTTCTTGGGACTAACCTTGTTTGTCCTTTGTGTAGTTGTATATCCCTCTGTTCTAATTCCTTAGCATGGTGATCTCGGAGTGGATGGTACTCAGGTGGCTGCAATTCATTCTCACTACTCTACCCTTGAGAGTATTCCTTTGTTCGGGGAATAGGAGCAAGACAAAGTGGATCTTCTTTCTAAACCTTCGATTTCCACATTTAGGTGTGTAGGCGTATAAAACTGCTTATAGGTCCCTTAACACAGCTCGGTACGATGATTCAACAAACCAACGAATCCCTTAACACAGCTCGGTACGATGATTCAACAAACCAACGAACCATCGGGCGACATATCCAAACACGAGCGTCAGTCCACAACGCCAAAGCCAAGTGACACGCAACGAAGCGGATTAACGAGGCGACGAGGTTGATGAATCGCACGCAAGCAACAGAATACATCCATTCGCGTGCGGAATCAAGCCAACGGTTCGGGGAATCAACCAAGGGCGGACTCGGACGAATCACGATCGGATCAAGATCAGTTTCTGACTCGAACTCAGAAGTAGATTTACTGCCAAATCAGGAATCAGATTTACTGCCAAATCAGGTCAACGAATCGAGTCCGGACAAATCAACCACAGAACCGAAAAACGGATACAATGACGAAAAACAGCGGAAACCCAACACATAGGGGGGCTCGGCCGAAACCGAGCCACCTATAGGTGGCTCGGCCAAGAGCCGACCACCTATAGGTGGCCGGCCCAGATCTGTGCGCGGGCACAGTTCAGAGAGCCTATAAATACCCCCCCTTGGTTCATGTTTGAGAGGTTGGAATTTCAAGAGCCAAAACTCTGCCGGATTGAAGAGTGAACTCAGAGCTTTGAAGACCTGAAGACTTGCACGTACAGATCTGATCCTCGGTGAGCACCTACGTCAGAAAAGGTAGGATTTCGAGAGGAGGCAAAGAACAGATCTGAGATCTACACGATATCACACTCCGGATCTAAGCTTGGTCTTAGATCCCGAGATCTGAGCGATTATTCCCTTGGTGGACTAATCCCTCCCGGCTATTATTCCCTTCGTGGAATAATACCCGTATAATCGTGTAGATCCGACCGGATCTAGATCGCGCGGTGGTCCACGGATTAACCCCGGCGCAGGCAAAGAACCCACCAAAGCGAGCGACCGCAAAACAGGAGCTCGTGATTTGTTCACAGAAGGAGTGCCTCGGCGAAGCCCTGCCGGATTGAAGACTTAAAGTGCACAGATTTCAAGAGAGGAGGAGGAGAGATCGGATCTAGTTCTTCAACGCAAGAGAGTTTCTTCGTCAGATCTACATCACCCGTACCTGATCCTTAGTATTATCCCGTTGCGATAATACTAAGAAGAGCAAATATCTCGCTTTATCCGAGATAGGCGCTTCAGTTTTCTCGATCCCTTCGCGGATAGACGAAACTCTGTCCAATTTTTTAGTAATCAGATCTGATCGACGGTGGTCCACGGATAAACCCCGGCACAGGCAAAGACACCCACGCAAGCAGAAGACCGATAAACGATCTCTGCGTTTGTTTGATAAAGTTATAAATTTTTTTTTATTTTTTTTTCATTGTGTAAGGAGATCTTATAAAAAGATTAACTTTTTATTTTATCTGAGTTTATTGTAACGACTAAAGTTGTAATAGATTCGATAGCAATGAAAATATCAACTTTTGGCGCAAACAGTTAGCACTATGCCTCCTTAGTCACCATCACATCGAGCTCATAGATGACTCATCTCATATGCAGTCGACATTGGTAGGCTATCTGTCGATTCAACTACCTGCCTAGACTTAGCCAAAGTTACATTTATGCCCTCCTCAGCCGGGTATATATAGGCTCATTGCCTACTAACTAAGGTAAGAAATCTTTGGCAAAAGAAGGCAATTATTGTAGACTTAGACTTAGAACTTATTTAGTTCATTAATCTTCTTCTTCTCCACTCAAGCTTATTATTGACTTGATCATCAGAGGAATCACCGTAGAATCCAACAATAGTCCTCTAACGTATTACGCCTTTGCAGAACTCGTATCTTATCAGGGAATCAGCCACCAGAGGGGACGAAGGGACCCCCGACATCTTAATATCAACCCTAAACCCCACTGTTGTTTGGGATTACCCTCTAATCCTACTATTGAGTCCTAAGACATCAACAATGGCACCCATCCTAGGGCCCCTTCATCTTTTCTTGAAGAAGTGGGCGATCCCTTGTGTCTGAGCCTTGGAATAAGAACCTACCATCGCCGTATGAGCGCTATGGCAGTCAAGGAATTCCGGCCAAGATTAAATGAAGAGTAAGGCTAAGACAACATGTTTGTCATAAAGTACAAAATATGTTAGGGCAATGGACCATTCTCTTAGAGTACTCCTTACATAGAAGAATGGTAATAGCCATGAGCAAGCCATTTATTACCTCAACCGGACTATGATTAGTACTGAGTATCACTACAATCCAGTCGAAAAGGAATATTTAGCATTAGTTTTCATGATTTAGAAGACGTGACACTACCTCACTGGTCAATCCATCCATACCATTTCAAGAGTTAATCCTCTATGAATACTCATAACAAAACCCGGGTTACTTCTAGGTTAGCAAAATGGGGGATACCGCTCTTACAGTACGACAAGATATTCGTACCCTAGAAAGCAGTCAAAGGTCAAGTGATAACTAACTTGTTAGCAGAACATCCCATCCCCAAGTCTTCCAAACTCTACGAAGACATTCTGGATGAAGTCTTTGAGTCTAATACTACTTCAGACTATCAGATATTGCAATTGTACTTCAATGGTGTGTTAAGACGCAACCATAAGGGAGCAATTGTCTCAGGAGCGGGAGTAGTACTGATCGATCACCATGGAATGTCCTTCCTCGGACCTATTCATTAACCGAGCCATGTTCCAACAACATAGCTGAATATAATGCCCTTGTAATCGGCCTACAACTTGCTCAAGATATAGTGTCAAATACATTGAGGCCTACAGTAATTCCAAGCTGATCGTGAATTAGATCAAAGAAGAATATGTGGTCTGCCACAACGACCTCATACCCTACCACAAAGTCGTGATTAAGCTTACTCAGTAATTCAAAGGTTTTTACATCAACTATGTAGCCCGTTTTGAGAACACCCATGCGGATGCTTTGGCATCCCTTATAGCCACACTTGCCTTGGCTCCCAAATCTACTAGGTGCGTCACAGTGGCTAGCCATCAACTAAGCTCGCCAGAGAAAATTCTGGAAGCTAACGAAGTACATGTCATGCCGACTCATTTTGAAGACAATGATTGTTAGTTCCTGATCATTAACTATGTCTTGTATGGAATACTACCTGATAGTCTGAAGCAATCGGTCTCTATTCAAAGAAGAGCTTCGCCTTCTTCCATGATTCTACTACACAAACTTTATACCGATAGTCTTTCAACAGTGTATTGAGACACTATTTTCATAATGATATATTTATATGTGTTCTCTTTTTGAATGTGAGTTGTCATGATATTTTTTTCATCTATACTCACATATTGATTCCTTATGATTTTCTTATATATATTCATTAAGGCATTTTGATAGGGGGAGTTTTTTTCCTATATTTGTTTTATACTCACATATGCTTATTGATTGGGGGAGCTTTCACTCTCTTTATTCTTATTGTTTTTTTTTCCATTTTGATGTTGACAAAGAGGGAGAAACAAGTCTATTGTGACTATTTTATTTATTACTTCTTATTGGTAAATATGCATGAGAATTATATTTTGTATATTCATTTAGTATCATGCATATTTTCTATACTCTTTGTGTACATTATTTGCCATCATTAAAAAGAGGGAGATTGTTAGATCTCATGTTTTTGAGCCTATTTTATAATCTAGTTTTGATGATTAATAAATAATTCCTAATATCATTTGTCATGAAATCAAACATGTTAGAAAAGAAAATTTTCAAATATCATTTCCCATTTGTGAAAATTCAAGTATTTTGTAAACTGTTCAAAAATACAAAATCGTCAAATACTTGTGTTTGTTTGGAAAATTAAAAGAAGATAATTGATAATTAAATTTGTATTATTCTCGCTGACAGGCTCAGAAAAAGAATTAATTATAATTCTCTCGATACAATTTCTCTCTAACAAACTTAGAAAAAAAATTACACTTCTTATATTAGATTCCCGATTTACAAAAGAGAGAAGGGTTGACTGAAACCCTTTCCTTTGTTTAATCTAGATTCTTCTTGGTGTCGATGAGATGCTTCCCTCAAAATTCATGTCGAGTTTGCTTCTCGTTGACGATCTGACGTTTCACCTCGTGGAACACGGTTGAATCCTTTTGGATCTGATGTCGTGGAGAACTTGCATGATAAGTTTAAACAGAATTCTTAACGAGTTTAACAACTTAGAGCAAGTTTGAAACTCTCTAAAAGAGTTAATTTAAGACGAAATTCGGTTAACAAGCTAAGTACTAAACCTTCAAAATTTTGGTTGCTGAAAGATCCTCTAAGATCTCTCCCCTCTAGAATTTCCACTATTTTTTATGATCTGCCAAAAGATGTTCCAAGATCAAAAAGACAGCCCTTTGATGATTTACCCCCCAAGATCCGACTTAAACTGATTTTCAGCTATTTATAGGGGATTAAGGGGTGTAACCGACCCCTAACCGACCCCTAAAATCGCTCCTAAGTAGGGGAGGGTTCCTCTCAAATCGTGGAAAATGATTTTAAAACCGTTTAGCTCGTGTTTGAACGAGTCAAATTCTACAATTGCATTCTGGACATGAATTTTGCATTCAAATGCAGCGTTTGGAAACTGCGTCAGCAGTTGGATCTGAGCTGCGTTTGCGACGTTTGGAAGCTACAATTGCGGCTCTTGTAAACTGTGTTTCTAGCTTGTGGAGGCTACGTTTGTAGCATTTAGAAGCTGCGTTTGCAGCATTTTTGAAGCTGTGTTTGCAGCATTTGGAGGCTGAGGCTGCGTTTGTAGCGTTTGAAGGCTCTGTTTGCAACATTTGGAGGCTGCGTTTGCAGCGTTTGGAGGCTGCGTTGCTAGATTATGCAGTGGTTGCATCGTTTTGACTATGGAATGCAGAGGCGAGCCTCAGGTGAGCTTGGCAAGCTTCAGGCGAAGTCCAATGTTCAGGAGAAGTCTAGTCTTACAAACGGACTTCAGAACATAACTTGCTACGAAGAATATGTCATAACTTTCAAACCGTAAAGTCAGAATTGGACGAATTATATATGAAAATCGACTATCTCGACGAGATAGAGCTAACCAAACCAACCCAAAGGGTTCAGTTTTCTCCCATCTGTTTCGCCAAATTCCTTATGGTTTGAGAGATATCCACATTTTGATTTGAAGAAACTATTAATTTGTAGTCTCTTTTATTAGAGCGTTGTAAGGATCGTCATCTTGTAACCTTCGTCTTGGCTCCTTAAAAATAAGAAAGTCATCAGATTGTAACTCTCGATGTTGATTGTAAAAGCTGTTGAATTGGAGCTTTTATCGATCTACGTAAAAAATTTTAAATTATGATCTTCTGAAAACCGTCAGGTTGTAACTTCCATCATCGGTGTTTGATAGAGATCAACTATTTGCAATAATTTTTGGACAGCCTATAACTTTATTTTGATAAAATCTTTTCGAATAAGTTTTGAAATACTTTCTAGTAGATTAAAAGACTTGATAAAAGATATAAAATAGTATAATCATGTCTTTAATCCATAAACCCATTATTTTCCTAAATAAAGATGATAAATATGAAACAAGTATGTATGTCTATAAATATAACTATTTGTTTCTTTTTTATATGATTGAATTTGAAAGCTAAAAATTAAAAACATGTATGTGTGTAATAATTGAGCTTTTAAGTATAAACACCTAAACTAATATACCCAAGCTAAATGATCTTGTGACGCTTGATCTTGGGCGATCCTCCTCCCAGAGAATATATGAAGCAATAATGTGTCTGGAACTTGAATTGCATCGTGTTCATTCTAATTTTCTTCCATCTTCTAATGGATATTATCGTGTAGACGCAAGTCCAACTAATCTCCAACAAATGATATTTATGTAGAATTCCTAACAAGCAAATAAAAACACTCGAGAAACGATGTTAGGAATTGTTTGTTAATCATCAAAACTAGATCTGATAATAGGCTAATAAATATGAGACTTAACACTACTAGTTCGATGCTATTTTCCTTAGTTTATGGATATGAAGCCATGATACCACTAGAAATTCAGGTACCATTACTCATAATCACCATCACTGAGAAGATGACAACTGAAGAACATCATCAAAAGCACCTTCAAGAAATAGAAGCATTAAATGAGCTGAGACTTTTAGCTCAGCAAGGAATTGAGATCTACTAGTTATGGATTTTGAGATTCTTCAACAGGAGAGTTAGAGAACAATCCTTCAAAGAAGGCGATTTGGTCTTAGACATTCATCAAGCTATGATCATGACACATAAGACTAAAAAAAATTCTAATCAAATGGGAAGGTCTGTTTGTAGTAGAGACAGTCTTCTCAAGTGGAGCATATCGCCTAATTGACCAAAATAGCAATAGGCTTGTGGTGCCAATCATAGAATGTTTCTCAAGAAATACTACTCGTAATTCTTGTCAATATCATCTGTCCTGCTCATATTTAAGTTTCCACCTTTGACTAGAGATGTTGATCTTCTTGATCCAAAGTCTGATCAAAATTTCCAATGAGTCATCAAGTTAATATCACACATTTGATTGACTCCAAATACATCATCACTGTCATATTAACATTACACTCTTGAACAGTGTTAATTCGATCAAACCGTCATATTAACATTATACATCTGAACTGTTTCTCACGATTTAACTGGTTAATATTACACATCTGTCAGACCATCTCATCGACTTATTAACATTACATCTTTGTTAACCTATCATGGCAAATTTGATTGGTTAACACTATACTTCAATCAATTCAATCTTATCAAAAATCAATCAGTTAACATTACACTTATATCAATTTCCTACCGTTAAGTTAACATTACACTTCCAAATAGTAGTCGTCCTTTGAACTCTTTCAAACCGACCGGTTAACATTATACCTCCGTCGGTCATTCTACTTGATTGGTTAACACTACACCTCTGTTAAATATTCTTATACTAACATGTTAACATTACACCTTCGAACAGTGTCCGCTTGATCAAACCATTATGTTAACACTGCACCTCTAACAATTTAATCTCATCATCATTCTCTCTAGCAAAGATGTTATTATGATACGTCAACATTACACCTCCACCATACACACATTGAAGGAGACAAAAGTTCTTTTATTATTAAAAGAGCTAAATGGTTACAAAAGGTTCTTATAGGGAAAATGGATAAAAAGTGTGTATCTATGCTATTACATTCACCTTTCTGGGTTTGTTCTCTCAAGATTCTAGGATTGATGGGAGCGGCCTGAGACCTAATGACCAAGAGTTTCTTCATTTCAGCCTGAAGCTCCGCGACCTGAGAATCCCACTTCTTAGTAACTCGGTCAGGTTAAGTTCGAGCTCCTCCTTTTGACATTGAAATACTTCGAGACGAATCTGAGCTACAACAATGGTTACCTTCGCCTCGTTGATTGTTGCATCTTTCTCCTAGATAGCACCTTGAAGCTCTGCTTGGTGGTCATCAGCTGATACAATGCTATCGTTCAACCCTAAACATTTACATTGATTCGTTCCATTTTTGCATGAGAAGATTTTCTAGCCTTACGGTGAGTTGCCAAGAAACGATAAAATTTAATCTCAACAATACCATCAAGATCAACTGTTCGAAGCTCTTATAGCTCTCAAAAGTAGAACTCATCTTTGTCAATCTCCCTCTTGAAGGGTTTGATACGAGTAGAACCGGCGACTGATGATAAAAGACTAAGTCGATTTCTCAACAATTTAAGAGTTTGAACAGACAAGCCTCTCAACAAATGGAAGGCAGTCGCAATACTTTAGTTGAACAGTCTCACCAGACTCTTCATCAAGATCTTTATCTTCACCTCGATTAAATCTTCAGGATCAGGAGATTGGGGAACCTCAACGTGATAGGAAGGGTCTACTCCTGTGGTTACCACCATTGCATCTGTGGTAGTCAAAAGGATAGTCGGCAAGACTTGTATCCATTCATTACCCGACATGAGGTATGGTGCAAGCGTGACCAAGATGTTTGAAACATCTATAGTGGAAGGTGTTGTAGACGTCACCACGATAGACGAGGCAGTAGTCCTCACAATTTTTATCGTGGTCATTAGCACATCCATAGACACAACTTCAATGCCCACGGACGAAATCTCTGGCTCATCAAAAGTAGCCATAGACATGTTAAGATCCTCATCAGAACAAGGATTAGGGCTTGGTGGCGCTACCCTTCTAGCCCCTATCGGTATAGTAGACACCAAAGCATCATCATCATTATCGAAAAAGCCATTAACGATCAGTTTCCATCGCACTAAGAAAATTTGTGCTGGCGCAGGAGGTGCAGTCATATCCATGGTAGGCACAGGCTCCAAAGCACCGAAATCTCCCTCAAAGTTGACTATGAGCTCCAAATGGCTGCTAGTAGGAAATGACAGAGGGACTGCTTCACCTATGGCCTCAAAGTCAGGTTCATCATCTGTTAAATAGACGAAACGTCAATTAGCAAAATAAAATAACCACACATGATTGAATAAAAGTATCTGGCATACATGAAGAGCTGCCAATGTCGCCATCAATACCTACATCATCAGGCTTAGTTAAATAGGCGTTAGTGTCGTCGTACTCATAATCCACTTCCTTCTCGTCATTGTCTAGAGGAATGGGCTCTTTACATGCATACAAGAAGTGTATATCAGCTAAAGGCACTTCAAGATGAGTAGTGCAAATATATAAATACAAATCACCTGAAGGGATAACCCTAGGCTCTTGCATTGGGACCACAATAGACTCCTCTCTGATCCTCAAAGAGTCTCTAGGCATAGATTCAGGCCCGGGAGATGCCAAATGTTGCTTCTTCGAAGGCGGCATAGGAGGAGGAACATGTAATAGGCTCTTTCCTTTTTTGCCCCGACCTATATCAGGTGCTCCTTGGCGAAGCGCATATTCAGTCGATTCCTGTATGTTGATACCAACCTGACTTTGAGGTGTAAGCTATTCACTTGGCACCTCCCAATCCTCATATGGCACAACTTCTACTTGAAATTCTAGAGCCCAGGAGCTCTACTCTTTGAACCCTTCTTGGAGAGCTTCTTGTACCTCCAACTGATCCAAAACAAGCTAGTCTTATTCACCTAAAAATCGAGATGAGAAGCACTTACTTTGTTGTACCATTTACAGAACCTCAATGTTATGTAACAATTGTGTATGTGATGGGGAAACAAGAATCTAGCTCCTGCAACACCAGAAACAAAATGGTACCAAGCATGAGCCCTATTTATCAAGCTTCCAGTATGTAACAGTCCTAGATTTGGATTCCCAACATACAGTTGATCATAACTAAATTGGTGAGCAAATTGGTAGGGCAAGTTAGGTTAAATGTAACACTCTATTCAATTCAACCTAGCGACGAGGTGACCTGGTTGAATATTCACCAACTAGTTGAAACACCCACTAGATAATCAG
This sequence comes from Asparagus officinalis, assembly GCF_001876935.1. NCBI lineage: Eukaryota > Viridiplantae > Streptophyta > Magnoliopsida > Asparagales > Asparagaceae > Asparagus > Asparagus officinalis. The sequence continues at coordinate 56,158,736 of NC_033794.1, forward strand.
TTGAACCGATCACTACCTATGCCATCTTCAGACTATTTCCTAGGGTTTACACTATCAATCGAGGGGAAACATTAGTAAGAAGATAATGATCCTTATTCCGAAGAAGTCTTTAGACCCCGGGAAGGTGTTTGACTATCCACTTCAAACGTTCATACCTATGAAGCAAGGCAACGTTCACTCCACCGGGTGCAGCAGCCGACATCAATGGAGAGTAGTGTTAAAGTAAGCCATATCACTAGATACATGTTTGGTAGATCCACTATAGGATTAGGAACTTTATTCCTTAGGCAACAGGCTTTTTAATTCAGGCATTCGGTGGCTAGCTCCCTTAGGACGGATGCAGCTAATCATTGTCGGTGGAGAGCTAAATTATACCTAGAGGCAAGAAGCGCAGTAGGGTATAACACTTTGATGGAGATACGATCCTTTGGTCAGGAAGACACAACGCAAACCATTAGCCATATTGAGAAAAGCGCTGCGAGCAATGCCAAGTCAGATATTGGTTCTTTCACGTGGTGATGAAAGCTTTTGAACTACTCACCTGCATGGAATCCACACATGTCTAATTCAACAGTATGTAATATGAAGCCATTGTTGAGGATGCAAGTCCTAACCTTAGCGTCCATGTCTGGAGGGACTAAACTTACACTTCCTTTCTTGCTAACGTTGGGAAATATGTATTTAGGCCAAGGAACATGAGGAATGGTAAAATTATGCCCTGCATTTGTGGTAGTCCTTTGATAAATGAGGAAATGGCAGACCAGTTCCCAAAATACATCCACAATGTGGGCAACATGCAAGATAGTGTTCAACTCCTCGTTAGTAGAAAAACACTCCTCATACGGACGATCCCCCATGGGCAAACGAGATACTTTAAACATCTAGTGCAAAGCAATCCTGATCTCTCCCGCCGGAGTGAAGAAGATATTATTGTTAGTATTGTATAGATCCAGGATACCATATAGTATGGATGCACAAATCTCAACATTGTACTTTTAAAGTTATCACTGTATCATAGAGCCCCATCGATCATAATCTCTCCTTAAAGACGACGAGAGTGAAGTCCACCAAATGGGTCCACTACCATGTATTTGTACTTCTAATCCAGCCAGGGAATATGGTATCCCCGTCGGGATATTGAGCTTTAGTCTTGGCAAGCTCATTCCCAAAGGTATTGAGGACAACATCAACTTGCTTAACATGAGCATCCTCATTTACAAAGCCTGGATGCAAGCCTATATTGTTGACCCCATAGAGTCTCTCTTGATGAAAACTATCTCCATGCTTCAAGGAGCCCAATTTAACGCTATCTTCCCTATTAATAAGATTATAACAGATGAACCGGGGTACATCGATGCGCTGTTAGAATAGAAAGGAGAATTGACATTCTATTGCTGATAAAGAAAAATGACAATCTCCCTCGGTGTAGTACTAATACTCCTCTCCCTAATGGAAAAGAGAGTTGCCACCAGGAGTACTGTCTCTGAAGAGAAAATATAGCTTCAGAGAGACATCTTCATGAGGAACTGAGAACTTCGCGTTGGTGATTATTTCCTAAAAAGTCTTATAGTCACCTAAATAGATAGTCTCGATCCTCTCTTGACTACTGCTTTTGAAGAACATAGAGGCGTTTCCATCGAAAGTGTATGCCACCTCAGGGTCATGAGCTACATCATGATCGTAATGGTTGCGATGGTTTACAAGAGTCTTCAAGTAAGTAACTACACAAAAACAATAAGTTAGTAGATGAAGATCAGATGGAACCATTGTAGGCGTATAAAATTGCTTATAGGTCCCTTAGCATAGCTCGGCACAAACCGACGAACCAACGAGGCGACGAGGTTAACGAATCGCACGCAAGCAACGGAATACATCCATTCGCGTGTGGAATCAAGCCAAGTGTTCGAAGAGTCAACGAGTCATCCAACCAAGGGCAGACTCGGACGAATCACGATCGAATCAAGATCGGTTTCGGACTCGAACTCAGAAGTGGGTTTACTGCTAAATCTGGTCAACAAATGGAGTCCAGACAAATCAACCGCACAAACGAATCACGGACAAAACGGGAACAACGACGGAACCCAAACACCCGAGGGGCTCGGGGTGGCTCGGCCCATGCCGAGCCACCCAGGGGTGGCCGGCCACTTGTGGCCGAGCCACCTCAGCCCAGATCTGTGCCTAGGCACAGATCTGGGTGCCTATAAATAGGCCAAGGGTGGTTCATTTGAAAATGTTGGAACTTTGAGAGCCGAAACTCTGCCGAATTGAGAATTGAGCTTGGAGTTTTGAAGACTTGAGGACTTGAATATTCAGATCTGGTTCTCGGCGAGCGTCCACGTCACAAAAGGCAGGAGTTCGAGAGAGGTAAAGCTCAGATCTGAGATCTACACGAGATCACACTCCGGATCAAAGCTTGGCCTTTGATCCCGAGAACTAAGGGCGATTATTTCCTTGGTGAATTAATCCCCCCCGGCTATTATTTCCTTCGCGAAATAATACCCATCAAATCATGTAGATCCGACCGGATCTAGATTGCACGGTGGTCCACGAATTAACCCCGGCGTCGGCAAAGAACCCACACAAGCGAGCGACCGCAAAACAGGAGCTCGCGATTTGTTCAAAAGGAGAAAGTTGTAATCTTTTTTATTTTCTTTGATTTCGTTATAACCGGATCTAAAAAAAGACCGGATCTTTTGTAACTCAAAAAATTGTTATTTAAGATAACAATGAATTCAATGAAGGCAATTTTCCCCGCGAACAATTACATTTGTCTTGCTTGCATATATTCACATATATATCATGAATATAAATGTATTTCGTTTAGGCTATGAATCAAATGTTGCTCCTAAATTCATTAATTTCCCCTATGCACAATGGGTTTCTAGATTTAAACTATTTGTTGAATCTAGAAATATTTATGCTTATATTGTGCCCACATTGGAGAAATCCAAGTGGAGCGATCATGATAATAAAATGTTTACAATGAACAAGCGTTTGTTAGAATTTTTGCTTAATGCTTTTGACTCATCCTTTTCTAACAAATTTGTTCATTTTGATAGTGCTTACAAACTTTGGAAATTTATTGAGAAATTATTAGAAATAAGTTTAATTCTTTTAGAAATGATCATGTTTCATCTACTTCTATTTCCAATGCTTATATTTATTAGAAATAAGTTTAATTCTTTTAGAAATGATCATGTTTCATCTACTTCTATTTCCAATGCTTATATGCATAATGATAAATTGAATCTTGTGAAAAACCGAATATCATCTTTAGATTCAACCCTTAAAACATGCATTGTAGATAATAAGAAACTTATGGACTTGGGTGCAAAGTCTAGTACTACAACTTCTAAACCCGTACACTTTGCACACTTGTATAGTAAAACTTATAAATGCTCCATTTGTGGTCGAAAAGGTCATGTAGCTAAGTTTTGCTATGATGCACAAAAACATAAGAATATTAATTCTTCTTGTGCATCTCATAAGGCTTCTTCTTCATCACATGTACACACACATGCACCCATTGTTCATCATAAGCATGCTAATGTGTATCATTGTGATTTTTGTGGTAGAGTTGGTCACTTAGCCAAGTTTTGTTTTGATTTGCGAAAAGTTTCTAAATCACCATTGTTTAAGAATGTTTCTCATTTGCAAAATAATCTTAAAAAACCATCTTTATTTGCAAATGTTCCTCGTGCACATCCACATGGTCAACATAACCAAATGCATCCTCTTCATTGCACTTATTGCAATCGAATGGGTCATTTGCATAATTATTGCTATGACCGGACCCGTGCACTAAATGTGCCCAAATGGGTTCATAACCCTAGGGCTTTGAGCTTGAATGATAGGGATCATGTCCCTAAATCTTTAGTACCAAGAGTTCTTGGGTACCAAAACAAATTTAATTTTTTTTAACCAAGAATTTTAGAAGTTTTTATTTTCCTTTTTTCTTGGTTTTGAAAAATGTATTTTAATCTTTTATGAAAACAATTCTTTTTATTGGTCAAATTCTTTTGTTTTCATAATTCCTAGCTTTGATTTTGATGAGAGCTAGAATGATTATATGGGTTGGAACAAGCTTAAGAGCTTGATATATTGTTGCCTCTCTTGAAATTCTTTTATCAAAGATTTTGTTTTGAAGTATTACTTTGAATTCATTATATTTCACTTATATGATGATATTTATGTGTTTGTGCTTATGGATCATCTATTCGTGCCTTATAATGTATTCAATATGTGGTTTGATCAAATCCCACAAAGAAAATTTTCTTGATTGATCAAACATCGTTTTTGGATTTAAACTTTGATTTATGATTTCTTTTGGTTGATTTGTTTTCATTTGAAAATGATCAAACATCGTTTTTGGATTTAAACTTTGATTTATGATTTCAATTGGTTGACTTGTTTTTATTTGAAAACTTTTTTTTTCATGATTCTCATGTTTCTCTTCTTTTGATTTCATAAATCTACCTATACAAATGGTTTTTATGTTCTTTGATATGAGACACTATTTTTCACCTTGATATATTTATATATGTTCTCATATTGTCTTTTTGTATGTGAGTGATGTTTAGCATATTTTTCATTTATGCTTGCTCACATATGTTTGCCATGATATTCATTTCATATATTCCATATGGCATTTTGATAGGGGGAGCAATCCCTATACTTGCTTCATACTCACCCATGCTTATTTGTAGGGGGAGCTTTCGCTCTCTTAATCCTTTTGTCCCCTTTTTGATGTTGTCAAAGGGGGAGAAATATTGTGAGTAGTATACATTTCTTTTCATATATGCATGTGAATTATAATTTATATATTCCTTTGTATTCATGCATATATCCTTTTTGTAAATTGTTTGTCATCATCAAAAAGGGGGAGATTGTTGGCCTTCTTATTTTGATGATGTTTTACAAACAATTTACTTCTAATGTTGTTTGTCTAGTATTTATGTTTTCTTATTTATTATAGACAAACAACGTAGATGGAGGATGGATGGATTGCGCCATAACGATCATATCCAATGGAGGTTGGAGGAATTGTGGAGTGAAGCAACGTTCCATTCAAGTTAAAGATCAAGTTCAAGCTTCATCCACAACGTGTACCAAGT
>NC_033794.1:56164849-56176423 GCF_001876935.1 Asparagus officinalis
AAAGCAGTGCCAAGATAGATAACAATAGCTGTTATATTATCGGATTACACACTGGGCTTTTTCAGAAAGAGCTTCATGTTGGTGAGACTGTTGAGGAGGCTAACACTTTTGGCCGTGTGTTCTTTAGGTGAAAGGGTCAATTTCCTACTAAAGACTTTAGAATCCCTAGCTGGTCTCATTGGAGCTCTACGCAATGGTGGCCTCGTATCACCGAATACATCTTGTAGGAGAATTAAGAAGACCTGTGAAGGTTTGGTCTTTATGCACCCATCAGGGCAACACAATTCGGGTTAATTAATAACTCCCACTAATTCTTTGGTATTTTGGAGTTATATAACCCTATAACCCGTACTTTCTTTATTCCCGATAGAGAAATAGGAATTGCTCTTCATGAGATGGAGGAAGTCTCAGGGTTGCCGTACGGGAATTATCCATATGAGGAATACATCCTAGGTCAACGGGAGTTAACCGATCTAGAAAAAGAACACCCTCAGGTGGTTGAGACCTTTTGGGAGGTAATGTGCCATTAACACATTTGCATGAATGTGGAAGGACGGCTCAATAAGAGGGGTGAAAAACTCCTCAGTCATAACATCTGGACGTGTTACCTCTTCAAGAATTTGGAACACAAGAATGATCTGGTAGTACCATTGGGTCCTTGCAACACAAGTGAATTGTCTCGACGGGTACTTGCTCATCCACCCATGCATCACGTATTAGAATCGGATGAACAAGGTTACCCATCTGGTACCACATTTGTGAGTTATTTCTTTCAATGTGGAGAGCCAATTTCTTCCAAGGCTTTGCTGGCGGGATACCTTATGTTATGGCTTCAACAAGTCATTGTGGTTTCTGAAAGCTTTGACATGCTACCAATAGAAGTGGTGTTCCTAACCGTATATTTGGCGTACGGGCGTTCCTATGCACTCCTTCCTGCCATGATCGCTCGCATTCATTATGAATTATAGAGTTTATGTTAACAATTTTGTCGTGGCAATGAGAATCCAAAGGTAGGGTTACCATACACCTGTTTCATGGCATGGGTCATCCTGCACTGTCCAACCCTTATAAGCATGCCTTCCGCTCGTATAGAGGGTCAAGTTACTCCTTTCATTCAGAGATTGGAGAACTCAAATTGGGAGAAACACTATAGGACCTTAGTAAGCGCATTCTTCGCGATCATAAGAAATGGGAGTTCAACCGATTCTTTCCTCATTTTCCTGGGACCAGCTATGGGTAGGCCTTAGCGAATGCATCAAACGGTCAGGGTTACACTACCCTATCACTCGTTTGCTTCATGTAGATTATGACCATTCGTCCTGGGTATCATATTTTTCGCTTTGGCCTGGTGTGTGTGTTAGAGCCTTATTTACCTTACCATTTCGCTCGCCAATTTGGCTATGCTTAGTTGTACGTCGGTAAACCCAACACTAAACTGAATCTGAGGGTTGTAGCTTGATTATTAGGGCTAGAGCTTGGTATTGGACCGTTTCCAAAAGTACGGGTGCTCGTTTCTTACTTTCGCAACAGAATTCACAGCCTTAGACCATGCTTGCTTATTGCAAGTGGCATTATATGGCGAACGCAGCGATCCTAAACTTCAATGTTAATTCTTCGGGACTATGGTTCATTCGACGTTGATACAGATCTTGGCGGATTTGAGGATTTCACCTCTGCTGACAAAACTTATGAGATTCCTCAACGTGATGCTTCTAAGAGTTTTTCTCCACCCTTTGAGTCTACTGCAGAAGGCTCTCATCAGCAATCCTAGGCTCTTGAAGAACCACCTCTCGATACAGGGATCACTGGTATGCCAACATTGACTGGTCTTAATTTCGACTTATTTTCCTCTGATACTTCTTATTCAGGATGAACTACAGAAGTAGAGGCCCTGAGACAAGTGGGAGAAAAATCTAAAGACTTCGGATGAATTCGCAAGTCTAAATGCCTCGCCAAGAGACCAAGGCGAAATATTTCTCCGTCCAAAACCCCTTTGATAGAGTCACTCAGAGTTGAAACGGATTCGGAGTTTGAGGACGACGTTCCTTTAGCCCGACTCTGTACTGGATTGCGTCCAGCACCAAGCACCAACGTTGAAAATGCTTCTGTTGATCATGGTAAGATAAACATATAGTTATTATCTTTCTGGATTTTTAAGGTATTAACAACTTTGTTCGTTGTGTTTAGTCATTTCCACTGACGCCATTGCCCCTACTGACGCGGGTATTGAGGCAGGACTAGCTCCTGGTTATCCTATTGAAAGTGGGATGTCTCCAAATTTAGTTGTGGAAACCGGTATTGCTAGTAATCCGACTATTGGTCCTGAAATAGCTACAAGAGCAGAAGTCGCTCTGACTACCATATCTGACGTTGAAGTTACTGTGAGCACCAGTGTTGCGTCTACTAGTTCCACTGTCTTGACTGAGATTAACATTGCATCAAGTACTATAGTCGCTGCCGCTCCTATTATTACTGCAATGGTTGCTGCAACCATCGCCACCCCCACTGTGTACACTATGCCGCTAGTTTTCGCAGAAACCACGATTATTTCTACAGCTCATCATGCAACGGTGTCTTTTGGTAGTACACCTTCTTCTCCTATCGTCTTAGCTAGAAATTTTGTCGTATCAAAAATATTAGAGAACTTTCTCAGCATTTTAAGGGAATCTCTTCGTTCAAGTCTTAGATCGTGGAGGGGACTTTGCAGGAGTTAAAGAGGTGCTGGTGCCTTTCTTGGACTTAATGAAGAATTTGACATCTGACCTCGTGTTGTTACCATACTGGTTGCACATGACCAAGATTGAAGACCTTTTCAATCAATGGCATAATCATCAATCTCGATCTCTATATCCTTTGGCTGAAGGACGAGCTATGCGAACTATACGACAAAGGGATGACTCCTTATTTGAACTTGACCGTCAATTGCTTGAGACCAAGCAACGTGTTAAGGAGCTTAAAGAGATCGAGGAGAATTTATCCTGTGAGGGTAAAAAGGTTGCAGATGCTGAACTTCAAAAACAATGTCAGGTCTATCATTTTAAAGCTCAACTTAAGGCTCTTCAGACCAAGTTGGCAGAAGCTGAGGCAGAGTTAGCGGGCATGGTGGATATGAGGCAAACATTGGCCTCTAAATAGGTACAACATCAACCCTTGCTCCAAGCAGAACTCGATCGAATGGAACAGCTAGAAAAAGCTGTTAATGATATGAGTGCTTATTCTGATGAGGAACTACATAGACATGCCTTGGCTGACGTTGAGGCAGAACATCAAGAATTCTTGACTAAGCTTGCTGAAGAAATTCGTCAGACCGCTGGATCTATTTAACTCCATTTTTTCTTTTTGTAATCAGACTTTTGTAGTTTTTTTATATATAAGTAGAAGTTTTAATGTCTTTGTCCACTAGCTCTACTTTACACCTCAACACGCATGAGTCTTCTACATTAGTCTGATATTGAAGTTCATGAACTTCATTGCCTTGAGATTTAAGACTTGAAGTGCAAGTCTCATCACTCTGATACAAGGTTGGATTTGAACTCCACCTTGTATTTCAAATCTCATATAGCAAGGTTCAAACCTTATAAACTTTGTTAGTTCAAAGTTGTAAAGTGAGGTTCAAACCTTATTCAATCGAGTCTCAGCATTTGAGCCCAATTAAAGGAATGACCTTCGTTATTAGACGAGGTTCGAATTCAATCTCAATCGAGTCTCAACATTTGAGCCCAATTAGAGGAATGACCTTCATTATTAGACGAGGTTCAAATTCAATCTCAATCGAGTCTCGAAATTTGAGCCTAATTAGAGGAATGACTTTCGTTATTAGACGAGGTTCGAATTCAATCTCAATCGAGTCTTAGCATTTGAGCCTAATTAGAGGAATGATCTTCATTATTTGACGAGGTTCAAACTAATTTTGGCTGAATCTCGATATTCAAGTTTTAATCGAAATAGCAACCTTCGTCATTTTTGACTTAGGAATGAGAATAAATCTCGTTGAAAGACGTGGCAACCTTCAACAGTTCCCAGACTGTTGATCCATAGATCTGTCGCTTCATTTCATCAACATTAAGTCTTTGGTACTTAATGCGTCACTTTGAGCCACGTCCTCATTGGCGTTAATTACGAACAGAATCAATTGTGTTGCTTTGTTTCTAGCATCCTTTGGTGGTTCGGTGCTCACGATTCATGTAACGAATCCTAGCCACTTGGTTGGCTCCTTCTCCTATAAATAAGCAGTTGCTTTTCGAGAAGAACCATCTTCCTCCTCTTTGCCTTGTTTCAAAATGACTCAGAGGGGTCTCTACATTTTAAGGTTCCTATCTTCGTTTCCTACGAAGTTCCAAGCTTTTCTGTCTTTGATGATCATCACCGGTGAGGTAGGCAAAACTAATGACACCATTGCTTAAGGTAGCGTTCTTGATCTATTGATTATTCTTGTTGCTTGTAAGTTTGACAAGGTCTAGTCATTTAACAAACCTTAAGTTCTCATTTTATGCAATTCTGACCCCTTGGTCTTTGTAGTAGCTCGCTCGTTTGAGGATTTCTCAATCTTTCAGAGTCGAAGTCAGGCTATATTTTGACAATTTGTTAGACTTTTGAATGTAACCCCAAAGAGATATCCTAAGTTCAAACATACTTACTATTTTGACATGCCATGCATCCCCAAGCATGTAGTCCTTTTTTTGAACTTCGGTCTATAAGGCAGCTTCGTAGACTCAGTGAAGTGCTTCTTTTCGGAAGAGTCAGCAACAATATTAGAGTTTCCTTTATGTTCTGCGGAGACGGGAGAAGTGTTGATCCTATGCTCAGAGCTTGTGGTGTTTCTATTAGTACTCAACTTACCCAAGTAGGTAGGCGTGTGCTACAAGAACCAAAGTTAAAAGTTGGGTATGGGGAAGACTTCATGCCCAGGAACGGAAGATGGAACTTCAACAATAAGAACAGTGACGTTGTTGTAGGTGAAGCTCATAGTGTAACCTCGAAGGTCGTTGAAAGAACTTGTAACTGAACCTCATAGTATAGTCCGAAGGTCATTGAAGGAACTTGTAACTGAACCTTGTAGTGTAGTCTGAAGGTCATTGAAAGAACTTGTAACTGAACCTCATAGTGTAGTTCGAGTCTTCTAAGTTTGATCTATGTACTTTGACTTTCTATACTTTCAATTATGTATGAATAAAATTTATAGTTTTATCCACATATTATTCTCTTCTTTTTTGTACAATTGAAAAAAAATTGAACTTAGGATTTTTAGCAAATCCTCAGCTATCAATGGACTTGAGTTGTCTTTACCAACTGTCATTTGAGTTGGACTAGCCATACTTTTCCCCTCAGCATGATGAGTTGTCAAAGAGTTCTTCTTAGACTTAAGTGCTAAGATTTCTATTTTATCCTTAGCCTCTCTTAGGCTTCAGATCAAATGTATGGTAATGAGGTTCAAATTATAACTAAGTGTTAAGAACGAAGTTCAACACAATAGCAAACTCGTTAGGAAAACGAACGTCATTTGTCAAAATGACAACCTTGGGATGATCAAGTCATTCAATGACTTAGAATAGCAATGATAAAGAAAAGGCTCATCACTTGGTAGGCCAGAGTTAAAAAACGAACGTCGTTTGGGGAAATGATGACGTTAGGAAGATCATGTCATTCAGTGACTTAGCAGTATGACGACAATGATGAAAATAAAATCACATAACTTGGTAGGCCTAAGTTAGAAAACGAACGTCATTTAGGGAAATGACGACGTTAGGAAGATCATGTCGTTCAGTGACTTACCAGTATGACGACAATGATGAAAATAAATGCACATCACTTAGTAGGCCTAAGTTGGTCATTTGGGGAAATGACGACGTTAGGAAGATCATGTCGTTCAGTGACTTACCAGTATGATGACAATGATGAAAATAAATGCACATCACTTGGTAGGCCTAAGTTAGAAAACGAACGTCATTTAGGGAAATGATGACGTTAGGAAGGTCATATACAGTAACACATCACATAGTAGGTTACTATTGAAAAGATATTTTTGAACAAAAATATTGACTATCAGAGGTTATCATTAACATGGTAATTTTATGGTCTCACTATCCTATTGAAGAGGATTAGTGAGGAACATTTGGAAGAGACGAAGTAAAGAAACCATTACCTTTATTTGTTTCTCCTCCTATATGAGACGCACTTGACCATTGAGTCTATGGGTAATATTTCTTTAGAAATTTACCATTGATAGGCATCATGAGTTTATCATCATCTTGGGTGATAAGATGATAGACTCCATTTGACTAGACAATTTCTACCACAAACGGTCCCTCCCATTTTGGCTCAAACTTTCCTTTTTTTAGAGTTCATAATCATTGGGCGTTGGACGACAAGGACCAAGTCACCTTCTTTGAATGTGTGGTATCTAACCTTTTTATTGAATGCTTTGGAAATCTGAGCTTGATAAAACTCGATGTGTTGTTGAGCCAGTAGTCTCTATTCATCTAGCGCTTCCATTTCTTGAAGACGTCAGTGATGTCTTTCTTCCGTTGTCATGCTAATTGCAAGTGCTATTCGCAGAGACAGAATTTGGATTTCTAATGGTAATACAACTTCACATCCATATACCAAGGAATATAGTATCGCTCCTGTCGGTGTGCGAACCGTTGTACGATAAGCCCATAAGCTTTGACCCAGTTTCTCATTCCAGCCTCTTTTATTTGTCAAAACCACCTTAGTGAAAATTCTGACGATGTTCTTGTTGAAAGCTTCTACTTGCCTGTTAGCAGTAGGGTTATAATCTATTGAAGTCAAGTTCTTGATCTTGAATTTATCACAGAATCGAGTGAAGGTTTGCCTAACGAACTGGGGCCCGTTGTCATGGATGATACACCTCGAAATGCCGTATCTATATACGATGTGATGTTTTAAGAACTTAACAACATCACTCGTCTTAACTCTCTCAACGGGATTGCTTTTGCCCATTTATAGAAGTAATCAGTTATCGCTAAAATAAAGCAAGGTCCCTTGGAAGAGGGTGGGGTTATAGGGCCAACGATGTCCATACCCTATGTTTCAAAAGGCCATAAAGTGGCTGACAGGTGAAGATGCTCGGGCGGTTGATGCATGTAGTTAGCATGTATCTGGCAGGCATAGTATTGTTTGACATAAATGACGACATCTTATACCATGTTAGGCTAGTAATGACTCAATCTACATAGTCGGTCCTACAACTTAGGGCCAGGCTGATGAGCTCCACAGATAACATCATGAGCTTCCTTAAGAGCTTCTTTTGCCTCTCTATTTGACAAACAACGAAGCAATAGCCCGTCATACGATCTTCGATATAAAGTCTGGGATTGGGAATCGTAATAGAATCTAGGAGCTCATCTATGAATAGATTCTCTTTCCTTGATGTCTTCAGGCAATAAGCTATATAGGACATAATCAATGATCGGAAATCACCAATTTTTAGGTTCGAGTGCAATGCATACTTTGACTTGAACAAATGTTTGCTCGTCACAATGATTTGTTGAGTAGCTCCTTCAGGTAGAGCCAACGTGGCCACAAGCGATGCTAATGCGCCGGCATAAGTATTCTTAAGACGGGGTACATAGTCAATGTAGAAACCCTCAAAGGATTCGGCCAATACGATCGTTACTGTATGATAAGGGATGAGATCCTCATTTCTAACCTCATATTCTCCCTTCATCTGATTAACGATGAGTTGCGAGTTACCATATGCTTCTAGGTGCTTCACCCCTAGCTGTTTAGCTATATCAAGACCGACCAACAAAGCATTATATTCGGCTACATTATTAGAACACGATTCTGTTAAAGAAATGCCTCATGATAGCACATGATTTTGTGGAGAGATAAAGACTATCCCCACTATGGCAATAACTCGACCAGCACGGCTTGCTCTTGCTGCACCATCAAAGTATAGTTGCCATACCTGCTCTTTAGAAATAGTATTGGCTTCATACTTCTCATCTGGTATGTCCTGATACAATTCTACCTTCCCCTTCAATGGATGCATCATGGACTGAGCATTGTCAGGGGGAATCACTCTTTTGAAGGTAGAATTAGCAGCTTTCAGGGAGCTGCAGCGCGCCCATCTAGACTCTGAAGTGGAACCGGCTCTTTCCTTGGCGATAATCTCTAGGGCGCATCACCCATGGACTCTTCGCAATGACTTGTCTGATAAAAAGGCCCGCATATCCGCTTTAAGAAAGCAGCACTCTAAAGCATATGCTAAAATCAAAAGTGTTGCTTCTGCTATTCATGATATTGAAGAAACTATCGCTCGATTAGAGGCCGAGTTGGACCAGAAGAAAGCCCAATTGGCCCACTATGAGGATGTCAGAAAAGAACTTGAGCTTCAAAGCGGCCAAATTTATACGAATTTTTGCCGTACACTCCACGCGGCTGAGCGGATTCGCAAAGACATTGTTGCTGCCCCTCCTATTGAAGCAGAACTACCACATCGAATGAAAATGATATCACTTTTGCTCTTTATCGTCTCTTTTTATTGAAATCTGGTTCAAGACAATAGAAAATAATGCAAATGTTATCGAAATTCCCTTTATCATTTATTCAGAATAATTCCATCAAATTACAATCGTCAGAGGTGTAGTGTTAACATGACGAAATACAAGATAGAATTACACTATGAATAGGCAACCCCCAGCCTGATTTGGTTGGGGTTTAGGGGGCTACATGATTTACGGGAAGTATCTCTTGAGAAACTTCCCATTAATTGGCATCATGAGCCTGTCTCCTTCTTGATTGATGAGGCGGTATGCTCCGTTCGAATAGACTGATTCTATTACGAAGGGCCCTTCCCATTTAGGATTGAACTTCCCTTTGGTTTTGTGTGTCATCACTATGGGTCGTCTGTTGGCCAACACTAAATCGCCCTTCTTGAAAACTCGTTCCTTAACTTTTTTGTTGTAGGGTTTAGAGATACGAGCTTGATATAACTCAATCTGTTGCTGAGCTTGAAGTCGTTTGTCGTCTAAGGCTTCAAGTTCTTGCAGACGTCGTTGATGTTTTTCTTCTTCTGTTAGCCCGGTTGTAATAGCAACTCTCAGAGAAGGGATCTGGATTTCCAATGGCAATACAGCCTCGCAGCCGTATAACAGAGAGAAAGGTGTGGCTCTTATAGAGGTCCTTACTGTCGTGCGGTAAGCCCACAGACATTCACCAAGTCTTTCATCCCAATCGCGCCGGCTTTTGGAAACAAACTTTTTGAGAAGCTTCACTATGGTTTTGTTAAAAGCTTCTGCAAGACCATTTGCTGGTGGATAATACGTCGTAGATGCAACACTTTGGATTCTAAATTTGTCACAAAATCTTTAAAACCCAAAGCTGACGAATTGTGTCCCGTTGTCGTGAACTATTCATCTCGGGACTCCAAAACGGTAGACGACGTGATGCTTGATGAACTTGATCACAATATTAGTAGTAAATTGTTTGTAAATCATCATCAAAACAAGAAGGCTAGAATGAACCGGTGTCCTTTGGACATCGGAGGGGAAATCGGTCCGACGATATCCATACCCCACATTTCGAATGGCCAAGTCGTCGATGTGGGGTGTAAGTTCCCTGGTGCTTGGTGGATGAAGTCTCCATGAATTTGGCACGTGTGACAACGTTTAGCGTAGTCAATCGCGTCTGAAAACATCTTCGGCCAATAAAAGCAGATTCGTCGGAGGCGATCTCCTAATTTAGCTCCGGGCTGATGAGCTCCGCACATTCCGTCGTGAGCTTCCTTAAGGGCCTCTTTTGCTTCCTTCCGGGAGAGGCATCGAAGCAAAACTCCATCATGTGACTTACGATACAGGACTTGAGAAACTGCATCGTAATAGAATCGGAGGGCTTTTCGTTTAATTGTAGCCGCTTCCTTAGGATCATCAGGCAAAATTCCATATAGGGCATAGTCGATGTACGGGAATCGCCAATCCCTAGATTCGAACTCCATAAATGTCGTACAGACTTCTCCTGACGTCGTCTCGTCTGGGTTTTCCTCTATGGGGATCTTGGAAGAGCAAAGTTTCCGTCCCGCGACTGGAATCGTTGTTTCAGCTCCCGGTGGCAATGCTAATGAAGTTGCCAAGGAGGCTAGAGCATCTGCATACGCATTCTGAGCTCGTGGTACATATTCGATAAAGAAACCTTCGAACTTTTGAGCTTGCTCTAGCACTACGAAGTAATACGGGATCAAATCCTCATGACGTACTTCGTATTCTCCTCGTACTTGATTAACGATGAGCTGAGAGTCACCGTAAGCCTCAAGGTGTCGAACATTAAGTTCTTCAGCAAATTTTATAACTCCATTTGGAGAGGATGGCTACTCTTAATTGAGAAGACCTTCCAAAAATTGTAGCTTTTGTTACAATTAATAATAATAATTTTCTCCACTTTAAATTTGTCTTTTCTCCTCTTTGTTGCATGATGAGGATGGAGATGAAGAGCAATTTGAAGGTTTGTATTTCTTTTATTTTTCTCTTTTATTTCTTTTTAGTAATTTCTTTATTATTGCTTATTAGTTAGATTTACATTCATGCTTTTAGTGTAAATTTATTTTCTTGTTTTTTATTTCTTTTTGCACTTTAATTTGTAAAGTAGATTTATTTTCTTGCATTTAATTTTTATAATTTATTTTGTAGTTTAGATTTTAATTCTTTGTAGTTAGATTTATTTCTTATTCATAGTTTAGATTTTTATTTTCTTTTTAATTTTGTAATTATTTCTTTTTCTTCTTGTTTTTATTTCTTAAGATGTGAAATTAATTCTTGTAGGAATCTTAGAATTGTATGATGCTAGTCTAATTTCCTTTATATTATGCAAATTATTCTCTTGCACTTAAAATATTCATATTTAGGATAATCAACTAGAAAACTAATCGGTAGAAGAAGAATTTGATAATCTATGTTTATCTTAAATAGTTTGATAGGTTATGCTTATGAATTCTAGGATTACTATCTTGTTGTTATTTTTATCATGAATAGTAATTTTAACTTAGATGATAATTTGATAGGTTATACTTTCCTTAAATGGTTTGATAGTCTATGCTTAATAAATCTTAGTTGAAATATGATAAAAAGAGAATAGTTTGTATTTTGTAATTGAGATTAGCTAGTAGATTAAAGTCTAGATTTCTCATATCTTAATTAAATCCTCCATCTTGTCTTTCTTGAATTTTCTTTTCATTCTTGATTTTATTTCTTGATTTTATTCATTCTTCTTTCTTGCCTTATAATTTCATTTATTCTTTGATTCTTATTTTTTTTCTCTAAAATTCAATTTATTATCTCTTGCATATATTCACAACAATCACTCATCACAATCACACTTATTCTTTAATCCTATTTTGTCACTCACACAACATAAGAACCTATTCTAATAATCTCTTAAAATCACATTCCGCGTGTGATCGATAACTTTTTATACTATAACTTGATCAATTGTGCACTTGTAATTTTGGTACATAATTATGCCGCATCAGCTAACTCTTTGTTTTAAATAACTTTCAAGTCTCTTGATCATTTTTCAAGACCATATATACAAAATAATATATATATATATATATATATA
>NC_033794.1:56176604-56306954 GCF_001876935.1 Asparagus officinalis
TATATATATATATATATATATATAGTCTGAAAAAATCATTTTCAATGTGTAAATCAAGATAACCTGAAAAAAAATATTTTCAATACTAAGTTAAGCATGCAAAAATTTTATTATTTTTAATTAAAAGTCTAAGATAAGGTTTAAGTAAAGTATACTACTTTAAAAAATCATTTCTTAAGAAATTTATTTGGAGTTATCATAAAAGGTGAACTTGAGTATATTACTAACTAGGAATTAGAAAATTTAAAATCTATCAATTAAATCAATTATTACTTAACTCTATTAGGCAAGTGACAAAAAAATTTTAAAAAAAAGAAAAAAAATGACAAAAATACAACTAAAAGGTAAAATAAAGAGAAAAAATAACTAATTTCCACTCCCACACCTAAATTTTGCATTGTCCTCAATGCAAATTCTTGATGCACAAAGTAATACAGATAAGTATTTAAGAACTTACATTTGTTCTGTCGACCTAGAACAATGATGATAAAGTTCTGTAATTACTATTAGTATGAGGATAAAGAAATCAAATAAGAAAAAAAATTATAATTATTCTTTATTATTATTATTATTATTATTATTATTATTATTATTATTATTAAGAAAAGAGAAAAAAGAAATGGTTTTTTCTAATGAGAAGAAAAAGGAAAAACCTAACTAAACAAATTTTTTAAGAGGAATAAAAGTTAGTTTTTTTAACTTGGAAAAACCTAACTAAAACAAATGTTATATTTTTTTTAGAAAAATAAGAATTATTTTTTTATAAGAAGAAAAAGGAAAAACCTAACTAAAACAAATAAAAATAATAATCACTTTCTAATCACTTTAACTCTAGGGTTAAGCCTAACTCAGCTAAACCAGCTCCTAACCAAAAATTCCTTAAGTTAGCCAGGTAAGGATAGGAACAGAGGTTGTTCAGAGATCGATTAAGTACCTTAACCCATAAACCTTGCCTTAGATACTAACTAATCCAAGAAAACTTAAACCGGTTCGCTTAGGAATTTCTTGTATCTTATTGAGCTCGAATCCTTAGGGGCCAACGTTTAATGAGTTTTAAAGAGGTTTGGGTTTATGTAGTGAGGAATTAGTGATTTGTGGGCTAAGAAAAGGATGATAAAATCCCTCACCATATCTTGATTATGGGGTTTTTCCCTTAAATATTTTTAAGTGTGTGCTCAGTCAAGTGCTACAATCACTTTGGTGAATTCCTACTAATTATATGCAATGCACCCTTATGAATTAAAAGCGACTACAAAATGATGATAAAAATAAAAACTTTTTTTTATGGTTAACAATTAAACAAAAGTGAAAAGAGAGGTCTTGTTTGAATTTATTATCTTGTTAGTAAATATTAAAGTAGAGGGTGAATTTTATTATGGTCAATGAAAATAAAATCTTTTTTTATCCTAATTGTTACTAATTTTGAGAAACTAGCTAAAGATGTGGAATTGAAAATATTAGGAAGAAGACTTACCACAAGCAAATCTCCAAATCATTAATCTCCAATCATTGATCTTTAATCTCCATGTAGTTCTTTCACAAGAAACACACAAGTTAAAGAACTAAAATAATTAAAATATAGTGGCCTTCTTATTTTGATGATGATTTACAAATAATTTACATCTAATATTGTTTGTCTAGTGGTTGTGTTTTATATTTATTCTAGGCAAACAATATGTTGGAGGATGGATGGAATAGCGCTTCAACGATAATATCCAATGGAGGTTGGTGGAATTGTGGAGTGAAGCCTATGCAATTCAAAGTTAAAGATCAAGTTCAAGCTTCATCCGCAAGTGTACCAAGTCGAGCTTATTGAAGATCAAGATCTAGCTTGGGTAACTTAGTTTAAATTTTATATTATGTGTGTTAATTATCTTAAGCTCAATATCATATACACACACGTATTTGGTTTCTATGTATATATATAGTTATATATATATACATGCATGGTTTTGGGTTTTCATGTTTATAAATATGAAATTACATATTTCATATTTATTATTGTGATTTGGTTTAACTACTTAGATATGAAACAAATATATTTTCATATACATACTCATATGTTTCATTTTCTATTATATTTGTAAAAATATTGTATTCTTAATTTTTGGACTTAACAATAATCATATACATATTTTATTAAGTCTACATAATCATTATGCAAAGTTTCAAAATATGGTTTAGCCAAAATATCAAAATTCACATGTTTACATTTTCATGTTTTGGCCTATTTTGTAAAATGATGATATTTTTCATTTGGGAAGTCCTTTTTGAAAACCAATCATTGTAGCATGTTTATTATCATGTCTACAATCATTCCCTAAAGTTTTACATTTTTTAGAATTTATTTAATATTTTTAAACAGTGTTTTAAAATCAACAAACTGATTTCAAAACCTGGATTTTCATATATCAGTTCACGATCGACCGCCACGGTCGACCGCGCCTGAGTTCTTTCATCAGTGGGCAGCAGAGACTTTCACGGTCGACCGCCACGGTCAACCGTGAGCTCGAGATTTCCCACGGTCGACCGCCACAATCGACCGCTCGCGGTCGACCGCCGTTTATCCTAACGACTAGTTTTGGTACAGAATCAGATTTCTGATTCTTGGGTTTTTTGGTCATTTTGTTTTGGGTTTTTGCTGAAGTTTTGAGTGGGTATAAATACCCCATTGCTTTCAGCTCTTCCACAAGTAAGAGAGTGTTTTTAAAACAAGTTTAAAGAGTTTTAAACAAGGGTTTAAGTTTGGTTTAAGAAGCTTTTCAGCATTTGGAAGTTTGAGTTTGTAAAATCAATTTCACAAGAGCTTGAGGAGATCATCTATTAGTGTTTGGGCATCCAACTATTCTCCCTCCACCTCTTGATCTATTGAGAAGATTTCTAAACTCTTATCTAGCTTTACAATCTATTTATTTGATTATCATTTTATTAAAGCTAGTTTTATATTGAGTATTGTATTTGTATACATTGTATATTTGGGTTGGTGAGAGTTGTAATAATTGAGTGTGAGCTTTCATTGTGTTCTCATCCATATTAGAGAACAATCATTTATTGTAATTGTGCTTATTGTGAGATTCACTTTGTAATACACTTATACACCGAGAAAAGTGTGTGGCGAGAGTCGGGGATCGTCCCAAGAGGAGTGGTGTCGATTGACACGAACCTAGGGAGAGGTTGTAACCGAGCACTTGAGGGAGACACGTCTAATTTAACATTTGAGAGGGTGTAGAGTAGGATTGCAAGAGTGGTGATTGTAAAGTTTTTGGTTAGCTAGAAAACCGAGTGTGAGGTGTAAACGTTATTCGGGTGAACATAGAAAACCCGATTGTGATAGTGGATTTCTCCCTGAGAGAGAGGAGCGGAGACGTAGGAAGGAAGGTCTGAACTCCGTGATCATATCGTGTGTTTGAGTTTGCTTTGGCGCACTTAATCTTATGTTTATATTTCTTGTCGCCATTGTCCACAGCTCATTATTTTTATCATCCACTATCTAGTTCATATTGTTTACCCTTGTGTTAGTTTACATATCCTTGCATATATCATATTGCATATCTCTTTGGTAGGATATATCATCTTGTGCTAGTTTATATATCCTTGCATATATTTATCATATATGATATATCTCTTTATTCATATTGCTTATTCTTGCTTATAACTCTTGTATATCTATCTTGCAAGAATATACTTGTTAATTAATTTTAATTAGTATTTAAATCGGATTAGATTAGCATAAGACCCTAATCACCCCCCCCCTCTAGGGTCTAACAAAACCTACTTAAGCACCTTCCCCGGTAACGACGCCAAAAACTTGATGCGGCATAAACATATACCCAAAAATTGCAAGTGCACAATTGATTAAGTTATTGTATAAAGAGTTATCGATCCCACGAAGAAGGTGTATTGTAGGAGAAAATTAGAATCGATTCTTATGTTGTGTGTGTGACAATTAGGAGTGATGATAAATGTGGTTGTGGAGAGATATGAGGAGTGAGAGTGATTATGTGTAATTAAGCATAAAAGGTGATTGAGAGTGGATGTGATAAAGAATAAATAAAATCATAAGGAAAGAAAAAATAATAAATATTAAGAAACAAATAATAGAAAATTAAGAACAAAGGAAAAATCAAGAAAGAAAAGATGAAGGATTCAATTTAAGATATGGGAAATCTAGAATTGAATTCCACTAGCTAATTTCAATTACAAAATATGAACTATTCTCTTTTTTATAATATTTTACTTTAGATTTATTAAGCATAGACTATCAAACCATTTAAGGTAGTATAACCTATCAAATTATCATCTAAGCAAAATTAATATTCATGACAAGAACAACAACTAGATAATAATTCTAGAATTCATAAGCATAACATATCAAACCACTCAAAATAAGCATAGATTATCAAATTCTTTTTCTACCAATTAGTTCTCTAGTTGATTATCCTATACATGATTATTTTAAGAATAAGAAAATAATACATATAATATAAAGAAATAAATCTAATTTTTTGCAATTCTAAGATTCCTACAAGAACTAGTTCCACATCTTAAGAAATAAGAACAAGAAGAAAAAGAACTAATTACAAAAAAAGAAAAAAAATTAAACTATAAACAAGAAAATAAATCTACTCCACAAATTAAAGTGCAAAAAGGAAATAAAAAGACAAGAAAATAAATCTACACTCATGAATGTAAATCTAACTAATAAGCAATAATAAAGAAATTACTAAAAAGAAATAAAAGAGAAAAATAAAAGAAATGCAAACCTCCAAATAATTCTTCATCTCCATCTTTATCATCCAATAAAGAGAAAAATATTTAAAGTGATGAAAAAAATTATTTTATTAATTGTAACAAAAGTTACAAATTTGGAAGGTCTTCTCAATTAAGAGTGGCCCTCCTCTCCAAATAGAGTTACAAAAATTTTTACACCCTTAACCCCTCACTCTCTACCCCTATTTATAGTAAACATCAGTGAATGTAAGCTCTTGGATCAAAATCTTATCCAAAACAATTAATTTTTAGTCTTTGGTGCATAACAGAATGTCTGACATCGATGCCTGCATCGATGCTCCAATAAAAACTTTGACTTCACTGTTGGTTTTGTCTTATCGAGATAGGCGATTTTCACATATTATATGTTAAATTCTGCCTTCCAAATTGGGAGATATCATCGTTTCTTTGCGACCAACCATCTTGAATATATTTTTTTCATATTTGATTTTTTTTATTTTCTTTGGCTTCTACAAGCTACTCGGCTTGATTCTGGGCTTGGGTTTTTTGGTTCTTGTTTGTGTTCTTCATTTAATTCATGGGTTTTTGTTGAGAGAAAAGATCTTGGGTTTTATTCTTGATTAACCTACAATTAAAGATAAAAATAATTATTAGTGGTATATTTATTCATGTAAAATAGATAATGAAGGTATAAAATTATAATAAAAATGTGATTATCACTAACCCACTATGAATTTTGTGATAATAATCCTCCGACTTTCCTTCTGGGACATAAGCGGATCGAATTGGTGTCGGGATCCTTTTACCGAAATTTAAGCATTCCTTATGGATGAAGTCATATCCCATTTTCTTCATAAGCTTGCAGGTTATTAGTGTGAAATACGAGAATTGCGGATCTTTTTCCTCCTCGAATTCTTCCAAGAGAGTTTGGGACGGGCCATCACTCTTCCCAAAGATGATGTCTTTTGGCTATTAACCTTAGTCGGTATTATGAAGACTGCTTGCAAAGATTCAATTCATTGCCGATTTGTCACGAAAGATGATTGAATTGGCATGTATAAATTTAATTCGGCATATAATCGGAATAGAGAATCTCCCAATGTGCTAGAGCTTGTACCTAGCATGTCAGGATTCAATTCAATATACGATAAGTAAGCTAAATTTTTATTTTTATTATTATTAAAGATAACTTCGCTATTCTCATAGACAGGATCATTTACATCCAGATTTTCAAGACCGATTATGACGGGTTCTATGTTATTAAAAACAAGACTTTGTTCATGCTCAGACTCGGTATCAGCTTCATTACTGCTATCTGGTTCTTCAATCAGTGGTACTTCAAATGGCTCACCCTCAAAGTAATGGATAGAATCTGTGAAGTAATTCTCCACTCCTTTGAATGGTTGCTTCTCTGCGATCACTGTTTTGACTTCACCACTCTCATCTACATATTTCATACATTGATGTAGAGTTGATGGAACAATCAGATTGCTATAGATCCATGATCGACCTAATAACAAATTGTAAGATGTCTCCACATCAATGACTTAGCAAGTGACATCTGTCCTCAAGTCAGCCATCTGGCATTTGAGTTTGATTTTGCCAAGGGGACGAGTATTAGAAGCATTAAAGCCATAGATAGTGGTTCCCATCGTTGATAAACGATGAAGAGGAACTCCAAGGTAATGAATGAGCCTTAACGATATGATGCTCAAAGCAGAACCGGGGTCAACCTGAATTCTATCTACCCGAATAGAGCCGATATACCCTGTGAAGTACAATGGTCTATCGTGTTTCGGGTTTCTCACATGCATATCTTCTTGAGAAAAAGTGATGCACGACATTCTTCCTTGAAAGACTTGACAACATTGAGGGCAAGCCTCTTCTAGTGTTGCTCTGGTTGGGTTTGGTGGAAAGTGGGTGAGAAAATCCTCGTTATCTGCCAACGCTTCATGAAGGGCTTCCCTTGTTGATCAAGATAAACGTAAAAACTCAAACAAGGTAATACTTGCTGGGATATTGGCTAACTGAGCCAACACATTAAACCGAAAATGATCTTTCGAGCTCTTTGGTGCATCTTTTCTGAGTGCTTTGTTGTAACGAAGTTCATTCGCTTGTGTTTGCTCTGTTACTTCTTTCCCTGGTTTGGGTGGTGCAACTGTTGTTTCAGAGTATTTCTTCAAATACTCCTTTCCTATGTGTGTTCTTGATATCTGTGCAGGTTGTGCGGTGAATGCTGGCTGCTCATTTTCAAAACTACTAAGTGACGCAGTTTTAATCCCCTCATATAGGACGGCTAAAATAGCGTTGCAAGATCTTCGTTTGACTTTAGGCTTCTTTGCACTTGTCGATATCTACTACTCGTCCATTAGTAAACCAGGATGAACCCACATCATTTCACCTTTAGAGGTAGTGTAGGAGACCATTCCCTTCTCTTTCTTCTGACGAGGGTCAAGGTTTATAGCCCTCATCTCTGTTTAGGGAATTGGTTTCAAGCCATCTTGAACTTGTACCTCAGCAAAATCTCCAAACTGTAGTGAAACCATATTTGCAGATACCTTCTTTTGCTCACCCTGAAGTGTCATAACACCTGCATCTAACAAAGCCTGGATTTTATCCTTCAAGATATAACAAGCCTTGGTTGAATGATGCACCATCCTGTGATACATGTAAAAATTAGGATCATCAGTCCTTGACATTTCTTCGGTCTGCTTCACCTCTGGCAATTTGATCTTCTTCACTTTGATCAAAGATGTGAGGATGGAAACCACATGTTCATCTTTGAAATCATACTTCTTTTAAAAATGATTGTCAGAAGTATTTCCTTTTGTTTTGTAGAAGACTTCGGGGATGGTGCTGTCTCAACAGCTAAAGTATCATTCCCTTTTGATTATTTCTGGGAATTATAGTTACATTTACCCCCTTCCTTTTTAGGCTGGGATTCCTGAGGTTCTTCAGCCTCTATCCTCTTGAGTATGTTTTCCACCTTCTCTCCTTGCCAAACCAAATCTTTTCATGAACGGGCTTCAATAGCGCCCATCTTGGATAAGATATTGATAGAATGATTGTCGTGACACATCTCCACAAGAGTAGCTTTGGAAACTTGATCACACGAATGCAATGATCGATTTATGAATCTCTTGATAAAGTCACCGACAGACTCTGTCTTTTTCTGCTTCTCGACCAATAGCGTAGCCATAGACACCTCAGTGTCATCGTCGAAGAATCGAACTAGAAAAAGTTTCTCCAAATCTCTCCAACTTTGAATTGATCTAGACTCAAGTCTGCGAAACCACTTAAAAGCCACCCCTTTTAGGTTGCTGATGAACAATCAAGTCATAATGGGATCATTACCCACTATATGCATGATCTGGGCCTCGAAGTAATTAATATGTTGGGTAGGGGAACCTTGCCATCAAATTGTATTTGATTGAGTTGTTTGAACTTTGGAGGATACAAAATCATATACCATTCACTTGGATATGGCCTAGCCACCCCTAGTTCTTTGAAGTTTCCTTGGAGCTTTAATGCGTCAAGTTGTTTCTAGAAATCG
Organism: Asparagus officinalis; assembly: GCF_001876935.1. Classification (NCBI taxonomy): domain Eukaryota; kingdom Viridiplantae; phylum Streptophyta; class Magnoliopsida; order Asparagales; family Asparagaceae; genus Asparagus; species Asparagus officinalis. The sequence goes on from NC_033794.1 coordinate 56,184,889, forward strand.
TCTAACTTCTGGTCTCGTACTTTCGTACGAGGATTGGATTCAGCTTCAAATGATTCAGAATGGATCTTCACAACATTCTCCTCCTCATCACCTTCATCATCGCCATCTGGGTTTCAACGGCTATTTTCTTCATCAACAGGTGTAGGTCGCCTATGCCTTGATCCTGAGGCTTGGGGATAAACCTTCTTCTTCTTCTTTTCCTTCTCCTCGAGGAGTTTCTCCACTAGTGCTTCCAAGCGTCTGATAGATTGGAGGATGGTTGATTGTTGCTCTTCTATCTTCCTTGCCATATCTTCCTCACTTCCGACCATGTGAGCACTTGGCTGTTTACTTTGATCTGTGTTGGAGGGCTGAGAAGTGGCAATGGCTGAGTTTTTAGGCTCTTCTTTAGTCACATTTGTGATACCCGCTAATCGTCGGTAATCAAACGGGATCACTATACTTTTATGAGTACAAGTGTGTTGAAACACTCCTTGCCCTTCTATAAGCATTTCACCTAATCCTGGAGAGTATTTAGGAATAGAAGATTCAAAAAAATCAACCAAGATTTTGCTCTTCCCCGTGCTGACCATATTAATTGTCACTTCAATGTGACGATTCTTGGATGCTTGCTTTTTTGGACGAAAGTGCCTTCTTCTTAATGACAATATTGTCGATGGCTCAGTCAATCGTTCGAAGACTGAAGATTTATGTGTCGACTCCCCACATGGGCATTGGAAAAGTACTACAGAAATAAGATTCTCACAGCAGCAATGAGATTACATCTGACTCATGCTGCGCTTGCTCGTGAGATAATCCCGAAGGTCGCCAACAGGACAACCCTAGCTGACTCTGTCATCTTGGCTTTACCCGAGCGAGACCCTTTGAATGATAAAGTTTGACGACCTTGGGTAGCTTGACAGACTCCGTCATTCATGTGACAAGGTTTATTGATATGATGAGCTTGGCGCATTCGCCTTCTCGGTTGGTTCTTAACTTGAGGTTCGTTTTCTTGACGAACCTCGGTATGAACCGCTTGTTGAATTTGTTGAACCTCTTTTTGAGGATAAGGTTCATGTTCTGAGTCTTCTCGTGTACGAGGATGAGGACCGTTATTTTGACGTTCCTCGGTCATCTGACCCTAGCTTGACTTGTTGACCTTAGGCTGGTCAGCTCTCGATCGATAGTGAAAACCATCTAGCGAGACCAAAGCTTGAGCCCTGCGGCGAGCTTAGTTCTGGCGCTGACATTGTTGAGCGCGTCTTGATAGTAAACCAATAGGAACCTTTTCCTTAGCCGAAGCTGGACGAGGTTTGTTAACAAAAGCCATAATTTGGCTAGTAGAAGCTGAAGTTCGGCTAGGTTGCTTGACAACCCATTTCTTAGCCTGACAGCTAGTTTTTGGAGCCTCCTCTTTAAGGAGCATGGACTTTTCCTCGAGGTTAAATCGAGTTGAATCATCAGAAGCCACTTGGGCTGAAATCTTATACAAGGCTCGATGAAACTTGCGTGCCTTCATGGGACTAGATGCTCCAGAGGAGATATACTCCTAGTACTTGGTCTGGTCAAACTCGATGACCAGTGTCTCAACTTCGGTTCCCACTACAATCTTATCTGATTACACCACTACCATCTCGTCAGAAAGAATGACTGCTCCCACTGTGGTTGCCATCGTCTGTAGGGTCAAAAAATTTAAGATTGATTGATTCTCTTATTTTAAGAAATGAGTTCGATCACTTGGTACGAAACCCTTACAATCACTCTCTCTCTCTCTCTCTCTCTTGATTACAGATGAAGAGAATATTAATTCAGCTCCTCCTTATTTAACGTGGACTCTTGGTATTGAAAGGATGCTTCCCTCAATGCTCGAGTCGAGATTGCCTCTTGTTGACGATAAGAACAAGATTGCTGGAGCTTCTTACATTCATTAGACTGCTAGAATCGAGGTTCGAATTCCAGATCTAAACATCAGAGCTCTGATTTCTGATGATTATCTAAAGCGTTAGAAGTTCGAACCAATCAATCTCTCCTTTTTATCTGTAGTCATCCATGGCTATTTATAGAGTTTAAGCACGTAACCGACGTGCTAAGATCACGGGTAGAGGGGCGTAACTGCCTCCTCCAAATCAGCACGTGTCGTAACGTGCTCCTAAAGATTAGCCCATGTGGCTGACTAAGTCCTCGGAGCCGCTACAACTAGATCTCACGTGGATGACGAGCCTCATCTTTAATTGAAACAGGGTTCATTATGTAAGACGAGCCTCGATATGCAACGAGGTTCGTCTTACAAAGCAAACTTCATAGTAACCAAGCATCTTCTGACAAATTTTGTCTTTACTAACTTCGTCTGATGAACTTTATCTTCACTAACAAACTTCGTCTTTGATAGCTGAGTTCAACTATGTAGCAAATCTGGTGGATTTCCCTTAGATGAACTTCATCTTCACTGACGAGCTTCAAGTCTAACGATGAGCATTGTCTTCACTGATGAACCTCATCTTCCAAAGATGAACATTGAACCTCATTTCTAATGATGAGCTTTGCTTTTGTTGTTGAGCTTTGCTGTGTGGCGAGTTCCGTTTGGGAAGTGGATCTTTGCTGAGCAACGAGCCTCGTCTTGGATCGAGACGAGGTTCGTTTTCTTGATGACCCTCCTCATATTTTGAAGCTTGGCATTTTTGAATGTCTATAAAAATCAAGGGCAAAGATGATAAATATGACAAGAAAGAGTTTGTTTACGTTCTAGGGTGTAGGCATAAAAAATTACCTATAGGTTCTCACACGTAGTTTAAGACAGAGAGAAGATGATAAACATTATTATCCGAGTCAAGGAGAATTATCTGATACTGATAAACACATGAATCGAATCGGTGAACCGTTGATGACGTAGCAACAAACCACCAAAACAGCGAACCAAGTAGCCCGCGAGCTCGTCGACCAGCTCCAAGTGGCCCGCGTGCTCACCAGCCACGTCTAAGTTGCCCGCTCGATCACCGGCCAGCTCTAAGTAGCCCGCATGCTCATCAGCCAGCTTTAAGTGGCCCACACACTCATCAGCCATCTTCAAGTAGGATGTACGCTCATCGACCACCTCCAAGTAGCCCGCATGCTCACCGGCTAGCTTCAAGTGTCCCACACGCTCACCAGCCACCTCTAAGTGGCCCACGCGCTCATCATCCACCTCCAAGTAGCCTGTTCACTCATCAACCACCACCAAGTGGTCCGTGCACTCATTAACTGCCTCTAAATTAACAAAATGCATCAAGCAAACTGATGAACCGTACAAGTCAAAGAAACGATAAAATGCCCATAACGACAAAACTAGTCAAAACCCGGAAGACCGGAATAGCCCCTGGCAGCCGAGTCACACTGAATGGACTAGACCAAATCTAGTGGCTCGGCCATGGCTGAGCCACCATTTGGTGGCTCACACAGTGCTGAGCCACCGTGGGGTGGCTCGCGCCCAGAAATAATGAAAACACATTTTTCGATGGTTTTTGACGCTTTTCGCGGGATTCTTCTATTCCAGAGCCTCCCAACTACTTGGATGCTATCTCTAAATGTTGTTAAATGGTAATTAACTAAGGATAATGCCAAATCATCAATTCTTATTCAACAACGCCGCAACCGAAGCATATAAATACAAGCCTAGGGCCCTATATGTAGAGGATCTGAAATCTGGATGAGGTGTTGTCAAATTGAAGAGTGGAGCATGAATTTCAGAGGAGGGCTAGCAGACGAACTTCAGCATAAAGAGAGAGCTATTCGAAAGATCTAAGGCCCGTTTCACCTTTCCTCCGGATCAAACTTGGTTTTGGTCTCGAGAAGAGTCGTAATCTCGCTTAGTCGATAACGTGCTCCTAAAGATTAGCCCATGTGGCTGACTAAGTCCTCGGAGCCGCTACAACTAGATCTCACGTGGATGACGAGCCTCATCTTTAATTGAAACAGGGTTCATTATGTAAGACGAGCCTCGATATGCAACGAGGTTCGTCTTACAAAGCAAACTTCATAGTAACCAAGCATCTTCTGACAAATTTTGTCTTTACTAACTTCGTCTGATGAACTTTATCTTCACTAACAAACTTCGTCTTTGATAGCTGAGTTCAACTATGTAGCAAATCTGGTGGATTTCCCTTAGATGAACTTCATCTTCACTGACGAGCTTCAAGTCTAACGATGAGCATTGTCTTCACTGATGAACCTCATCTTCCAAAGATGAACATTGAACCTCATTTCTAATGATGAGCTTTGCTTTTGTTGTTGAGCTTTGCTGTGTGGCGAGTTCCGTTTGGGAAGTGGATCTTTGCTGAGCAACGAGCCTCGTCTTGGATCGAGACGAGGTTCGTTTTCTTGATGACCCTCCTCATATTTTGAAGCTTGGCATTTTTGAATGTCTATAAAAATCAAGGGCAAAGATGATAAATATGACAAGAAAGAGTTTGTTTACGTTCTAGGGTGTAGGCATAAAAAATTACCTATAGGTTCTCACACGTAGTTTAAGACAGAGAGAAGATGATAAACATTATTATCCGAGTCAAGGAGAATTATCTGATACTGATAAACACATGAATCGAATCGGTGAACCGTTGATGACGTAGCAACAAACCACCAAAACAGCGAACCAAGTAGCCCGCGAGCTCGTCGACCAGCTCCACAGCCACGTCTAAGTTGCCCGCTCGATCACCGGCCAGCTCTAAGTAGCCCGCATGCTCATCAGCCAGCTTTAAGTGGCCCACACACTCATCAGCCATCTTCAAGTAGGATGTACGCTCATCGACCACCTCCAAGTAGCCCGCATGCTCACCGGCTAGCTTCAAGTGTCCCACACGCTCACCAGCCACCTCTAAGTGGCCCACGCGCTCATCATCCACCTCCAAGTAGCCTGTTCACTCATCAACCACCACCAAGTGGTCCGTGCACTCATTAACTGCCTCTAAATTAACAAAATGCATCAAGCAAACTGATGAACCGTACAAGTCAAAGAAACGATAAAATGCCCATAACGACAAAACTAGTCAAAACCCGGAAGACCGGAATAGCCCCTGGCAGCCGAGTCACACTGAATGGACTAGACCAAATCTAGTGGCTCGGCCATGGCTGAGCCACCATTTGGTGGCTCACACAGTGCTGAGCCACCGTGGGGTGGCTCGCGCCCAGAAATAATGAAAACACATTTTTCGATGGTTTTTGACGCTTTTCGCGGGATTCTTCTATTCCAGAGCCTCCCAACTACTTGGATGCTATCTCTAAATGTTGTTAAATGGTAATTAACTAAGGATAATGCCAAATCATCAATTCTTATTCAACAACGCCGCAACCGAAGCATATAAATACAAGCCTAGGGCCCTATATGTAGAGGATCTGAAATCTGGATGAGGTGTTGTCAAATTGAAGAGTGGAGCATGAATTTCAGAGGAGGGCTAGCAGACGAACTTCAGCATAAAGAGAGAGCTATTCGAAAGATCTAAGGCCCGTTTCACCTTTCCTCCGGATCAAACTTGGTTTTGGTCTCGAGAAGAGTCGTAATCTCGCTTAGTCGAGATTATCACTTCTGCGATTGTTTCCTATATGAAGCAAGAGTATTAAATTTTTATTCTGTCAATCGGATCTGATCCATTATGGTTCATAGACTAACATGTCTCCAGCACGGGCAAAGATTCCACACAAGCAGCGGGTGATAAACGTTCTTTGCATGTGTTTGAAAAGAGTTGTATTTTTTTTTGTTTTATTTGTGTACGCGAGTAATCTTATAAAAAGATTAACTCTTTTTGAATCTATAATTGATAAACAAGTGTAATGGATTTAGATACAAATAAACTAACTTTCATCGCAAACACGCTGGCAACCACAATGGGAGCCAATAGCCTCTCTGTCGAGGCTATCGTGTTGCATCCAAGGATCCTGATCTCGTTTGATGTAGAGGTCGAGTACGAGTTCGACCAGGCCAAGTTTGAGGAATACTTCTCCTCATCCTCTTCAAGATCTTCCCCATCTCATAAGTACAGGAAGATATCAGTATCAAAGAAGGCTCGGAATGGCTCTCACCTAATTGTTGTTGTGGCTTCCCCTCGCAATGCTCCTCCGACATCCAAGGAAGACGAAATTTCAAATCACAATAACTCCTCTTCAGTCCAGGAGTTGTTTAATGAAGACACACTTGTAGGCATTCAAAAATGCTAAGCTTTAAAATATGAGGAGGGTCATCAAGAAAACGAACCTCATCTCGATCCAAGATGAGGCTCGTTGCTCAACAAAGATCCCCTTCCTAAACAAAACTCACCACACAAGGAAGCTCAACAACAAAAGCAAAGCTCATCATTGGAAATGAGGTTTGACGTTTATCTTTAAAAGATGAGGTTCGTCAGTGAAGACAAAGCTCATCGTCAGACTTAAAACTCGTCAGTGAAGATGAAGTTCGTCTAAGGGAAATCCACCAGGTTTGCTACGCAGTTGAACTCAGCTATCGAAGATGAAGTTCATTAGTGAAGACGAAGTTTGTCAGACAAAGTTGGTGAAGACAAAATTCGTCAAAAGATGCTTGTTTACTATGAAGTTTGCTTTATAAGACGAACCTCGTTACATATCGAGGCTCGTCTTACATAACAAACCATGTTTCAGTTAAAGGCGAGGCTCATCGTCCACATGAGATCTAGCTATAACAGCTCCAGAGACATAGTCAGCCATATAGGCTAATCTGGCGTGTAAATCTGAAGTTCAAATTTTGATTCCAGCTGGCTAACGAACATCAGAAGCTCCAGTAATCTTGTTCTGATCATCAACAGGAGGCAATCTTGACTTAAGCATCGAGGAAAGCATCCTTTCGCCACCAAGAACCCTAAGTTAAACAAAGAGAAGTTGAATTAATCTTCTCTTCATCTGTAATCGAGAGAGAGCGTGAGTGATTGTAAGGGTTTCGTATCAAACAATCAAACTCATTTCTTAACACAAGAGAATCAATCCAACATCAATTTTTCAACCCTACAGACGATGGTGACCACAGTGGGAGAAGCTATTCTTTCTGATGAGATGATGGTGATGCAATTAGATAAGATTGCAGTGGGAACTAAAGTTGAGACCCTGGTCATCAAGTTTGACAAGACCAAGTATAAGGAGTATATCTTCTCTGGAAAATCTAATCCTACGAAGGCACATAAGTGTCGTTGAGTCTCGTATGAGACTTCAGCCCAAGTGGCTTCTGATGATTCAATTTGAGTTAATCTTGAGGAAAAGTTCATGTCCCTCAAAGAGGACGCTCTAATAACTAACCGTTAGGCTAAGAAATAGGTTGTCAAGAAACCTAGTCGAGCTTCGGCTTCTACTAGCCAAACTATGGCTTTTGATAACGAACCTCGCCCAGCTTCAACTGAGACAAAAGTTCCAGTTGGTCCACTATAAAGATGCGCTTCAGTGCCAGAACCAAGCTCACAGTAGGGCTCGAGCTTTGGTCTCGCTAGACGGTTTTCACTATCGACCGAGAGCTGACCAGCCCAAGGTTAACAAGTCTGGTGAGGGTCAGGTGACTGAGGAACGTCAAAATGATGGACCTCATCCTCATACCCGAGAAGACTCAAAACACGAATGTCATCCTCAAAAAGAGGTTCAACAAATTCAACAAGCGGTTCATACCGAGGTTCGTCAAGAAAATGAGCCTTGAGTTAAAAACCAACTGAGAAAGCGATTATGTCAAGCTCGTCCTATCAACGAACCTCATCACATGAATAACAGAGCTTGTCAAACTACCCAAGGTCATCAACCTCTATCATTCAGAGGGTCTCGCTCAGGTAAATCTAAGATGATGGAGTCAGATGGGGGTTGTCCTGTGGGCGACCTTCGGGATTATCACTTGCGCAAGCGTAGCCTGAGTCAGATGCAATCTCATTGCTACTGTGAGAAGTTTATCTCTGTAGTACTTTCCCAATACCCATGTAGGGTATTAGCGCTCAAGTCTACAGTCTTTAAATGATTGTCAGAGCCTTCGACGATTCCTTCGTCCAGAAAAAGGCACTTTCGCCCTAAAAAGCAAGCATCTATGAATCGTCACATTAAAGTGACGATCAACATGGTCAGCAAAGGCAAGAGCAAAGTCTTGGCTGATTCCTCTGAATCTTCTGATCCTGAATACTCTCTAGGATTAGGTGAAATGCTTGTAGAAGGACAAGGGGTGTTTCAACACACTCGTACTTGTAAGGGTGTAGTAATTCCGTTTGATTACAGACGATTAGCGGGTATCACAGACGTGACTGAAGAAGAGCCTGAGAACTTAGCCATTGCCACTTCTCAGCCTTCCAACACAGATCAAAGTGAACAAGTAAGTGCTCACATGGCTGGAAGTGAGGAAGACATGGCAAGAATGATGGAAGAGCAATAATAAACTATCCTTCAACAACAAGAATCTATCAGATGCTTGGAAGCAGTGGTAGAGAAACTCCTCGTGGAGAAGGAAAAGAAGAAAAAGAAGGTTTATCCCTAGGCCTCAGGATCAAGGCGTAGGTGACCTTCACCCGTCGATGAAGAAAATAGCCGTAGAAACCAAGATGGTGATGATGAAGATGAGGAGGAGGAAAATATTGTGAAGATTCATTCTGAATCATCTGAAGCTGAATCTAATCCTTGTACGAAAGTACGAGACCAAAAGTTGGATAATTTCCAGAAGCAACTTGACGCATTAAAGCTCCAAGGAAACTTCAAAGAACCGGGGGTGGCTAGGCCATATCCAAGTGAATGGGATACGTTTCTGTATTCTCTGAAGTTCAAACCACTCAATCTAGTACAATTTGATGGAAAGGGGTCCCCTACTCAACATATTTATTATTTCCAGGCGCAGATAAGACATATATTGGGTAATGATCCTATTATGACTAGACTATTCATCAACACCTTAAAGGGGGTGGAATTTGAGTGGTTCTGTAGACTCGAACCTGGGTCAATTAAAAGTTGGAGAGATTTGAAGAAGCTTTTCCTGGCTCGATTCTTTAACGATGACACTGAGGTGTTTATGGCCATGCTATTGGCTGAGAAGCAAAAGAAGACAGAGTCTATCAGTGACTTTGTCAAGAGATTCGGAAATCGATCATTACATTCGTGTGATCAAGTTTCTGAAGTAACTCTTGTGGAGATGTGTTGCAACAATCTTTCTATCAATATCTTGTCCAAGATGGGCATTGTTGAAGCCCATTCATGATATATGCTGAAGAACCTCAAGAATCCGAACCTAATAAGGGAGGGGGCAAAGGCAACTATAACTCCCAGAAACAATCGAAAGGGAAGGATACTCTAGCTGTTGAGACAACACCATCCCCGAAATCTTCTGCAAAACAGAAAGGAAATACTTTCGACAATCATTTTCAGAAGAAGTATGATTTCAAAGATGAACATGTGGTTTCCATCCTCACATCTTTGATCAAAATGAAGAAGATCAAATTGCTAGAGGTGAGGTGGACCGAAGAAGTGACAAGGACCGACGATCCTAACTACTGCATGTATCATAGGATGGTGCACCACCCAACCAAGGCATGTTACATCTTGAAAGATAAGATCCAGGCTTTGTTAGATGCAGGTGTGATGACTCTTCAAGTCGAGCAAAAGAAGGTGTCTGCAAATATGGTTTCACTGCAGTTCGGAGACTTTGCTGAGGTACAAGTTCAAGATGGTGTGAAACCAATTCCCTAAGTAGAGACGAGGGTTGTAAACCTTGACCCTTATCAGAAGAAAGAAAAGGGAATGATCCCCTACTCTACCTCTAAAGGTGAAATGATATAGGTTCATCCTGATTTACTAATGGACGAGCAGTGGATATCGACAAACGCAAAGAAATCTAAAGTCAAATGAAGATCTTGCAATACTATTTTAGTCGTTCCAGATGAGGGGGTTGAAACTACGTCACTTAGCAGCTCTGAAAATGCGCAGCTGGCATTCACCGCATAACTTGCACAAATATCAGGAACATGCGAAGGAAAGAAGTATTTAAAGAAGTACTCGGAACTTCGTTACAGCAAAGCACTCAGAAAAGATGCACCAGAGAGCTCGAAAGATCCTTTTCGGTTTGATGTATTGGCTCAATTAGCCAACATCCCAACAAGGATTACGTTGTTTGAGCTTATGTGTTTATCTCGATCAACGAGAGAAGCTCTTCGTGAAGCATTGGCGGATAACGTGGCTTTTCTCACTCACTTTCCACCGAACCCAGCCGAATCAACATTGGAAGAAGCTTGCCCTCAATGTTGTCAGGTCTTTTAAGGAAGAATGACGCGCATCACCTTTTCTCAAGAAGACATGCATGTGAGGAACCCGAAACACGATAGATCATTGTACTTCACGGGGTATATCGGCTCTATTCGGGTAGACAGAACTCAGGTTGACCCCGATTTTGCTTTGAGCATCATACCATTGAGGCTCATTCATCACCTTGGAGTCCCTTTGCATCGTTTATCAATAACGGGAACCACCATTTATGGCTTTAATGCTTCCAACACATGCCCCTTAGCAAAATCAAACTCAAATGTCAGATGTGTGACTTGAGGATAGACGTCACCTACTACATCATTGATGTAGAGACATCTTACAATTTGTTATTAGGTCGACCATGGATCCATAATAATCTGATTGTTCCATCGACTCTACATCAATGCATGAAATATGTAGGTGAGAATAGTGAAGTCAAAACAGTGAACATAGAGAAGTAACCATTCAAGGGGTGGAGAATTATTTCACAGATTCTATCCATTATCTTGAGGGTAAGCTATTTGAAGTACCACTTATTGAAGAACCAGATAGCGGTAATGAAGCTGATACCGAGTCTGAGCACGAACAGGATCTTGTTTTCAATGACATAGAACCCGTCGTAATCAATCTTGAAAATCTTGATGTAAATGATCCTATCTATGAGGACAGTGGAATCATCTTTAATAATAATGATGATTTAGCTTACTTATCATGTGTTGAATTGAAACATAACATGCCAGGTACAAGCACCAGCACATTGGCATATCCTCTACCCCGATTATATGCTGAATCAAATTTATACATGCGGATTCAATCATTTTTGTGACAAATCGGCAACAAATTGAATCTTCGCAAGCATTCTTCATAGTACCGGCTAAGGTTAATGGCTAAAAAGACATCATTTTTTGGGAAGAGTGACGCTCCATCACAAACTCTCTTGGAAGAATCCGAGGAGGAAAAAGATCCGCAATTCTCATATTTCACACCAACAACCCGAATGCTTATGAAGAAAATGGGATATGACTTCATCTGTAAGGAAGGCTTAAATTTCGGTAAAGGGATTCGGACACCAGTCCGATCGCTTATGTCCTAGAAGGAAAGTCGAAGGATTACTATCAAAAAACTCATAGTGGGTTAGGTTATGAATATCCGCCATTCACACTGTGTTTTGGAGCCAATGGGGAGCCAGATGATGATTCTTGTAGCTCATCTTACGAATCCAGTTGTTGGGTGTGTAACACCAGTATAGGAGTTGTGTTCAAAGAACTTATGGCTAATATGACCTCAGCATCTCCAATAGAAAATCAAGAAGATGATCAATTACCTCCACTTGATGATCCGCTAAGCCGACAGCTGGGTATACAGTGGGAACAACGTTTCGAACAACATGAACCTCCTACTGATGACAAAGTAATCCAAGTGAATATGGGAGATGAGATTAATCATAAACCCATATTCATAAGCGATAGCTTGTCTCTCGAAGAAAGAGAAGAACTTATTACTCTAGTGCGAGTGTATATTAACGTTTTTTCTTGGAATTATGAGGATATGCCTGGTCTCGATCCTCAAGTACTATGCATCATTTAAATATCAAACCAGACGTCAAGCCTGTTAAACAACAGCAAAGGAGATTTTGGCCCCAAATCATGGAGAAAATTGAAGCCGAAGTCAAGAAGCTCATTAAGTCGGGATTTTTTCGTAAAGAGCAACATCCTGACTGAGTGGCCAATATTGTCCATGTTCTAAAAAAGAATGGGAAGATTAGAGTGTGCATTGACTTCTGAGACTTGAATTCAGCCTATCCTAAAGATGATTTTTCTTTACCCATTACAGACGTCATTATTAACAATACGTGCAGGTTTGAAAGGATGTCTTTTATGGATGAATTCTCAGGGTACAATCAAATCAAGATGTATCCTGATGATGAAAAGCACACGTCCTTCCGAACACCTTCGGGGATATACTGCTATACAGTAATGCCCTTTGGGTTGAAGAATGCTGACGCTACATATCAACGTGCTATGACCTCTATCTTCTAAAAACATCTACGGAAGACTGTAGAATGTTATGTGGATGATCTGGTTGTTAAAAATCATGATAGCGAGAACCATCTACATGACTTAAAAACAATGTTCGACCTCATGCGAATACACCAACTGAAAATGAAACCGACCAAGTCATTCTTAGGAATGGCTAGTGGTAAATTACTCGGGTTCGTGGTCACAGCTAACGAAATTCGTCTGGACACAGACAAAGTCAAAGCCATCCAAGAGCTGCCACCTCCTAGAAATCTCAAGGACCTTCGGGTTTCCAAGGGTGATTGGCATACATTCGCAGGTTCATTTGTAACCTATCAGGAAAATATCAACCATTCTCAAGGCTAACGAAGAAGGGAGTATCCTTTATATGGGATGAAGCTTGTCAGAAAGCATTTGAAGAGATTAAGCAATATCTCTCCAATCCGCCTATATTGATCGCATCGAAGTCAGGTAGATGTTTCTTGAAATACATCCACGCTACAGATCATGCATTGGTAGGACTCTTAGCACAAGATGATGAAAACGGCCATGAGCAAGCTATCTACTATCTCAGTAGGACTTTATCGGGTACTAAACCTCGTTATCCTCCTATTGAGAAAGAATGTTTGGTACCGGTCTTCACAGTCTAGAAGATGTGACATTATTTGGTTGGGCAAACCATACATGTCATTTCCCAGATCAATCCTATTCGGGTATTCATGACATAGCCCAACACATTGAATTGGTGACTTGCTAGATGGGCATTGTTGCTCTCCCAATATGATATTCACTTCAAACCTCAAAAGGCGGTGAAAGGTCAAGCTATTTGTGATCTTATGGCCAACCATCCATTGAAGGGGAAGGTAGAATTGTATCAGAACATACCAGATGAGACGTATGAAGCCAATGTTGTTTCTAAAGAGCAGGTATGACAACTATACTTCGATGGTGTAGCAAGAGCAAGCCCTATTGGTCGAGTTATTGCCGGAGTGGGGATAGTCTTTATCTCTCCATAAAATCATGTGCTACCACGAGGCGTTTCTTTAACAGAGCCATGCTCTAATAATATAGCCGAATACAATGCTTTATTGGTCGACCTTGATATAGCTAGACAGCTAAGGGTGAAGCACCTAGAAGCAAATGGCGACTCGCAACTCATCGTTAATCAGATGAAGGGAGAATATGAGGTTAGAAATGAGGATCGCATCCCTTATCATACACCAGCGATCGCATTGGCCGAATCCTTTGAGAGTTTCTACATTGACTATGTACCCCGTCTCAAGAATACTTAAGTTTTGAGAACTTGACTTGGTACAATATGAAACATGTGATTTCATATTTATAAACATGAAAACTCGACTTGGTACAATCCTTTGAGGGTTTCTTCGTATATATATATATAGTTATATATATACACATAAGTTTTGGTTTCTATGCATATATATAGTTATATATATACATACATGTGTTTTTGAGTTTTCATGTTTATAAATATGAAATCACATGTTTCATATTTATTATTGTGTTTTAGTATATATTGCATAGAATATGCAATTTTGTGAAAATATTGTTTTCTTAGTTTTTGGACTTTACAATATTTATATACATATTTTATTAAGTCTACATAATTATTATGCAAAGTTTCAAAACATGGTTTAGCCTAAATGTCAAAATTCATATGTTTACATTTTCGTGTTTTGGACTATTTTGCAAAATAATGATTTTTCACAAATGGGAAATGCAATTTGGAAAATTCTTTTTGTAACATGTTTATATACATTTCCCAAAGTTTCATTATTTTTGGACTTTATTTGTTATTTTTAACATATTTTCAAAAGTCTCAAAAATCTGTTTCAAACCTGTTTTTCCTGAGTATCTGTTCGTGGTCGACCGCCACGGTCGAACGCCAAGAGTTCAGAACTCAGAATAGCTTTAGTTGGCTGCGCAGGTGACTTCGACCGTGGCGGTCGACCTTTATGTAGCCTGCAGTCCAGAGAGTTTCACGGTGACCGTCGCTTGTCTAGAGCTGTGTTTCTTGTTTTTTGTTGCTCGCGGTCGATCGCCGCGGTCGACCGCCGATCTGTCAGTTCTGTTCCAACGGCTATTTCTTGTTACCATTGTCTGGGGGTTTTTTGTCATTTGTTTGGAGTTTTTGCTGTTGTTTCCTCCTCCTATATAAACCCCCAAACCCCCTTCTATCTCAGTAACCATGAGAGTATTTTAAACAAGTTTAAGAAAGTTTTTAACAAGGGTTTATGGTTGGTTTGAGTTTGGTTTAAAGTTGTTTTGGTTTTCACAAGTGGAGGAGATTATTTTCTTGTTTGGGCTTCAATCTCTATCTCTCCATCTTGTTATTCAGAGAAGAATCTCTAAACTCATTTCTAACTATTTATTATTTTGTTTATAATTTCTATATGCTAGATTTTAATTGAGGTTAGTTTGATTTTGATTTCACTCATTGTTTACACACACCCACTTGAGCTTATTGTATTTGCATTCATAATATTTGGGTTGATGAGAGTTTTAACTTTGAGTGTGAGCTTTCATTGTGTTCTCATTCATATTGGAGAACAATCACTTGTTATTTTGAGCCTAATCGTGAGAATAACTTTGTAATACACTTTTACACCGAGAGGAGTGTGTGGTGAGAGTTGGGGATCGTTTCAAGAGGAGTGGCGTCAGTTGATGAGCCTAGGGAGAGGTTGTAACCGAGCACTTAAGGGAGACACGGCTAGGTCCAATACTTGTGTGGGTGTAGAGTAGGATTACAATAGTGTATTGTTATGAAGTTTTCGGTGAACTAGAAAACTGAGTGTGAGGAGTGGACGTTGATCGGTGATCGTTGAAAACCGACATAGTGTGGTTGTAAACATTATTCAGGTGAATGTAGAAAACCCGGTTGTGATAGTGTATTTCTCCCCGGGAGTGGGGAGCGGAGACGTAGGACGGAAGGTCCGAACTCCATGATCATTTGATTGTGTTTGAGTGTGCTTTGGCGTTTATTTATATTTGTGCTCATTGCTCATATCGCCTTTGTCTCATTATTCATATCATCCTCTATCTTGTTTCATATTGTTTACCCTTGTGTTAGTTTATATATCCTTGCATATATATTTTATCATATAGGATATATCTCTTTGTTTGCATTGCTTATCCTAGCTCATATATCTTGTGGTATTTCACACTTGCTAGGATAACTTGTTAATTAATTTTAATGGTCATATAATCGGATTAGATTAGCATAAGACCCTAATCACCCCTCCTCTAGGGTCTAGCAGGTATTTGTGGAGCTCATCAGCCTGACCCTAAATTGTGGGACCGACTATGTAGATTGGGTTATTACTGACCTAACATGGTATAAGACACCGTCACTTATGCCAAACGATACCATGCCTGCCAGATACATGCTAACTATATACATCAATCGCCCAAGCATCTTCACCCGTCAGCCACTTCATGGCCTTTTGAAATATGGGGTATGGACATCGTTGGCCCAATAACCCCACCCTCTTCCAAGGGACATCGATTTATTTTAGCGATAACTGATTACTTCTCTAAATAGGCAGAAGCAATCCCGTTGAGAGAAGTTAAGATGAGTGATGTTGTTAAGTTCTTAAAACACCACATCATATACAGATATGGCATTCAGAGGGGTATCGTCCATGACAACGGACCCCAGTTCGTTAGCCAAGCCTTCACTCGATTCTGTGATGAATTCAGGATTAATAATTTGGCTTCAACGGATTATAACCCTGCTACTAACGGGCAAGCAGAAGCTTTTAACAAGACCATCGTTAGAATTCTCACTAAGTTGGTTTTGACAAATAAAAGAGACTGGAATGAGAAACTGGGTCAAAGTTTGTGGGCCTATCGCATAACGATTCGCACGCCGACAGTAGCGACACCATATTCCTTGGTATATGGATGTGAAGCCGTATTACCATTAAAAATCCAAATTCTATCTCTGTGAATAGCACTTACAACTGGCATGACAACGGAAGAAAGTCATCACCGACGTCTTTAAGAACTGGAAGCGCTAGATGAAAAGCAACTACTGGCTCAACAACACATCGAACTTTATCAAGCTCGGATTTCTAAAGCATTCGATAAAAAAGTTAGATACCGCACATTCATGAAAGGTGACTTGGTCCTTGCTGTCTAACGCCCAATGATTTTAAACTCCAAAAGAAAAAGAAGTTCGAGCCAAAATGGGAGGGACCGTTTGTGGTAGAAACTGTCTACTCAAATGGAGCCTATCATCTTGTCACTCAAGATGGTGACAAACTCATGATGCCTATAAATGGTAAATTTTTAAATAAATATTACACATAGACCCCATGGTCAAGTGCGTCTCATAGCAGGAGGAGAAGTAAATAAAGGTAATGGTTTCTTTACTTTGGCTCTTCTAAATTTTCCTCACTAATCCTCATCAATAAGATAGTGGGACCCCAAAACTATCATGTTAATGATTACCTCTGATAGTCATTGTTTAACTCTTGTTCAAAATATATCTTTCCAATAGTAACCTACGATATGATTTTCCTAATGTTGTTATTACCCCAAATGACGTGCATTTTTAACGTGGGTCTACCAAGTGATGTGCCTTCGTTTCTATCGTCGTCGTTATACTTTTAAGTCACTGAATGACATGATTCTTCCTAACATCATCATTACCTCAAATGACGTGTGTTTTTCTAACGTGGGCCTACCAAATGATGTGCCTTCATTTCTATCATCGTCGTTACACTTTTAAGTCACTGAAGGACATGACTCTTCCTAATATCGTCATTACCTCAAATGACATGCATTTTTCTGACATGGGCCTACCAAGTGATGTGCCTTCGCTTCTATCATCGTTATTATACTTTTATGTCACTAAATGACATGATTCTTCCTAACATCGTCATTACCCGAAATGACGTGTGTTTTCCAACATGGGCTTACCAAGTGATGTGCCTTCGTTTCTATCATCGTTGTTATACTTTTAAGTCTGAACGACATGATTTTTCCTAAAGTCATCATTACCCCAAATGACGTGTGTTTTTTCAACGTGGGCCTACCAAGTGATGTGCCTTTGTTTCTATCATCGTCGTTATACTTTTAAATCACTGAATGACATGATTCTTTCTAAGTCATCATTACCCCAAATGATGTGCATTTTTCTAACGTGGGCCTACCAAGTGATGTGCCTTCATTTCTATCATCGTCGTTATACTTTTTAGTCACTGAAGGACATGATTCTTCCTAACGTCATCATTACCCCAAATGACGTGTGTTTTTCTAAGTGTGCCTACCAAGTGATGTGCCTTTGTTTCTATCATCGTCGTTATATTTTTAAGTCACTAAATGACATGATTCTTTCTAACATCATCATTACCCTAAATGACGAGTGTTTTTCTAACGTGGGCCTAGCAAGTGATGTGCCTTCGTTTATATCACCGTCGTTATACTTTTAAGTCACTGAACGACATGATTCTTCCTAACGTCGTCATTATCCCAAATGATGTGTGTTTTCCAACGTGGGCCTACCAAGTGATGTGCCATCGTTCTATCATTGTCGTTATACTTTTAAGTCACTGAACGACATGATTCTTCCTAACATCGTCATTACCCCAAATGACGTGCGTTTTCTAACGTGGGCCTACCAAGTGATGTGACTCCATTTCTATCATTGTCGTCATACTGATTAAGTCATTAAACGATATGATCTTCCTAATATCGTCATTTCCCCAAATAATGTTCGTTTTCTAACTCTGGCCTACCAAGTGATGAGCCTTTTCTTTATCATTATTATTCTAAGTCATTGAACGACATGATCATCCTAAGATCGTCATTTTCACAAATGAAGTTCATTTTCCTAACGAGTTTTCTATGTGTTGAGCTTCGTTCTTAACACTTGGTTATAATTTGAACCTCGTTATCATATATTTGATCTAAAGCCTAAAAGAGGCTAAGGATAAAAGAGAAATCTTAGTACTTAAGTCTAAGAGAAACTCTTTGACAACTCATCATATTAAGGGAAAAAGTATGGCTAGTCCAACTCAAACAGTAGTTAGTAAAGACAACTCAAGTCCGTTGATAGCTAAGGGTTTGCTAAAAATCCTAAGTTAAAATTCTTCAATTACACAAAAAGGAAGAGAACGATATGTGGATAAAACTATAAATTTTATTCATATATAATTGAAAGTACAAAAAGTCGAAGCACATAGATCAAATTGAGAAGATTCGAACTATACTATGAGGTTCAGTTACAAGTTCTTTCAACGACCTTCGGACTACACTATGAAGTTCAGTTACGAGTTCTTTCAACAACCTTCAAAGTTACATTACGAGCTTCGTCCGCAACAACGCTGATGTTCTTGTTGTTAAAGTTCCATCTTCCGTTCTTGGGCATGAAGTCTTCGCTATACCCAACTTTTAACTTTGGTGCTTGTAGCACACGCCTACCTACTTGGGTAAGCTGACTACTAATAGAAACACCATAAGTTCTGAGCATATGATCAGCACTTCTCCCATCTCTTCAGAACGTGAAGGCAACTCTAACATTGTTAGTGACCCTTCCAAAAGGAAGCACTTTACTGAGTCTGTGAAGCTGCCATATAGACCAAAGTCCAGAAAAAGGACTATATGCTTGGGGGTGCGTGGCATGTCAAAACTGTAAGTATGTTTGGACTTAGGATATCTCTTTGGGGTTATATTAAAAAGTCCAACAAATTGTCAAAATATATCCTGACCTCGACTCTGAGAGATTGATAAATCATCAAACGAGGGAGCTACTACAAAGACCAAGGGGTCAGAATTGCATAAAATGAGGACTTGAGGTCTGTTAAATGACTGAAGCTCGTCAAACTTACAAGCAACAAGAATAACCATCAGATCAAGAATGTTACCTGAAGCAGTGGCATCATCAGCTTTGCCTACCTCATCGGCGATGATCATCGAAGCTTGGTACTTCATAGATGGGAACCTTAAAATGCAGAGCCCTATCTGAGTCATTTTGAAAAAGGGCAAAGAGGAGGAAGATGGATCTTCTCGAAAAGCAACTGCCTTTTTATAGGCGAAGGAGCTAACCAAGTGGTTGGGATTTATTACACGAATCCCTGAGCACCAAACCGCCAAAGGGTGCTAAGAATGAAGCGATGCAATCAATTGCTTTTGTAATTAACACCGACAAGGATGTGACTCGAAGCGACATATTAAATATTAAAGACTTAATGTTGATGAAACGAAGCGATGGGTCCATGTGGATCAACAGTCTAGGAACTGTTAAAGGTTGCCACGTCGTTCAACAAGATTTATTCTCATTCCTATGTCAAAAATGATGAAAGTTGCTATTTTGATTAAAACACGAATGTCGAGATTCAGCCAAAATTAGTTTGAACCTAGTCTTCGACGAAGGTCATTCCTCTAATTAGGCTCAAATGTTGAGACTTGATTGAGATTGATTCGAACCTCTTCTAATAACGAAGGTCATTCCTCCAATTAGGCTCAAATGCTGAGACTCGAATGAGATTGATTCGAACCTCGTCTAATAACAAAGATCATTCCTCTATTTGGACTCAAATATTAAGACTCGATTGAGATTGATTCGAACCTCGTCTAATAACGAAGGTCATTCCTCTGATTGGGCTCAAATGCTGAGACTCGATTGAGATTGATTCGAACCTCGTCTGATATATATCAAGGGTCATTTCTCTAATTGAACTCAAAATACTAAAACTCAATTGAATGAGGTTTGAACCTCGCTTCACAACTTCGGTCTAATGAAGTTCGTAAGGTTTGAACCTCGCTATGTGAGATTTGAAATACAAGGTGGAGTTCAAATCCAACCTCGTATCAGAGTGATAAGACTTTTACTTCAAGTCTTAAATCTCAAGGCAATGAAGTTCATGAACTTCAATATCAGATTAATGTAGAAGACTCATGCGTGTTGAGGTGTAAGGTAGAGCTAGTGGACAAAGACAGTAAAAGTTCTACTTATATATATACACACAAAAACTACAAAAGTCTGATTACAAAAAGAAAAATTAAGCTAAATAGATCCTACAGTCTGACAAATTTCTTTAGCAAGCTTAGCCAAGGATTCTTGATGTTCTGCCTCAACGTCAGCCAAGGCACGTCTACGTAGTTCCTCATCAGAATAGGCACTCATATCATTAATAGCTTTTTCTAGCTATTCCATTCAATCGAGTTCTACTTGGAGCAAGGGTTAATGCTGCACCTGTTTAGAGGCTAATGTCTGCCTCATATCCATCATGTCTGCTAACTCTGTCTCTACTTTTGCCAGCTTGGTCTGAAGAGCCTTAAGTTGAGCTTTAAAATGATCGACCTAACATTGTTTTTGAAGTTCAGCGTCTGCAACCTTTTTACTCTCACGGGATAAATTCTCCTCGATCTCTTTAAGCTCCTTAAATTGTTTCTTAGTCTCAAGCAATTAACGATCAAGTTCAAATAAGGAGTCATCCATTTGTCGTATAGTTTGCTTAGCTTGTTCTTCAGCCAAAGGGTAAAGAGATCGAGATTGACGATTGTTCCATTAATTGAAAAGGACTTTAACCTTAGTCAAGTGTAGCCAATATGGTAACACCACGAGGTCAGAGGTCAAATTCTTCATTAAGTCTAAGAAAGGCACCAGCACCTCTTTAACTCTTGTGAAGCCCCCTCCACGATCTAAGACTTGAACGGGAGATTCCCTTAGAATGCTGAGGAAGTTCTCCAATATTTTTGATACGGCAAAATTTCTCGCTAAGACGATAGGAGAAGAAGGTGTACTACCATAAGACACCGTTGTATGATGAGCTGTAGAATAAATCATGGTTTCTGTTTAGAACTGGCAGCGCAGTGTACACAGTAGGGGTGGCGATGGTCGTAGCAACCATTGCGGTAATAGTAGGAACGGTAGCAACTATAGTACTTGATAC
Source organism: Asparagus officinalis (assembly GCF_001876935.1). Taxonomy (NCBI): domain Eukaryota; kingdom Viridiplantae; phylum Streptophyta; class Magnoliopsida; order Asparagales; family Asparagaceae; genus Asparagus; species Asparagus officinalis. The sequence continues at coordinate 56,206,031 of NC_033794.1, forward strand.
AACATGAATCTCAGTCGCGATAATGGAACTAGTAGACACGACACTGGTGCTCACACTAGCTTCAACGTCAGATATGGTAGTCGCAGCGACTTTTGTTCCTGTAGCTATCTCAGGATCAACGATCGGATTACTAGCCATACTTGTTTCTACAGCTAAGCTTGGAAACATCCCACTTTCTATAGGATCACTAGGAGCCAGTCCTGCCTCAATACCCGCATTAATAGGGGTAATGGCATCAGTGGAAATGACTAAACACAACGAGCAAAGTTGTTAATACCTTAAAAATCCATAAAGGTAAATGACTATATGTTTATCTTACCAGGATCAACAGAAGTGTCTTCAACGTTGGTGCTTAGCGCTAGACACAATCCAGTACGGAGTCGTCTAAAGAAACTTCATCCTTAAATTTTGAATCTGTTTCAACTCTGAGTGATTCGATCAAAGGAGTCCTAAACGGAGAAATATTTCACCTTAGTCTATTGGCTAGGTGTTTAGATTTGTGCATTCGTCCGAATTCTTTAGACTTTTCCCCAACTTGTCTTGGGGCCTCAAATTCTACAGTTCGTCCTGAATAAGAAGTATCAGAGGAAAATAAGTTGAAATTAAGACAAGTCAATCTTGGCATACTAGTAATCCCTGTGTCGAGATGTAGTTCTTTAAGAGCCTGGGATTGCTAATGAGAGCCTTTTGCAGTGGACTCAATGGGTGGAGAAAAATCCTTAGAAGCATCACATTGAGGAATCTCATAAGGTTCGTCAGCAGTGGTGAAATCCTCAAATCCGCCAAGATATGCTCCATCTCTAAGAGCATCTCTTATATCGGAAGCAGCAGGCATATAGCTCCCATATTCGTTAACATGAGGAGATCTATGAAGCATATCCTTATTCAAAGCCGTGTTTATCTCCTCCTGAGTTTCATGAGGACTGGAAAGGCAAGATTCTTCCACCTCAGCACTTTTCTCGGCATACAAGAACTCCTTGAGTCCTAGTATATGACTTCGTAAATAAGCTTTTCCATATCTGTATCGATGCCGAATGAACCGCAATCCCAAAGAATTGGCATTGAAGTTTGGGTTTGTTGTGTTTACCATACCATGCCACTTGTAATAAGCAAGCGTAGTCTGAGGCTGTAGATCTGTTGCGAAAGCAAGAAATGAGCACCCATACCTCCGGCAATAGTCCAATACCAAGCTCTAGCTCCAATAATCAAACTACAACCCTTAGATTTTAGTTGAGTGTTAGGGTTACCGACATACAACTAAACGTAGCCAAATTGGCGAGCAAAGCGGCAGGGCAAGTAAGGCTCTAACACACAGTGGGCCAAAGCACAAAATATGATACCTAGGACGAATGGTCATAAGCCACATGAAGCAAACGAGTGATAGGGTAGTGTAACCCTGACCGTTTGATGCATCCACTATGACCTGCCCATAGCTGGTCCCGGGAAAATGAGGAAAACATCGGTCGAATTCACATTTATTATAGTCACGGAGAATGCGCCTTACCAAGGCCATATAATGGTTCTCCCAATCCGAGTTCTCCAATCTCTGAATGAAAGGAGTAACTTGACCCTCTATACGAGCGGAAGGCGTGTTCATAAGGGTTGGACAGTGCAGGATGACCCATGCCGTGAAATAAGTGTAGGGTAATCCTACCTTAGGATTCTCGTTGCCCCGACAAAATTGATAACATAAACTCCGTAGTCTACACTAAATGCAAGCAATCATGGCAGGAAGGAGTGCATAGGAACGCCTATACACCAAACACATAGCGAGGAATACCACTTCCATGGGCAACATGTCAAAGCTTTCAGAAACAACGACTTGTTAAAGCCATAACAAAAGATATCCCGCCAGCAAAGCCTTGGAAGAAATTGGCTCTCTACCTTGAAAGTAATAACTCTCAAATGTGGTACCGACAGGGTAACCCTGTTCATCTGATTCTAAAATGTGATGCATGGGTGGATGAGCAAGTAGTCATCGAGACAATTCACTCGCATCACAAGGACCTAATAGCACTACTGGATCATTCTTGTGCTCCAGATTCTTGAAGAGGTAACACACCCAGATGTTATGACTGAGGAGCTTTTCGCCCATCTTATTGAGTCGTCCTTCTACATTCATGCAAATATAGTATTGACACATTACTTCCCAAAAGGTCTCAACCACCTGGGGGTGTTTCTTTTCTAGACCAGTTAACTCCCGTTAACCTAGGATGTATTCCTCATATGGATAATTTCCATACGGCAACCCGGAGACTTCCTACATCTCATGAAGAACAATTCCTATTTCTCCGTTGGGAGTAAAGAAAGTGCGGGTTGTGGGAACTTCAAAATACCAAAGAATTGATGGGAGTTATTGATTAACCCGAATTACATTGCCTTGATGGGTGTATAAAGACCAAACCTTTGCAGGTTCTCCTGATTCTCCTGTAAGATGTATGCGGTGACACAAGGCCACCATTGCGTAGGAATCTAATAAGACCATCCAGGGGTTCTAAAGTCTTTAGCAGGGAATTGACTCATTTGCCTAAAGAATGCACGGCCAAAAGTGTTGGCGTCCTCAACAGTCTCACCAATAGGGAGCTCTTTTTGAAAAAGCCTTGGGTGCAATCCGATAATGTAACGGCTACCGCTATCTATCTTAGCACCGCTCCGGGAAAAGTAACCGCATGTAACCCCATCTTGTGTTGGGGTTAAATCCCAGTCCATTCTCCTTGAAGCCGAAACAATCTTTAAGGCAGTAAGAGAAATGTCATGCTCCCTTCGAGTCAAGAACAAGTTTCGTCCATTCATAATTCTAAGCCATTCATAAGTCCCGATATCCAATAAGTTGGGATCCTATGAAGAGTCTCCAAATAAGAGAGTCTCCAAACAAGAGAGCAGGCTTCACAATGTGTTCACAATTAATGGACTCTAGAGGAGCATCCGTGATCATATGCCTAAATGTGGAAATCGAAGGTTCAGAAAGAAGATCCACTTCTTCTTGCTCCCGTTCTCCAAACAAAGGAATACTCTCAAGGGCAGAGTAATGAGAATGAATTGCAACCGCTTGAGTATCATCCGCTCCAAGATCACCATGCTGGGGAATTAGAATAGAAGGATATACAAGTGCACAAAGGACAAACAATGTTAGTCCCAAGAAGCAGTCATGGCCAGATGACACAAAGGTCATTTCAACAACAAACTTCGAACTTTGTTCAAACGATGAATCTCGTGTTACAACAAATGACAAACTTTGTTGGCCAAGCTAACTTCGCTCACTTGACAAACCTCGATAGTGAAGACGAGGTTCATTAGTCCAGCAAAGCTCGTTAGTGAAAACGAGGTTCGTAGTTCATCATTTGAAAACGAAGTTCCTCATGTAAACGAATTTTGTCTAAATCTTGAGGAAGACCTTCATCAAGATAGCTAATAATGTTGGACATGTGAGATTCAACTAGCAGATAAGACTCATCAAAAGACAAGACAGGTCATAGAGGCGAGCCTCATCGATGACGAGCCTCATCAAATCAAAAAGGCGTCATCTTTATGATGAGTCTGGAAGAGACTGTTCATCTCCCTCAAAAGCCCCAAGTCTAAAATAAACAGGGTTGATATCTTTTCGAATGTAAATCATACGTTTAGGTCTATTACCTGAGAAAGCAGGTAGAACAGCAGGTTCGTGTGAAGAACTGACGACCTTCTTTCCCTTGCCCTTGCTTCGGTCTATAGCGCTCTTGGGGGCCATTGATTTTGTTTGAAGAGCTCGGGAAGAAGAAAAGATTAAAACTTTGGAAGAGAAAGAGTTCATATAACCCAAACAACAAAGAGAAGAAAGGACTTCTCATATGATGATGCTCTATATATATGGTGGGAAAAAGTCGAATCAAGAGTCGCGATCTTCAGTTAAGATCGTTTGATGAGATCCTTTCCCAACAAGATCTGCGGATGAGATCCACGGAGATCTCTATGCACGAGATGACGACCATTTATTGAGTCTGGAAAAGGTACGTAACAGCATTGCTGATGAAGCCACATGGTGTCAAATAACGGTTATCCTGACAAAGCTTGTATAGAGGGATGAACTCCAGAATAAACCTCGGAGTAATATCCAGGTTGAACCTCATAGTGAAGGCGAAGTTCATGACAAAACTAAGTTCGTCAGATAAGCTCTGCAAGTTCAAGATGCCTGTAAGTATTCAAAGTGTTTCAGACTCCACATAGCCCAATTCAAGTCTGAAAACTTTGAAGGGGGTTTTGTAGGAATTCAAAAATGCTAAGCTTCAAAATATGAGGAGGGTCATTAAGAAACGAACCTCATCTCGATCCAAGATGAGGCTCGTTGCTCAGCAAAGATCCACTTCCCAAACGGAACTCGCCACGCAGCAAAGCTCAACAACAAAAGTGAAGCTCGTCATTAGAAATGAGGTTCGACGTTTATCTTTGGAATATGAGGTTCGTCAGTGAAGACGAAGCTCATCATTAGACTTGAAACTCGTCAGTGAAGATGAAGTCCGTCTAAGGGAAATCCACCAGATTTGCTACGTAGTTAAACTCAGCTATCGAAGACGAAGTTCATTAGTGAAGATGAAGTTCTTCAGACAAAGTTAGTAAAGACAAAATTCGTCAGAAGATGCTTGTTTACTATGAAGTTTGCTTTGTAAGACGAACCTCGTTGCATATTAAGGCTCATCTTACATAACAAACCTCGTTTCAATTAAAGACGAGGCTCATCATCCACATGAGATATGGCTGTAACGGCTCCAGAGACTTAGTCAACCACATGGGATAATCTTCAGGAGCATGTTACGACGTGCGCTGATTTGAAGGAGGCAGTTATACCCCTCTACCCTTGATCTTAGCACGTCGGTTACGTGCTTAAATCCTATAAATAGACATGGATGGCTACAGAGGAAAATGTCGATACTTCTAGACTTTTAGTAATCATCAGAGATCAGAGCTTTTGCGTGTAAATCCAAAGTTTGAATTTCAATTCTAGCTAGCTAACGAACGTCAGAAGCTCCAGCAATCTTGTTCTGATCGTCAACGGGAGGCAATCTCGACTTAAGCATCGAGGGAAGCATCCTTTCGCCACCAAGAACCTACGTTAAATAAAGAGAAGCAGAATTAATCTTCTCTTCATCTGTAATCGAGAGAGAGCGTGAGTGATTATAGGGGTTTTGTACCAAGCGATCAAACTCATTTCTTAAAACAAGAGAATCAATCCAACATAAATTTTTCGACCCTACGGCACCAATTCTGACAAAGAGAGCTCGTCAGAGGCAACGCCAACACCTCACACGTCAGCTTTCCAAGGCCTTAGAGTCAGTTGACGGGATCTATTATCACACGGATTTGAAGTTTAGAGAGATCCAAGCACCTCAACAGCAAGCAAATGGCCCCTCCTCTAAGCCACCGGCCAGCGAATAGGTCTGTATCAAAAGGACACGTTCAACTCTCGAGGAGCACATCCAAAAGCACCGTATGCGTGCCTTAGCATGAAAGGCGCAAGACACGAAGGAGGACAAGGCGGCCAAGAAACCACCAAAACCACACCAAGAATAGAGGCCAAAATCCAAAACAGCAATTCGGACAAGTGTCGAGACACCCAAAAGTCGCGAGCCAGCCAAGCATGGCTCGACCAAGGTCGAGCTAGCAAAGGGTCGCCTCAAGCTGGCTTGCGCCATAGCCGAGCCAGTTTAGCCTGGCCAGCACTTGGCTCACCTCCCGCGGCCATTTCTGAGTCCCTGTCTGCTTCCGTTCCTATTCAAGTTAATCTAATACCTTTGGTGAAGTCCCACGGTAGCATGGATCTTTCCTGGTTTAAGATGAAGATCATGAATCGTCTTGGTCCTTTGCACGAGGTGTTAGATATAGGTACCTTTCAGGCGATAATTGTATATTGTAACAGGACCTATATGAATATAACATCCTTTTTCAAAATGATAGTATGCTATTTTGGTCAGATTTATCTGATATTTTAATACAGATAAAGTCTTTAGAATGATACTAAACTATCAGACAATCGGGATATGATCGTAATGAAGAGATCTGATTTGTCGCTAACGTATATTCTAAAATATTCGTAGTCGATGAAGTATAGAAATGAGACATCATCACTTTGGGAAGACTAGTGTATACTTTATTTCTCCTTTGGTAGGATGATGATCCATCTCTTGGATCATTGATGTGAGACATCAAGATATAGTATACAAGTGACTCATTAGTGAATAAGTTGACTTAACGAATCACTGAGGACGTCTAGTTAGTAATTATACTTAACTGTCAAATAGAAGTTTTAAAGTGATATAGTACAAAGTAGTCTCTTAACCTGAGACATGAGTGCAATATTTGATATGTCAATATAGGTGTACTTAGACTTTTACCTAACCACAGTTCTTATTGAGTTGTGCATAACAGTTCTTGTTAGGTGCATCCCGAGATATAAGTAGATATTGAGATGCCAAGATAGGATTCGTCTCTCCCAGTATAGGGGATTGATGTCATAAGATTGTTTGATATAACTATAGCCTGGAAATCCTTAGCCATGGTAAATAAGATAAACTGAGCGTCAGTTTGATCTTAAAGGTTATGAGTTGAATATTAACAAACACTAATCAAGCTATTAGAGTTTGACAGTTTACCATAGCTTAGGCTCGATAGTTTGACATTGTTTGACGAAGAGACCAGACTATACAATATTATCACTTAGTGGTCCTAATAAAATTATGTAAGCATCTTGCAAATATTTATCACAACTTATACCCGGGTAGTCTTCATGTGTAGCTAGCACCTTTGTTGTACTTATGGATATGATCTACTGTTGAGTCATAAGTTGGGCCCTAAAGTCACACCAAGCGCGTACTTGAATCCTATGAAATACAATGTATAGAATTAAATGTGTATGATTGATATGCATATATAACTTTTACCGGATACACAAAAACGGTTATATGTATCGGTAAAATCAGAATGATATGTGCTTAAGAAATAAATTCTAGTAATTTTTCCATAAAGTTAACTTTTAGTCAACTGGTTGACTTTTTGGTCAACTCATTGATTTTTTTGGTCATGTGATGACTTATTAGTTAATGATTGGAAAAATTACACAATAACGTATTTATGAAACACCGTATTGATGTGGTATTTTTATTTATAAAATACACACTTTATTATACCTTAATTAATGATTCATGAGATAAGTCATTAATGTGGTATGGTTTGGGCACATGGTTTTAGCACATAGTTTTGATTCTTCATGACTCTTTGCGTGACTCATGAGATGAGTCATTGCATGACTCATGAAAGGAATCATTGCATTTAGATGACTCATGGCATGACTCATGAGATGAGTCATGATATATCTCACTCTATATATAGGAGCTCTCTCTCTTATGAAAAGGTTAATGAAAAATTGGCTAAGTGGTTTTTTCTATAAGAGAATAAAAGAAAGATCTACCTCTTACCAAACTCTAGCAACTTTGAGTAAGAGGAAGTAGTAGGATTTTAAAGTACCCCGGGGTAGATAACTTATCTTGTATCTTAAGAAGACTCTAATTTTATCAAGCTCACTTGAAGACTTGAAGATCCACTACAAAGAGGTTTATAACAACAAGGAGAACGAGCTAGGGTTTGTTCTATCTACCATCGAATCATGCTACGAAAGTAAGCCTTCAAAGCTCTTGGTTGCTCTCTTTTTTATAGGGATCGTGTGAGAATTAATTAGATGGTCCTAACTTGTATTTCATGCTCTCTACATGCTTAGTATTATTATACATACAGTGTTCTGTTGCGTATTTTGCATGTATTTAGCACGAATTTCCAACATGGTATCAAAGCCATGGTTCCATCTAATTGAATCTTTACATGTATATCTAACTCATAGAGGACTTTATACTTGCTTCTAATTACATTTTAATTAAAAGATGTTTTAATGAAACTAGTTAATTAATACAAGTTGTTTTGTAATTAGTTATACTAGTTGTTGATTCAAAAATATTATTTTTGGTTCATAAGTTTTTAAGAGTATTAGTTATACTAGTTGTTGATTCAAAAATATTATTTTTGGTTCATAAGTTTTTAAGAGTAAAAACACCTATATAAATTGCAAAACACTTATTTACAACTAGTATAGTTGTATGTTAGAAGCATGATAGTTCTATTTGAGTTAGGATAATCCCTATGTTATCTAGTTTTTTAATTTGTTGCATAACTAGATATATGCATATTTCTTAATGTTTATTAAGTTATATGCTTTATATCATCTTGTGTGGTTGTTATGTTTATGGATGATAGTGGATAACGATTCTCTTACATTTATTGTATTGATGTAATATAGCTAGAAATATAATATTATTTACGACATCTTCCCTCCCCGGGCATGGGCTACGCCTACGGGTTTAGGCACTTGCTCACCGATCATGGGCTACATCTACGGGTATAGGCCCTTGTTCGGATGTGGGGGGGTATGGTTGTTTAGTTTAGTTTTTCTATTTATAGCTTTTATTTTACATTCAATGCAATATTATTACCCATCCTACGAGATGGTTTTTCCATTATAAATAGGGCTTGCACATCCTATGTATATGTGATTGTAATAATACAGGATTTGTAAAGGAGCTAGCATTGCAAGAGGTTGCAAATTGCTTACTAAAATGTAATTAGTGTAGTTGCATTTTTATTCCTTTAGTTGTCCACTACTATTTCATATTGCTTTTACATATATGTCAATGTTGGTTGTACCCCAATTGTAGATGTCAATACAATTGGGTGCTATATTCTTCAAAGTTAATATCTCTATCTCACTGGAGAAATAGTTTTTTTATTTATAAAAAAAACTCATTTTAAACTTTGTGAGACATTGCAATAAGAATTATTGACCATAGAGTGGTGAGACCGACATTAACATAGCGTTAGTGTGAAAGATAAATAAACCTAAAGCAGTTAAAAGAAATATATTTAGAACAAACTTTTAACTAGTGTCAAGGAAAGTAATTATGAGATGTAGTTCATGGGGTGATGCCTAACTTAAGATTAGGGGTGATGCCCAATCTTTTGCGTTATAGTCTTAAAGAGTGGTGGTTACTTAATTAAGGTCCGATGAATATTCCCGGTGAATATTTCGGAACCCTCCTACCAATCTTGTACTTACCTGGCTAGTTTAATTGTTGCAAGTATAAATATAAAGCATCTTTAAACTATATCAAGTTTGATTATGGTAAAAGATTTATAAAATCGTCCGTAGCCCTCCATCATTTCAGTTGAATACTACTAAGCTTATAAATACGTTGTTTGTTGGCTATCGTTAAGGCAATACTATTCTATTGCTAAGTAGTATTCATTTGTATATAAGATATAAGGATAGCTTAAGTCGGTTATGCAACTTTGTTAGCCTTCGTCAAGAGTATGCATAAGTTAAATTTAAGCAGGTCAAAAATGATGGGTCCAAACTTAACTAGCTTTTTATGATTTGTTGGCCATCGTCAAGATCATAAAAGACTAGGGGCAAAATCATATCAAGAATTACAAGAAGTTAAAAGATAAAAATTGTCTACCAATTATTGAGAATATCAATTTGTTGGCTATCGTCAAGGTTGATACATTCAATGATAATTAGATCTTGATCCCACTTGAAAACAATGGGTTATTTTCCGATCACCTCTTATAAAGGTTTTGAGGGACTCGAGATCTTGATCCCACTTGAAAACAATGGGTTATTTTCCGATCACCTCTTATAAAGGTTTTGAGGGACTCGAAAAATAGTGGGAGGCATAACTTAGATATTTCCGATCACCTCTTATAAAGGTTTTGAGGGACTCGAAAAATAGTGGGAGGCATAACTTAGATAAAAAATGAACCAAATCTATGTTATGTATTGAACATCTGCTAAAATATTTTTCTCTCTCTCTTTTAGGCTGTCATGTCTACCTTAAAACTCATACTAGAACAGAATAAGTTAAACAGTTCTAACTACAAAGATTGGTTGAGGAATGTTAAAATTGCCCTAACTTATGACAAAGTAGCATATGTCCTCATAACGCCGGAACCCGTCTAGGCCCAAAACCCACTACAGCGGATAATGAAATCCGCATAAAGTGGATAGAGATTGTTCACTTGCTCAATACCTCACAATTACCTCTATTAATTTGGTCCATCAGAGGCAACATGAGAATATGGATGTCATATCCATATTTCGTAATACAGAATAACTGTATGGCAAGCAACTGCGACAAATAAAGTACGCGGCATCTAAGAATTTGTTCCAGACAAAAATAACTGTGGGATCTTCTGTTAGGGACCACGTCCTCAAAATGATCGCCTATGTCAATGAGCTTGAATTTTTGAAAGCAAGCCTAGATGCAGATAGATATACAGATTTCGTTCTGTAGTCTTTGACACCAGCCTACTCCCGATTCATATCATAGTTCTTGATAATGGATCTGGAGCCCACTCTTCATGCCCTACTTAATTTGTTAAGATAGGAGGAAAGTTTTATGAAAAAGGGACAAACACCAGCTTTGGTTATAGGGAAATCTTCTTCCACTTCTAGCGAACTAGTTGCCAAGAAAATGGAAATGAAGAAAACTACTAAATCAAAGAAACGTGTTAAGAAGGCTGTCAAGAAGGATAAAGGGAAGGCGAAAATGACGACTACAAAATGCTTCCATTGTCACAAGTCAATACACTGGAAAAGAAACTGTCCTGAATTCCTAGCCCCACTCAACAAGAAGAAGCAAGTTGTTGCTTCATCTTCAGGTGTGTTAGTTACTCAGAATTGATTTTCTATAAATCCTACATCTTAGGTATTAGATACTGGATCAGGATCTCATATCTGTAATTTGTTATAGGGGCTAAGAAGTTATAGAAAGCTTGGTGTTGAAGAGATGACCCTACAAGTTGGTAATGGTGCAATAGTTGTAGCAGCTGCGATTGGGGATTTTCATCTAGCTTTACCAAATGGAAACATTTTGATTTTGAATAGCTGTTATTTTGTGCCAACTATGATGTGTAATATAATATCCATATCTTTATTAGATAAATATGGATATATGTTCAAGTTGGAGAACAATGTTATGAATATCGTATATAATCAAAAGTTGATTGCTTATGGAACATTGTGTAATGGTATCTATATTCTTAATCAAAACACATTCTGAATACTCATCACACTAATAAAAGAAAGCACTCAGTTATGAATGACGCTTTCTTATGGCATTATAGACTTGGTCATATTAATAAAGAAAGACTTGGCGAGCTACATAAGCATGGATATTTAGATCCATTTGACTTTAAGTCTTATGATACTTGCAAGTCTTGTCTTAAAGATAAAATGACCAAGACTCCATTTACGGGAACTAGAGAAAGAGTTACAGAACTCTTAGGACTGAAACATAGTGATATATATGGTCCTATATCTACAATGGCCTGAGGTGGTACTCCTACTTTATTACTTTTACTAATGATTTTTTAAGATTTGGACATGTGTTTTTGATCAAACACAAGTCTGAAGCATTTGAGAAATTTATCGAGTATAAAAATGAAGTAGAGAACCAAACAAGCACGAAAGTTAAAATTCTTCGATCGGATTGAGGAGGCAAATACTTGAGCTTAGAATTCTTAGGGTTTTTAAAAGAGAATGGAATTCTCTCTCAGGTTACTCCACCCTTTACACCACAGCTTAACGGCGTATCAGAAAGGAGAAATCGTACCCTATTAAATATGGTATGTTCCATGATGAGTAATGTTGAGTTATCTTTTTTATTTTGGGGGTATGCATTGGAAACAACAGCACACTTACTGAATAGGATTCTAACTAAAGCAGTGCCTAAACCTCCATATGAGATATGGTATGGGATGAAACCATATCTTAATTATATTAAGATTTGGGGGATGTCATGCTTATGTAAAAAAGAAAGATCCAAAAAAGTTAGAGGCACGCTCAGTGTTGTGTAAATTTATAGGATATCCAAGAAATTCCCATGGATATCAATTCTACCATATCGATGAATAAAAGATAATTGTTTCTCGGTATGATACCTTCTTAGAGAAGGAATATCTTAGAAAATAAATTAGTGGGAGCATGATAGAACTGGATTAAATTTTAGAGATACAAATCAATATTGATAATTTAGTAGAACCAGAAAATTCAGTTGTACCAGAAGAACCTCAACCACTCCGCAGATATCTAAGGCGATCTCATGCACCTAAGAGACAATATGATTTTTTTCGTTGAAAGTAGCATGTTAGATCACGTCATAGATGATGACGAACCTTTGAGTTATCAGCAAGCCTCTCAGAGTAAGGACTCTGTTGCTTGGCATAATGCAATGAAATCTGAAATAGACTCTATGTACACCAACAAAGTATGGATCTTAGACAATGCTCCTAAAGGGGTGATACACATAGGTTACAAATAGTTGTTTAAGAAAAAGTTGGGTGTAGATGGGAATTTAGAGACTTTTAAAGCTAGATTGGTAGCTAAAGGTTTTCGTCAAAGACCTAGTTTGGACTATGATGAAACCTTTTCTCCAGTGACTATGCTAAAGTCTATTCGGATCCTACTTGCTATAGCTGCTCACTATGACTATGAGATCTGACAAATGGACGTCAAAACTATATTTCTAAATGATGATTTAGAAGAGTACATATATATGTCTCAACCAGAGGGATTTGTAGTCAGTGGAAGCAGTGGAAAAGCTTGTAGGTTGCTTAAAGTCATTTATGGACTGAAGCAAGCATCACGGAGATGGAACATCTGTTTTGATGATGCTATCAAAGAGTTTAGTTTTATCAAAAATCTAGATGAACTATATGTATATAAAAAGATAATTAGGAGTATGGTATTGTTTCTTATTTTGTATGTAGACGATATACTCTTAATCAGTAATGACATACCTTCATTACAAACGGTTAAAATTTGGCTATCAAAAAGATTTTCCATGAAAGATTTGGGTGAAGCATCTTGTATATTGGGTATTCAGATCTATAGAGATAGATCTAAAAGGATATTAGGATTATTCTAATCTAGATATATTGGCAAAGTGCTAAAGCAGTTTAGCATGAAAAATTCCAAGAAAGGTTTCGTACCTGCATCTCCTCGAATCTCCCTCTCTAAAAAGATTTCTCCCTAGACTGATGAAGAGAGGAAATGTATGAGTCTAATTCCTTATGCCTCAGCAGTAGGATTGATCATGTATGCCATGTTATGTACTAGACCGGATATCACTTATTCACTCAGTTTGGTAAGTAGATACCAGATCATGTATGCCATGTTATGTACTAGACCGGATATCACTTATTCACTCAGTTTGGTAAGTAGATACCAATCTAATCATGGAGAAGAGCACTGGAAAGCGGTCAAAAATATACTTAAGTACATAAAAAGGACTAAAGAGTTATGTTTTATATACGGTAAAAGTGACCTCCATATGGAGGCTTTTTCCAACTCTAGCTTTCAGAGCGATATCGATGATAGTAAATCTGTTTCAGGATATATTTTTACCCTCAATAGAAGGGCGGTCAGTTGGAAAAGTTCCAAGCAGGATACAGTAGCAGACTCTACTATGGAAGCCGAATACATTGTGGAAAATGATGTAGCCAAAGAACCTGTCTGGATGAGGAAGTTCCTTTCAGAGCTGGAAGTTATTCCCACCATTAAAGATCTAGTACCTTTATACTATAATAGTAATGCTGCAATAGCTCAGACAAAGGAACCTTAGTCTCACCATAAGTCCAGACACATTCTGAGGAAGTATCACTTGATCAGGGAGATAGTTGATCACCAAGAGATCAAGATTGAAAGGGTAGACACAAAAGATAATATAGCAGATCCATTCACAAAGGCAATTGCTCGTACACAATTTGAAAAACTTATTGAGCTATTGTGTATTAGATACTATAATGATTGGACTTAGTGCAGATAGGAGTTTGTTAGATATAGGTGCCCTGCAGGCGATAATTGTATATTGTAACATGACCTATATGAATATAACATCCTTGTTCAAAATGATAGTATGCTATTTTCGTCAGATTTATCTGGTATTTTAATACAGATAAAGTCCTTAGAATGATACTAAACTATCAGACATTCCGGATATGATCTTAATGAAGTGATCTGATTTGTTGCTAACGTATATTCTAAAATGTTCCTAGTCGATGAAGTGTAGAAATAAGACATTATCACTTTGGAAAGACTAGTGTATACTCTATTTCTTCTTTGGTAGGATGATGATCCATCTCTTGGATCATTGATGTGAGACATCAAGATATAGTATACAGGTAACTCATTAGTGAATGAGTTGACTGAACGACTTACTGAGGATGTCTAGTAAGTAATTATACTTAACTGTCAAATAGAAATTCTAAAGTGATATAGTACAAAGTAGTCTCTTGACCTGAGGCATGAGTGCGATATTTGATATGTCAGTATAGGTGTACTTAGACTTTTATCTAACCACAATTCTGATTAAGTTGTGCATAACAGTTCTTGTTGGGTGCATCCCGAGGTATAAGTAGATGTTGAGATGCCAAGATTAGATTCGTCTCTCCCAGTATAGGGGGTTGATGTCATAAAATTGTTTGATACAACTATAGCCTGAAAATCCTTGGCTAAGGTAAATAAGATAAATTGAGTGTCAGTTTGATCTTAAAGTTTATGAGTTTAATATCAACAAACACTAATCAAGCTATTAGGGTTTGGCAGTTTACCATACTCTAGGCTCGATAGTTTGACATTGTTTGACGAAGAGACCAGAATATACAATATTATCACTGAGTGGTCCTGATAAAATTATATAAGCATCTTGCAAACATTTATCATAACTTATACCCGGGTAGTCTTCATGTATAGATAGCATATCTGTTGTACTTGTGGATATGATCTACTACAGAGTCTTAAGTTGGGTCATAGAGTCACACCAAGCGCGTACTTGAATCCTATGAAATACAATGTATAGAGTTAAATGTTTATGATTGATACGCACATATAATTTTCACCGGATACCCATAAAGGGTTATATGTATCGGTAAAATCAGAATGCTATATGCTTAAGAAATAAATTCTAATAATTTCCCATAAAGTTAACTTTTAGTCAACTGGTTGACTTTTTTATCAACAGTTGACTTTTGGTCAACTCATTGATTTTTTTGGTCATGTGATGACTTATTAGTTAATGATTGGAAAAATTACGTAATACCATATTTATGAAACACCGTATGGATGTGGTATTTTCATTTATAAAATACATACTTCATTATACCTTAATTAATGAGTCATGAGATGAGTCATTAAGGTGGTATGGTTTGGGCACATGGTTTTTGCACATAGTTTTGATTATTCACGACTCTTTGTATGACTCATGAGATGAGTCATTGCATGACTCGTGAAAGAAATCATTGCATTTAGATAACTCATGGCATGACTCGTGAGATGAGTCATGACATATCTCACTCTATATATAGGAGCTCTCTCTCTTATGAAAATGTTAATGAAAAATTGGCTAAGTGGTTTTTTCCATAAGAGAATAAAAGAAAGCTCTACATCTTACCAAACTCTAGCAACTTTGAGTAAGAGGAAGTAGTAGGATTTTAAAGTACCCCGGGGTGGATATCTTGCCTTGTGTCTCAAGAAGACTCCTATTTTATCAAGCTCACTTGAATACTTGGAGATCCACTACAAAGAGGTTTACAACAACAAAGAGAGTGAGCTAGGGGTTGTTCGATCTACCATCGAATCATGCTATGAAAGTAAGCCTTCAAAGCTCTTGGTTGTTCTCGTTTTTATAGGGATCATGTGAGATTTAATTAGTATGGTCCTAGATTGTATTTCATACTCTCTACATGCTTAGTATTATTATACATATAGTATTCCATTGCATATTTTGCATGTATTTAGCATGAATTTCCAACACGATGATTGAGGCAAACTTCTGGTCAAAGAATGCATGGGTCCAGTGAATGAACCTCGAACAACTCACCAGACTAGGGGTCGTATACGACCTTCCAACAAGACCATTCATGTAACTACCCACATGGGGGTGCGTGTAGAAAACCAAGAGCCTGTTAAGGATGCACCCTCACGAGGGCGTGGTCCCAAACACGCAACTCCTATGAATGCCAACAAGGCATTACCCATTCAGAAGAAAACATGTCTGTCGAACGACAATGTTACACCTGGAGACTCAAACCAACAGCCGACAGGTTGCTCCGACCATAACGTTAATGAGTTTTACTATCGGGTTGGGAGTACGAAGAAATCTCAAAAGAGAAGTATCCCAGAATCAGACTCTCACTGTCCTTGTGAAAGTTTTATCAGGACAGTATTATCAGAGTGTAGTTGCCCCAATACCGCTCCACAGAGGGTCTCGGTATTTGAAAGACTCTCCACCGAAACGTCAAAGCACAATCCAAGGTGTTTCCACAAGAGAAGACCGGCTGTTCAAGAAGATGAACTCCCGGAAGTCACCATCAACGTGGCCGATAAAGAGAAGTAAACGCGAAGTTTCAGTCTCAATCCTTTTCAAGAGGTGTCCCAGCGTATAACTCGGCTACGATCTGGAACTATCAGACCAAGGGATTATCAACGGATGAATAGAGGGTTATCCTTGGAGGATGAAATGTCTGACGCCAACTTCACGATCGCTTTCAACAATACAGTGTCCAGCACAGGACAAACTCGTGAGGTGTTCATGATCAACGCTGAACAAATGACCAAAATTCTCGAAGATGCTCTGGCCAAGCAGAAAGAGAATTTCAAATTCAAAATAGATATGACTGTACAATGGATAAGGGAATTGCATGATCAACGGATTCAAGCTTTATCAAATCAGATTGGTGAATCTAGTCATTGCAACGCTACTAATCAGGTAGATAGTGATTCAGACATGGATGAGAATCTCAACGTTAATACCCATCCTGTTGACTAAAATGCTGGGGGTGGTCCCATCGAGGATGACAACGCTGGGGTAGTCCAGTTATTACTCCTCGAAATTGCTCAAAGGAAAATGCTGGCGGGGATAAGAAAATGAAAGACCTAGAGAGCAAGGTCAATGCACTAATGTCCACTCAAGAGGTAAAGAAGACTGGTATTCCATGTCCTTACCCAAGGGAGTGGGAGTCAATCCTATATCTGATGAAGTTCAATCTAATTAACTTCACGTCGTTCGACAAAAAGGGCTCATCCACTCAACACCTAATTTACTTCAAGTCCCACCTAGGTGTGATCTCCAGCAACGAACCTTTAATGGTCCGATCATTCGTTGGTACCCTTCACAGAGCGGCCTTCGATTGGTACTATTGTCTTAAGTCAGGAAGTATCAATAGCTAGAATGACATGAAAAATTTGTTCCTCAACAACTTCTTCGACGATGATACCAAAGTGTCGATTGGAGCCCTTTTGGATGAGAAGCAAAAGGATGGGGAGTCAGGTGATAGCTTAGTTAAATGTTTTCGCAACAAGGCAATGAATTGTAGGGATCCTGTCATAGAGGAATTCATCTTGCAGACATACCACAACAATCTCTCTATTGATGTGCTAGAAACCTTGGGGGTCGTGTCATCCACAACATGGAAAGAATTAAAATTATGTGGGGAATAGGCCGAACGATTTCTTTAAAAAAAACTTGAAAGAGGCCAACCAACGACTAACCCCCCAAACTCGAATTTTTCTTCTCGTAATAAGGGAAAGGTACCTACAGCGGCTATTGACGCTAATCAGACATCACAACAGCAACCTCAGAAGCAGCGAAGGACTCCGGATCCGAGACGCTAAAAAAAGTACTCCTTCAAGGATGAAGAGGTTCCAGCTATCTTTAAATACCTCCTTGAAAATAACAAAATCAATCTATCATCTATTACGAATAAGGAGCAAGCTGATAACACTTCGGATCCAAAGTACTATGCGTACCATAAGAGGATTCTTCATCCCAGCAAGGCTTACTTCACTCTCAAGAATAGCATTCAAGCCTTGGTTGACGCAGTCATCATAACGCTGAAATGAGCCGAATAAGAACCCTCCTCCGATGAGTATAAGACGTTAAACTGCTTCTCCCATACCTCTAACTGGTATATGAGGCTAAACTATTCCCTAACTTTGACAGGAAGTTTCTAGAAAGTATTACACATAATATTCTTAAGGATAACCCGACGACCTCCAATAGGTATACGAGGTTAAACTGCTTCCTTTATTTTCAATAACGGAAAGTCCCTGAAGAATATTACTCTTAATATTCTTAAGAATAACCCGACAGTGTGGCCAAGTACAATTGGATTCAGGTTCGCCAAAGAGTTGGGAGTGGAATACCTCAATGCATTCCCATGGGAAGTTCCTGAAGAATGCTATACATGGTAGTCTTAAGGATAACCCAAAACTGATTATTCAAGATGAAAACCAATTATTAGAATAATTCATTCTTAATCATGATTAAGAACCTCCCACTGTGGCTACTTAATCATTTCCAAGATGATTAAAACCCTCCCACTGTGACTTTCCGAGCACTCTTTTGTTGAGATGAGATTTAATGACCTCATTCGGTCAATCTTTTCTCATGAAACTCCCGTGATGTAAATGTTGAGTGTTTGATGATTCACTGTCCTCCATCACAAAGTCCCTCACTGATTAAATTAACTGACAGTGGATCCACCAAAATTCTTTCACCGGAGTCTATTCAAACTCTCACTGTGTTTGTGCACTTAACACTCCTAATGTGGAAATCTCAACATGGTATTTATGGTGATTTTCAAACCCATTCGTGTTAAGTCCTAGCCACTTGACACCAAAAACCCCACCGAGTGATTAGTACAAGTCAACATTCCCAGTGTTAGTTGTATCTTCACTCCCACTATTTTTTGGTCAAACCTTCCTATAGTTAGGACCAAAGCCAAAATCCCCTATCGATTCCATTCATTGTAAGCATCAAAAAAATGTTCATAGATATCCAAATACAACTCAAGACTGAGAAGAGAACAATGTGCATGCATGTGACAAAATACACTGACAGGCGACACGTATAAGCGCGGCAGCCCATGGTGACGCGCGTAAGGCGCGGCAGCCCATGGTGACACGCATAAGGCGCGGGAGTTTATGGTGACGCGCCAAAGGCGCGGCAGCAAAGTGTGACGCGTAAATGGTAAAGTAGCCTCTTATGTAAATTATTGATAGTTTTTAACATCTCTTGAAGGTCCACGTGGCGGCATATCAGAAAGAGAACATGTGCTGACGTGGACAAGCAGTTAAACCACGAAAAAAGTGATTAAAAGTCGTGGGAGGGCGGTTTCAAACATGATGGAACATAGCTGGAACTATCTCTTTGGCCGCACCAGTCCACACTGACGCGCCAATAGCCGCGGCAGCATAGACTGACGCACCTAAAGAACCTATACTCAATTAGTTATTTTGCCTCAATTTCCACTATTGTGCACCTCTATCCCTATAAATACTTCCCTAGACACGAAGCAAAGGACAGAGAGCATATTGGAGCAAAGAAGATTAAGCTTTTTGTTGAATTAGAGAGAGTCTTTATTCCTCAAAACTGGTTCTAGTGATTCCTAGAGATCTAAGCTCTGACTTGATCTTTGGAAGAGTGAACATCTTACATCGATAAGATATTCGCTTTAAATCCTTACTTCAATAAACGAAGAAAGAATCTCTAAATCCCTTCACAATCTCTGATTTGGTGGTCCACGAGCCAAAGCACTCCCGGCACAGGCAAAGTCCCACAAAACAGGAGTCGATAAACGATTTCTGTGTTATTTTCCAAAAAAAGTTCTCATTTGCTTATTTTTTTATTGTAATTCACTGTAAACGATTTAAGTTTTAATGGAATCGATAATGAAAATAACTTTCGACGAAAAGAAACTGGCAACAACAGTGGGAGCCAACGGTCTCGCTGCTGAGGCCGTAGTGTCGTAGCCGATCAAGATTGTGATCAATGAAGAGATCGAATACGAGTTCGATCAAGCGAAATTCGAGGAGTATCTGTCATACTCATCCTCAAAATCTTCTTCACCTCGTAAGTGCAAGAAGATTTCGTCTTCTAGAAAGGTTACCCAGTCTTTTACTTCGGTGAAAGACACATGTGAAGACTCTTGCCCAGTTGTTGCTAAGGACTCTAATTACAACATATCTGCTCCAAATGACCCTTCACCAATTCAGGGGTCTTTAAACCAAAATTTTCCGGCACAGACGAAGAGGGCTCGTCAGAGACAACGTCAACGCCGTGCTCGTCAATTGGACAAGGCCTTACAACAAACCGACGGAGTCCATTACTATACGGACTTAGAGTCGAGGAAGTATAAAGTGAACTAGTTGCCCCAACGGCAGAACACTCACATCTCTGCACAACTTACGACAGAGGAATGGACCCTCGTCAAAAGAGCACGTTCAACCCTCAAAGAACGTATACAAAAGCGTTGTATAAACGCCGCTCGTAATCGTGCCCTTCGTCAACAAAAGTAAGAAGGGAAGAAAGAAATGGTGTCTAAAAAATCATCAAAAAACTGTAAGGTTTGGATTCCCAAAACCAAAAATGATTGGAAATTGAATCAGGGAGATTCCTCATTCAACCGCGGTAATCCATATTACCGCGGCAAAACATTCAACCATGGCAAACCAAGGCGAGAACTCAATTAAGCACAACTCTTAGTCACAAACCCATAACCCCAAATTATACTATGAATGTAAATACAATAAGCTCAATAGGTTGTGTGTGATCAAAGAGATAAAACAATATAAACTCAATATGAAACCTAGCTTATTAAATTAAGAACAAACTTATAAAATGCTAGAATTGAGTTTAAGAAAACTTCTCTATAGATGAAAAGAGAGAGGGAGAAGAATGAATGCTCAAACACCAAGGATGATCTCCACTTGCTCTTGTGAAATTTGCTCCACAAATCAAACTCTTGTAAATGCTTAAAAGCTTTTTAAACAAACACTAAACCAACTTAAACCCTTGTTTAAAACTCTTTAAACTTGTTTAAAATATTTCTTGAGTTACCTTAGAGGTATGAGGGCATGGGGTATATATAGGCTCATGAAACAACCCCAAAAAAAAATATCAAATAAATTCTAAAAAATGTAAAACTTTGGGGAATGATTGTAGACATGATAATAAACATGCTACAATGACTGGTTATCAAAAAAGGATTTCCCAAATGAAAAATATCAGTATTTTACAAAATAGTCCAAAACATGAAAATGTAAACACATGAGTTTGATGTTTTGACCTAAACCAACTTTTGAAACTTTACAAGATGATTTTATAGCCTTGAAGAAAGATGTAAACTATTGTTATGAAGTCTATAAACAATGAATGTAGTATTTTATCAAAATACACATATAATGCACTAAAACATGATTTCATTGAACTAACTAAAATTGATATTGATGAAATCATATATATGCATATAACTATGAAACAAAAATATGTTTTCTAATTATATTCAATTGTTTCATAGTAAAACTAGAAAACCAAACCGTGTATGTGTGTATATGATTGAGCTTAAAGTACTAACACACATAATATAAAACCTATACTATGTTACCCAAGCTAGATCTTGATCTTCAATGAGCTCGACTTGGTAATCTCGCGGATGAAGCTAGAACTTGGATCTTGAACTTTGAATAGCAAGGCTTCACCGACATTCCGCCAACCTCCTTTGGATATGATCGTTGAAGCTCTATTCCATCCATCCTCCAACTACGTTGTTTGTCTACAAAACATAGGAACTAGACAAACAACATTAGTTGTAAATTGTTTGTTAAACATCATCAAAACAAGAAGGCCAACAATCTCCCCCTTTTTGATGATGACAAACAATTTACAAAAAGAAATATATGCATGAAGGAAAATAATATATAATTTATAATTCACATGCATATAAACAAGAAAGACTATACTCACAATATTTCTCCCCCTTTGACAACATCAAAAAGGGGACAAAGGAATTAAGAGAGCGAAAGCTCCCCCTATCAATAAGCATAGGTGAGTATAACATATAGAAAGATATAGGGATTGCTCCCCCTATCAAAATGCCATATAGAATATATGAAATGAGGATCAAGGCAAACATATGTGAGCAATCATAGATGGAAAATATGCTAAACACAACTCACATACAAAAAGACAATGAGAACACACATATAAAATGTCAATATGAAAAAGAAGTGCCTCATATCAAAGAACATAAAAATATGTATAAAAGTAGATTTATGAAATCAAAAGAAAGAACATGAGAATCACGCAAAAAGTTTTCAAATAAAAACAAATCAACCAAATGAAATCATAAATCAAAGTTTATAACCAAAAACAATGTTTGATTAATAAATAAAATTTCTTTATAGGACTTGATCAAAACACATATAAAATGCATTATAAGGCACGAATAGATGATCCATGAGCGCAAACATATAAATATCATCATATAAGTGAAATATAATGAATTCAAAGCAAAAATTCAAAACAAAATCTTTGACAAAAGAATTTTAAGAGATTTAGGGACATGACCCCTATCATTCAAGCTCAAAGCCCTAGGGTTATGAACCCATTTGGGCGCATTTAGTGCACGGGTCCGGTCATAGCAATAATTATGCAAATGACCCATTCGATTGCAATAAGTGCAATGAAGAGGATGCATTTGGTTATGTTGACCATGTGGATGTGCACGAGGAACATTTGCAAATAAAGATGGTCTTTTAAGATTATTTTGCAAATGAGAAACATTTTGAAATAATGTTGGTCTACTTGAAATATTTTGCGATTTAGAAACTTTTCGCAAATCAAAACAAAACTTGGCTAAGTGACCAATTCTACCACAAAAATCATAATGATACACATTAGTATGCTTATGATGAACAATGGGTGCATGTGTGTGTACATGTGATGAAGAAGAAGCCTTATGAGATGCACAAGAAGAATTAATATTCTTATGTTTTTGTGCATCATAGCAAAACTTAGCTAAATGGCCTTTACGACCGCAAATAGAACATTTATAAGCTTTGCTATACAAGTGTGCAAAGTGTACGGGTTTAGAAGTTGTAGTACTAGACTTTGCACCCAAGTCCATAAGTTTCTTATTATCTACAATGCATGTTTTAAGGGTTGAATCTAAAGATGATATGTGATCCTTAACATGATTCAACTCATCATTATGCATACAAGTATTGTTATTAGAAGTAGAACATATATTGTTATTTATAAAAGAAGCGGTATCATTTTGTATGTTCTCTACTTCTAACATGGCATTATTTTTAACATGAGATAAGCTAGTGATGGATGAGGTTAATTTTTTATTTTTCAAATTTAACATATCATTGTTTTCTTTAAGCATTATATTTTCATTTTCAATGATGTCAAATTTGGACACTAGCTTCTCATGATCGGATTTCAATTCTACATGCTTGCTTTTAAGATCAATAAAATTATTTTGTAATTTTGTATAGGCATGCAATAATTTCTCATATGCACAAGCGAGTTCATTGATGGATATATCACTTTCGGATTCCGAATCGCTTACCACACTAGGGCTATCGCCTAGTGGCCGTGTGCATGATGATGCTCCACACTCACTTGAAGAACAATCCTCCAAACTACGTCGGATTTCCTCCAAGTTGCCTTGATGTGCTTCTATGAATTTCCATAAATTGTAAGCACTATCAAAATGAACAAATTTGTTAGAAAATGATGAGTCAAAAGCATTAAGCAAAAATTCTAACAAACGCTTGTTCATTGAAAACATTTTCTCATCATGATGGCTCCACTTGGATTTCTCCAATGTGGGCACAATATAAGCACAATTAATAACTTCTCATAAGTCGATATTTCTAGATTCAACAAATAGTTTAAATCTAGAAGCCCATTGTGCATAGGGAAAATTAATGAATTTAGGAGCAACATTTGATTCATAACCTAAACGAAATACATTTATATTCATGATATATATATGAAAATATGCAAGCAAAACAAAAGTAATCATAACTAGATTAGCACAAATAAGATAACTTGGATCTTTAACTCAAGGTGGTTAGACCTTAAATCAAAGAGCACCAAGCTCTGATACCAATTGTTAGACCCTAGAGGTGGTGATTAGGGTCTTATGCTAATCTAATCCGATTAAATGCCAATTAAAACTTATTAACAAATATATATGCAAGGATATATGAGCTAACACAAGATGATATATCCTATCAAAGAGATATACAATATGATATATGTATAGGATATGTAAACTAACACAAGGGGTAAACAATCTAAACAAGATAGTGGATGATATAGATAATGAGCTAATGACAATGGCGATATAAGATATGAACATAAATATGAATGAACGCCAAAGCACACTCAAACAAGCAATATGATCACGGAGTTCGGACCTTCCGTCCTACGTCTCCGCTCCCCACTCCCGGGGAGAAATCCACTAACACAATCCGGTTTGGAAGCCGGAACTTCTTCTACAGACTCGGTTTACAAGTTCACCGAAAACTCTCACACAACAAACACTATGCAATCACACTCTACACCCACTAAGTGTTGGACCTAGCCGTGTCTCCCTCAAGTACTCGGTTACAACCTCTCTCTAGGCACGTCAACCGACACTACTCCTCTTGGGACGATCCCCGACTCTTACCACACACTCCTCACTCGGTGTACAAATGTATTACAAAGTGATTCTCACAATAAGCACAAATATAACAAATGATTGTTCTCAAAACAAGGTGAGAACTCAATTAAGCACAACTCTTAGTCACAAACCCACAACCCCAAATTATACTATGAATGTAAATACAATAAGCTCAATAGGTTGTGTGTGATCAAAGAGATAAAACAATATAAACTCAATATGAAATCTAGCTTATTAAATTAAGAACAAACTTATAAAATGCTAGAATTGAGTTTAAGAAAACTTCTCTATAGATGACAAGAGAGAGGGAGAAGAATGAATGCTCAAACACTAAGGATGATCTCCACTTGCTCTTGTGAAATTTGCTCCACAAATCAAACTCTTGTAAATGCTTAAAAGCTTTTTAAACAAACACTAAACCCTTAAACAAAACTTGTAAACCTCTTAAAAACTTTTCTCTTGTTAGAGAGGAAGAGGTAAATGCAATGAGGTATTTATAACAACCCAAAACATCAGCCAAAACCCCTAACAAAAGATAAAAACAGCCCCAAGCAACGGTAAGAAACTAGCCGTTGGAAGCTGAAAAAGCTCTCGTCGGTCGATCGGAAAATTCATCGGTCGATCGGAAAATTCATCGGTCGACCGGAAATTTTATTGGTCGTCCGGACTGGTTGACCGACAGACTCTCTGTTGCCCAGTGAGCGTATGAACTCAGGTTCGGTCGACCGGTGCGGTCAACCGAAATCTGATACACTCAAAACATGTTTTGCTGATTTTAAAACCCTGTTTAAAAATATCAAATAAATTCCAAAAAATGTAAAACTTTGGGGAATGATTGTAGACATGATAAGAAACATGCTACAATGACTGGTTATCAAAAAAGGACTTCCCAAATAAAAAATATCATCATTTTACAAAATAGTCCAAAACATAAAAATGTAAACACATGAGTTTGATGTTTTGACCTAAACCAACTTTTGAAACTTTACAAGATGATTTTATAGACTTGAAGAAAGATGTAAACTATTGTTATGAAGTCTATAAACAATAAAAATGTAGTATTTTATCAAAATACACATATAATGCACTAAAACATGATTTTATTGAACTAACTAAAATTGATATTGATGAAATCATATATATGCATATAAGTATGAAACAAAAATATATTTTCTAATTATATTCAATTGTTTCATAGTAAAACTAGAAAACCAAAAACCAAACCGTGTATGTGTGTATATGATTGAGCTTAAAGTACTAACACACATAATATAAAACTTATACTATGTTACCCAAGCTAGATCTTGATCTTCAATGAGCTCGACTTGGTAATCTCGCGGATGGATCTTGAACTTGGATCTTGAACTTTGAATAGCAAGGCTTCACCGATATTCCGCCAACCTCCTTTGGATATGATCGTTAAAGCTCTATTCCATCCATCCTCCAACTACGTTGTTTGTCTATAATAAATAAGAAAATACAAATACTAGACAAACAACATTAGTGGTAAATTGTTTGTTAAACATCATCAAAACAAGAAGGCCAACAATCTCCCCCTTTTTGATGATGACAAACAATTTACAAAAAGAAGTATATGCATGAAGTAAATGAATAATATATAATTTATAATTCATATGCATATAAACAAGAAAGACTATACTCACAATATTTCTCCCCCTTTGACAACATCAAAAAGGGGACAAAGGAATTAAGAGAGCGAAAGCTCCCCCTATCAATAAGCATAGGTGAGTATAACATATAGAAAGATATAGGGATTGCTCCCCCTATCAAAAAGCCATATAGAATATATGCAATAAAGATCAAGGCAAATATGTGTGAGCAATCATAGATGGAAAATATGCTAAACACAACTCACATACAAAAAGACAATGAGAACACACATATAAAATGTCAATATGAAAAAGAAGTGTCTCATATCAAAGAACATAAAAATATGTATAAAATTAGATTTATGAAATCAAAAGAAAGAACATCAGAATCACGCAAAAAGTTTTCAAATAAAAACAAATCAACCAAATGAAATCATAAATCAAAGTTTATAACCAAAAACAATGTTTGATTAATAAATAAAATTTCTTTATAGGACTTGATCAAAACACATATAAAATGCATTATAAGGCACGAATAGATGATCCATGAGCGCAAACATATAAATATCATCATATAAGTGAAATATAATGAATTCAAAGCAAAAATTCAAAACAAAATCTTTGACAAAAGAATTTTAAGAGAGGCAACAATATATCAAGCTCTTAAGCTTGTTCCAACCCATATAATCATTCTAGCATCCGGTAAACAATATTTGGGAATAAACACCCAATAACTCCGAAGGGTTATATAAACATAGTCCTCTCACCAAGATCGAAACAAATAATCATGAAAACAGAAGATTTGATCGATTTAAGAAGTGTTTTCATAAAAAGTTTCAAAGCATAATTTTCAAAACCAAGAAAAAGAAAGATAAAAACATTAAAATTCTTGGTTTAAAATTCAAAATTGTTTTGGTACCCAAGAACTCTTGGTACCAAACGATTTAGGGACATGACCCCTATCATTCAAGCTCAAAGCCCTAGGGTTATGAACCCATTTGGGCGCATTTAGTGCACGGGTCCGGTCATAGCAATAATTATGCAAATGACCCATTCGATTGCAATAAGTGCAATGAAGAGGATGCATTTGGTTATGTTGACCATGTGGATGTGCACGAGGAACATTTGCAAATAAAGATGGTCTTTTAAGATTATTTTGCAAATGAGAAACATTTTGAAATAATGTTGGTCTACTTGAAATATTTTGCGATTTAGAAACTTTTCGCAAATCAAAACAAAACTTGGCTAAGTGACCAACTCTACCACAAAAATCACAATGATACACATTAGCATGCTTATGATGAACAATGGGTGCATGTGTGTGTACATGTGATGAAGAAGAAGCCTTATGAGATGCACAAGAAGAATTAATATTCTTATGTTTTTGTGCATCATAGCAAAACTTAGCTAAATGGCCTTTTCGACCACAAATGGAGCACTTATAAGTTTTACTATACAAGTGTGCAAAGTGTACGGGTTTAGAAGTTGTAGTACTAGACTTTGCACCCAAGTCCATAAGTTTCTTATTATCTACAATGCATGTTTTAAGGGTTGAATCTAAAGATGATATTCGGTTTTTCACAAGATTCAATTCATCATTATGCATACAAGCATTGGAAATAGAAGTAGATGAAACATGATCATTTCTAAAAGAATTAAACTCATTTCTAATAGTTTCTACTTTTATCATGGCATCATTATTAGCATGAGTTAAGCTAGCAATAGATGAAGACATGTTATTATTTTCCAAACTTAATAACTCATTGTTTTCTTTCAAAATAGCATTCTCTTTAACAACAATATCAAGTTTGGAAGCTAGCGACTCATGATCGGATTTTAAACTAATATGCTTGCTTTTAAGATCAATAAAATTATTTTGTAATTGTGTATAGGCATGAGATAATCTTTCATATGCACAAGCGAGTTCATCAATATATTAATCATTATCGGAATCAGAATCGATTACTACACAAGAGTTATCCTCTTGTGGCCGTGTGCTTGATGCTCCACATGAACTTGAAGAAGAATCCTCCAAAGCTAGTCGGATTGCCTCCAAATCCCCTTGATGTGCTTCAATAAATTTCCAAAGTTTGTAAGGACTATCAAAATGAACAAATTTGTTAGAAAATGATGAGTCAAAAGTATTGAGCAAAAATTCTAACAAAAGCTTATTCATTGAAAACATTTTCTCATCATGATGGCTCCACTTGGATTTCTCCAATGTGGGCACAATATAAGCACAATTAATAACTTCTCATAAGTCGATATTTCTAGATTCAACAAATAGTTTAAATCTAGAAGCCCATTGTGCATAGGGAAAATTAATGAATTTAGGAGCAACATTTGATTCATAGCCTAAACGAAATACATTTATATTCATGATATATATATGAAAATATGTAAGCAAGACAAAAGTAATCATAACTAGATTAGCACAAATAAGATAACTTGGATCTTTAACTCAAGGTGGGGCAATATAATCAACAAGCAATATACAAAGGCGATATAAGATATGAACATAAAAGTAAGTGCGCCAATGCAATCACAAACAAGCAATATGATTACGGAGTTCGGTCCCCACGACCTACGTCTCCGCTCCTCACCTCGAGGAGATCTCCACTATCACAACCGGGTTTTCTACGTTCACCCGAACAACGTTTACACCTCACAATACAATCACTATGTAATCACACCTCACACACTAAGTGTTGGTCCTAGCCCGTGTCCTCCTCCTCAAGTGCTCGGTTACAACCTCTCCCTAGGCACGTCAACCGACGCCACTCCTCTTGGATTCGACCCCGTCTCTCACCACACACTTCTCTCGGTGTACAAGTGTATTACAAGTGAATCCTCACAATAAGCACAATATAAATCAAATGAATTGTTCTCTAAACAATGTGAGAACTCAATTAAGCTCACTCTCAATGTCACAAACCCACAATCCTAAATTATACTATGAATGTAAATACAATAAGCTCAATAGGTTGTGTGTGAACAAAGAGATAAAACAATATGAACTCAATATGAAATCTAGCTTATGAAATTAAGAACAAACTTATAAAATGCTAGAATTGAGTTTAAGGAAACTTCTCTATAGATGACAAGAGAGAGGGAGAAGAATGAATGCTCAAACACCAAGGATGATCTCCACTTGCTCTTGTGAAATTTGCTCCACAAATCAAACTCTTGTAAATGCTTAAAAGCTTTTTAAACAAACACTAAACCCTTAAACAAAACTTGTAAACCTCTTAAAAACTTTTCTCTTGTTAGAGAGGAAGAGGTAAATGCAATGAGGTATTTATAAAAACCCAAGACATCAGCCAAAACCCCTAACAAAAGACAAAAACAGCCCCAAGCAATGGTAAGAAAACTAGCCGTTGAAAGCTGAAAAAGCTCTCGTCGGTCGACCGGAAAATTCATCGGTCGACCGGAAATTTTATCGATCGACCGGACCGGTCGACCGGACCGGTCGACCGGACCAGTCGACCGACAGACTCTCTGTCGCCCAGGGAGCGTATGAACTCAGGTTCGGTCGACCGGTGCGGTCGACCGAAATCTGATACACTCAAAACATGTTTTCTTCCCAAATGAAAAATATCATCATTTTGCAAAATAGTCCAATAGACATGATAATAAACACATGAGTTTGATGATTTTGGCTAAACCAACTTTTGAAACTTTACAAGATGATTTTATAGACTTGAAGAAAGATGTAAACTATTGTTATGAAGTCTATAAACAATGAATGTAGTATTTTATCAAAATACACATATAATGCACTAAAACATGATTTCATTGAACTAACTAGAATTGATATTGATGAAATCATATATATGCATATAAGTATGAAACAAAAATATGTTTTCTAATTATATTCAATTGTTTCATAGTAAAACTAGAAAACCAAAAACCAAACCTTGTATGTGTGTATATGATTGAGCTTAAAGTACTAACACACATAATATAAAACCTATACTATGTTACCTAAGCTAGATCTTGATCTTCAATGAGCTCGACCTGGTAATCTCGCGGATGAAGCTTGAACTTGGATCTTGAACTTTGAATAGCAAGGCTTCACCGATATTCCGCCAACCTCCTTTGGATATGATCGTTGAAGCTCTATTCCATCCATCCTCCAACTACGTTGTTTGTCTATAATAAATAAGAAAACACAAATACTAGACAAACAACATTAGTGGTAAATTGTTTGTTAAACATCATCAAAACAAGAAGGCCAACAATAGAAGGGTCCACCATCCCACTAAGGCGTGTTATGTCTTAAAAGACAAAATACAAACCTTAATCGATGTTGGTATCGTGACGCCGAAACCAAAAGAGAAGAAAGTAGGTGCAAATGCAGTATCTATTAGCTTCGGTTCAGTCCCTTTATCCTAGTTTCAAGCTGAGCCAGTATCAAAGGTCAAAATGCAAACCATCAACGATGACCCTTATGGACAGCGCCAAAAATGGCTTGTGTCACACATGACCCCCAACGGCAAAATCCTTTGGGTTCATCTGGATTTGCTTGAAGATGAACAATGGACGACATCCACGTCAAAGAAGAAATTTAAAGGCAAGGGAAAAGAGAAGTCCTGTTATGGAGCCTCGGCAATTCCTGAGAAGAATGATGAAGAAATTCCAGCTTTACCATTTTCTGAGGAAGAGAAAGAATCGTTGGCTATAAGGGGTAGGAACGAATACCATTATAAGTATCCTGAAACCTCTAACCTAAACGCTAAAACCCTTGCAGAACTGGGGATAGTTGCAACTCCTACTGTGGCTGCTGGAAAACCTCAACAACCAGCTAAATAGAAAGAAAAAGAACCCCAATATAAAGAGGTTCAAATTCCGAAGCAGTTTCATTTCAATCGACCGATCGGACGAGATAAACCAGAAAGCTTGAATACTCCATACCGCTTTGATGTCATGACTCAGTTGGCTAATATCCTGACGAGGATCACGTTGTATGAGTTATTACGCCTCTCGAAAGATACCAGAGAAGCTTTACAAGAAGCCTTGGCTGATTCTGAGGTATTCCTTACTCAGATTAAGCCAACTCCCGAAGAGCCAGAGTCATCAGTTCAACATTGCAATTTGGCAGCCACGAAATTCCCTTGCATCGCTTTCACCAAAGAAGATATGCAAGTCAAGAATTCGAAACATGATAGGCCTCTATATTTCACCAGATATATTGGCTCGAGCGTTGTCAACCAGATTCAAGTTGATCCGGGGTCCGCTGTCAGCATTATCCCGCTACGGTTGATGTACCACCTCGGGATTCCCGCCAACAAGCTAGCCTCTACAGGAACTGTTATCTATGGGTTCAATACTAGTGGGTCAAGGCTGTTGGGAAAAATCCGGGTGAAGTGTCAACTCGGAGGCTTGAAGTCGGAAGTCACTTGCTATGTGATCAATGCGGAGACTTCCTATAACTTACTATTAAGTTGCCCATGGATCCACAGTAATCTTATAGTTCCCTCCACCCTCCATCAGTGTCTGAAATATGTTGACACTAACAAAGAGGTCAAGACGGTGGTCACGGATAAGCAACCATTTAAGGGGTTAGAAAATTATTTTACTGACTCCCTTCTTTATGGTACTGAATCTGATACTGAACCATCGGCCCATGGTACGGACAGCGGAGAAGAAGCTGATACCGAAGTTGGGCTTGATTATAGTAAAGGTCTAGCAACTTGCCAATGAAATAATAAATGATGATTTAGAGTACTCACGTTGTCTCGATAAGGTAATGTAGGAATTGTATGATGACCTTAGTCTACACATGCCACTTCGTTCGTCTTGTACGACAACGAAACACATCCAAAATTCATTCGAAACGACTGTAATCCTACCTGCAAAGACAGGGGGTAAAAAAAATAATCTTTAGAAAAGGGAAACCATCCCCAACCCTTGATCTCTTCTTGGACACCAACTCAGATGATGAAGGACATGGACAACATTTCTCTAGGTATAGTTCACAAGCAAACGATTACATGAAGAAGCAAGGATATAACCTAGCACTCGGTGAAGGTCTCCATTTTGGTCAAGGAGCCAGGGTTCCACCCCGTCCTACCTATGTACCGAAAGGGATACCTGATAATTATTACAGCTATAGAAGGGGTTTAGGTTACGTCTCATCATCTGATGATGAATATTATAGGCAAATTATTAATCAGCTAACAAATAAAAGTGAGTATTCATCCGATACTTCAACCTGGGATTCTGACACGAGCATTGGAGAAACGTTCAAAAGATTAATGTCGAACATGACCGTAGTCGATCCATCTACTACAGAAGAAGGAGAAACGTTCAAAAGATTAATGTCGAACATGACCGTAGTCGATCCATCTACTACAGAAGAAGATGATCAATTATCCACTTGGGAAGATCATGTCGAACATGACCGTAGTCGATCCATCTACTACAGAAGAAGATGATCAATTATCCACTTGGGAAGATCACTGGGTACATTACATGAATGTTCAATACATCGATCGATTTGAAGAGAGAGAACCTCCTACTGAGGATAGAGTAGTCCAAGTTAATATGGGTGACGAAATTAATCCAAACCTATATTTATTAGTGGTGACCTTCCACCGGATGAGAAAGAGGAACTAATCACCCTCATTAGAGAGTATATCGACGTTTTCGCTTGGAATTATGAAGATATGCCGGGACTTGACCCAAATGTAGCAATGCACAACCTTAACATTAAACCGGATGTTAAACGTGTCAAGCAACAACAAAGACAGTTTCGTTCGCAAATTATGGAGGCAATAGAAACTGAAGTCAAGAAACTGATTGATTCGAGCTTTGTTAGAGAAGAACAACATCCTGAATGGTTGGCCAATATCGTTCCAGTCCTTAAAAAGAACGGAAAGATCAGAATCTGTATTGACTTTAGGGATCTAAATACAGCCTGTCCTAAAGATGACTTTCCTCTACCAATTACAGATGTCATTATTTACAACACATGCGGGTTCGAGAGAATGTCATTTATGGATGGATTTTCTGGATATAACTAGATCAAGATGCACCCGAACGATGAAAAGCATACAACATTCAGAACACCCCTTGGTGTCTTTTGTTATACTGTTATGCCTTTCGGTTTAAAGAACGCCGGTGCTACGTACCAACGAGCAATGACGAAGATCTTTCAAGAGCACCTTCAGAAGACCATTGAATGCTACGTTGATGACCTGGTCATTAAGAGCCATGATAAAAATGACCACATTAACGATTTGAAGACGATGTTCGATCTTATGAGGACTCATTAGTTAAAGACGAACCCGACTAAGTCCTTCCTTGGAATGTCCAGCGGTAAATTTCTTGGGTTCGTCGTCACCACAAAAGATATTCATATCGATCCTGATAAGGTGAAGGTGATACATGAACTACAACCCCCGAAAAATCTTAAAGAACGCAAAGGGCTGCAAGGTCAATTGACATATATCCATCGGTTTATATCAAACATATCCGGGAAATGTCAATCGTTCTCCAAACTCATGAAGAAAGGCGTGTCGTTCATTTGGGATGAAGCATGTCAAAAGGCGTTTGAAGATATTAAAACATATCTAGCAAATCCACCTATCCTCGTTGCACCAAAATTGGGCAGACCATTTTTGATTTACGTCAAAGCGACGAGCCATTCGTTAAGTGCATTACTCGCACAAGACGACAATAACGGTCACGAACAAGCTGTGTATTATCTGAGTCGTACATTGGTAGAAGCTGAATCTCGTTATCCGATGATCGAGAAAGAATGCCTCGCCCTAGTATTTGCAATCCATAAAATATGATATTATTTAGTTGGACAGATAATTTATGTTATTTCCAACATAAACCCAATCCGAGTATTCATGACCCAACCGGCCTCCATGAATTAGTGTTTAGCCAGATGGGCTCTACTCTTATCGCAATATGATTTGTATTTCAAGCAACAAAAATTAGTTAAGGGACAAGCTATTTGCGATCTTTTGGCGAAAAACCCTACAAAAGATATAACCGAGTTGTACGACGATCTGCCGGATGAAACTCACGAAGTTAATACCACCTCACATCAACAAGTGTGGCAATTATACTTCAATGGGGATTCCCGAGCAACAACGTGGCGAGCGCACCCGGATGTTCTAAAATCTCCTTAGGAGTGGGGGTCGTTTTAGTTTCCCCGAAAAAACATGTCTTACCTAGAGCATACTCATTGACTGAACCATGCTCTAATAACATGGCCGAGTACAATGCATTAACAATTGGACTTAATTTTACCAAAGAGCTGGGGGTCGAATACCTTGAAGCTTTTGATGATTCTCAATTGGTAGTTAATCAGATACGAGGAGAGTATGAAGTCAGAAATCAGGATCTGATTCCATACCACCAGGTAGCCATCGATATGGCAAGCTCGTTTGAAGAATTTTTTATTGAGTACGTTCCACGTCTGCAAAATGCATATGCAGACGCATTGGGGGCATTGTCGGTATCTCTGGCTCAGCCTCTCGAAACAGAATAATTAATTACAATGAGAACTCACCAGCTTGTTATGCCAATTTACACTTCAAATATCAAAGAAGCATACTCAGCAAGAGTTGAACCTGAAGTTCGAGATTGGCGTTTTCCTATCATCGATTATGTCCTACATGGTATCTTACCTGAAGATGTAAAAGAAAGGGATTCGATTCGACGTAGAGCACCAAGATTTTACTATAACACCACGACACAAATGTTGTATCGGTGTTCATATGATGGCTTATTACTTTGCTGTCTATCTAATAGAGAAGCGGAAGAAGCACTCAAAGAAGCGCACGACGATATATGTGGTGCACATCAGCCCGGTCCCAAACTCTGTGATCGACTTAGAAGAATAGGATATTATTGGCCTACTATGGTAAAAGACGTGATAGATTACGCCCGACGGTGTCAAGTGTGTCAACTACATGCAAATTATATGCACCAGCCTCCGGAGCATCTACACCCGTCAGCAACGTCATAACCATTTGAAACTTAGGGAATGGATATTGTGGGACCTATTTTCCCGCCTTCAGTTAAGGGTGACCATTTTATTTTAGCAATCACCGATTACTTCTCGAAATAGGCAGAAGCAATTCCAATTAAGGAAGTAAAGACGAGTTATGTTATCAAATTTATTAAACACCACATCATATATCGGTATGGTGTCCCAAGGCGAATAGTACAAGACAATGGTCCTCAATTCGTTAGCAACGCATTCCTCAAATTCTATGGTAAATTCGGGATTAAGGATGTTTCATCGACTGCTTATAATCCCACAGCTAATGGATTAGCCAAAGCTTTTAACAAGACTATTATTAAGATTTTGGCAAAACTCGTGAAAGTCAATAAATGAGATTGGGACAATAAACTCGGTGAAGCTTTGTGGGCTTATCGTACAACTGTTCGCACTCCAATGGGAGCAACCTCATACTCCTTAACATATGGATGCGAAGCTGTCCTGCCTTTAGAAATACAAATTCCCTCTCTCCGCATTGCTCTTGCAACGAGAATGACGACGAAAGAAAATCACCAAAAACGTCTCGAGGAATTGGAGATGTTAGACGAAAAACGCTTTGAAGCTCAACAACAAATCGAGTTTTATCAGGCTAGAATTTCTCAGGCTTTTGATAAAAAGGTCCGATGACGAAGTTTTAAAGAAGGATATCTGGTTCTTGCCGTTCGAAGACCCATGATTCTCAATTCCAAGAAAAAAGGAAAATTCCAACCCAAGTGGGAAGGACCGTTTGTAATAGAAACAGTCTATTCAAATGGTATGTATCGCCTGGTCACCAAGGATGGCAATAAGTTAATGATGCCAATAAATGGAAAGTTCCTAAAAAAGTACTACACGTAGTAGGTTCAGGATAACCTATGTAAAATGGGAAGTTCCTGAAGAAGTACTATCCGTATGTTCAGGATAACCTATATAAAACGGGAATTTTTCCTAGAGAATCCTATATAGGATATCTTTAAGACAACCTGAGATCAGTTGATTGTCCTAAATAAAAATTGATCATTTAAATAATCCATTCTTAACTATCATAAAATGATTAAGATTCTTTTACTGCTTTTGTTGAGATGAGATTCAATGATAGGATACAGTTGATCTTTCCTCATAAAACCCCCGTAATGCGATCATGGAAGGGGAAACTCGATGATTTGTAGCCCCGCACCACAAAACCCCTCACCGATCGAATTGATCGACAGTGGATCCACCAAAATCCATCATGGATTAAAATCCTTCAAACTCTCATTGTATCTATTTTCTAACATTCCTAATGCTGAAATTATGATACAATGTCAAAAATTCAGGTTATCGGTCCATATCAATCGCCGAATCATTTCGTATCAAACTCTTGTGTTTGACATCAAAAATTCTCACTGAGTAATTTGTACAAGTCAACAAATCCATTGTTATTTGTACCCCACTCTCATTCCTTACCTGGTCAAACTTTCCTATAGTTAGGACCAAAACCAAAATCCCCTCTCGATTCCTCCAATGAACGAGAGGTCCACAAATCGAACGATCAAACCTTCCTACAGTTAGGATCGTCTCAAAACTCCTACTTGGTCAAACCTTACTACAGTTAGGACCACAACCAAAATCTCCTTTCGATTCATTTCACGAACGAGAGGACTACTTTCGAATTGAATAATCAAACCTTATGACAGTTAGGATTATTCAAACCAGTCCAGATTCTTTAAGTGGAGATCCCACTTTAAGTTTTCTTTACACCAGGAGATAGAATACAAAATTCTTCCTCTCCGATTTTTGGATTTATCTCTACCAACAAACAAGAGACCAGGAGATAGAATATAAAATTCTTCCTCTCCGATTTTGGGTTCATCTCTACCAACAAACAAGAGACCAGGAGATAGAATATAAAATTCTTCCTCTCCGATTTTGGGTTTATCTCTACTAACAAACAAGATATTGAGAGATAGACTATTCAATTCCTTCTCTCTAATCCTGGGATCATTTTCCTGCCTAGGAAATGTAACCTACTTACATTTTAAAATCCATGTCGTTCACGCATGGGGGATGTTATCTCTATCCCTTATTAGAAATAAGCCTACATCTAACACATGTAGCCTACATATTCAATATTGTAGTTCAAAGTCTAAGAGAGTTTAATCCCTTATTAGAGATAAGCCTACATCTAACACATGTAGCCTACATATTCAATATTGTAGTTCAAAGTCTAAGAGAGTTTAATTCTTTTAGCCCAACGTTATATGTGAAACGGATTTAGATAATTCACATACTAGCCCGATTCAAACGGTAGTCGGTAAAGGCATATCAAATCCGTTGATGGTTGAGGATTTACCAAAAATCCTATAAGTATTATGGTTATTTATTCTAAATAAGAATGAGTAATCATAATAAAATCTCAATGAGCAAAAGAGTTTACTATATTGACCAAAAGCGTTCAAACAAAGCTACAAAAAATATATGTTCTCAAACTACAAAAGCTTATAATGACGAATTTGATCTTCAAGTTTTGAGAGCTCTATCGCATAAGCCTTTTCAAGTTCAGCTATCAAGCTAGCTTTGAAATTTCCTTCGTCAATACTTTGAAGCTTGATGACCTCTTTCTCCTTTTCAGCAAGTATTTGGTCCTGAAGATTCAGCTGTTGGGATAGATTAGACTCGGTTCGAATCAATGCCTCCAAATCGGAATTCAAAGCTTCCTGAGCATCTTCGGCCTTCATAAGTTGTTCCTTCAAGCAGTCTATCTCATCTTGACCTTGTTTTCGTCAAAAATTCTTCGTCCGAACTCGGATTTGAGTGATTCCAAGTGCGTTGGAAGCTTGACGAAGAGTTCGATCCCGTTCATCGTCGCTCTTTAACACTGAACTGTTCGTGGAGACCTATAGGCAATTTTCGATGCCTACAATAAAAGGAGAAAAGATAGCTGCAAATCTGTACATGCTCAAGGGAGAGACTATGTAGGAAGTTGATTCATGTGTGGCATCAACCAGTCATGGAGAAGAACAAAGCATGATGTGGCATCGCAAATTAGGTCACATGTCAGAACGAGGCTTGAAGGTTCTCTCCGATCAGAAGCTGCTTCCTGGACTTAATTCAGTTGCTCTTCTATTCTGCGAGCATTGTGTTACAAGTAAGCAGCATCGACTGAAGTTCAACACATCGAGTTCTAGAAGCAAGGCTATTCTGGAACTGGTTCATTCTGATGTATGGCAAGCACCAGTTACATCCTTGGGATGAGCAAAGTACTTTATGTCCTTTATTGATGATTACTCCAGGAGATGTTGGGTTTATCCTATCAAGAAGAAGGCAGATGTGTTCTCAGTCTTTAAAGCCTGTAAAGCGCGGGTCGAGCTTGAATCTGAGAAGAAGATCAAGTGTTTGAGATCAGATAATGGAGGAGAATACACAGATAGTGAATTCCTAGCATTCTGCAAGTAAGAAGGTATCAAAAGATAATTCAGTATTGCTTATGCTCCTCAACAAAATAGAGTAGTGGAGCGGATGAACAGAACTCTATTGGAAAGAACAAGAGCGAGTCGGCAACTGCAAATCTGGATAAAGTCTTTTGGGCGGAAGTAGTAAAAACCACCTGTTATGTGGTGATTCGATCTTCATCAACTGCAATACAATTGAAGACGCCGATGGAGATGTGGACTGACAAGCCAGCTGATTATTCCAACCCAGTTGAGGATGGAGCCTATCATGATGCAGGTTTCGAGGAGAGGGGGTGTGCTCCTGTACCAAGCTTCTCAAAACCCGATGCTGGCTTATTAGCTGACATGCAGGCTGAACAGACCACTATGGGAACCGAGAGACTATTCTTTGGGAGTGATTCATTCATAGGTATATATCTGATCCCCTTCATCTTGCCTGATCTTTTGTCTGACTAACGAAGGATTAATATTACAGCGCCAACCATTGGGATTAGCCCAACATCGATTCCTGGTATATCTATCTTACCTCGGAGTGACGGACTCTCCGGTACGCATACGATTTAGGGATATCGTACTTCTCTAAGTTTATCTGACTTTTGACTAATATATGAGTGATGGAGATGTGGACTGACAAGCCAGCTGATTATTCCAACCTCCATATATTTGGAAGTCCAGTGTACGTACTGTACAATGCCCAAGAAATTATAAAGTTGGATTCAAAATCCAAAAAATGCATATTCTTAGGGTATGCTGATGGAGTAAAGGGATATCGCCTGTGGGATCCTACTGCCCGCAAGGTGATCATCATGAGAGATATTATCTTTGTAGAGAACCAACTACAAAGTGATGAAAAAGAAAGCAGTTCAAGGAAGGACATGGAGACTATAGTTGTCCAGGTAGAAGATAATCTGAATTCTTGTGAAGCAACACCAGAGCATGATGTACAAGAACCAGTCGAGTCCGAGGCTCCAGAAGCACTAAGGTTAACTCGTGAGAGAATACCACCAACTTGACACTCGGAGTATATTACGGAGAGTAATGTTGCATACTGTCTTCTAACAGAAGATGGAGAGCCATCAACTTTTCATGAAGCTATAAATGGCACAGATGCATCTTTGTGGATGGCAGCAATGCAGGATGAAGCTATAAATGGCACAGATGCATCTTTGTGGATGGCAGCAATGCAGGAAGAAATTGAAGCTCTCCATTAGAACAAGACTTGGAAACTTGTGTCACTGCCACAAGGAAGAAAGACCATTGGAAACAAATT
This sequence comes from Asparagus officinalis, assembly GCF_001876935.1. NCBI lineage: Eukaryota > Viridiplantae > Streptophyta > Magnoliopsida > Asparagales > Asparagaceae > Asparagus > Asparagus officinalis. Next base: position 56,245,937 of record NC_033794.1, read on the forward strand.
GGTCTACAAGATCAAGCGAAATGGCGATGATCAAGTGGAGCGATATCGTGCTAGATTGGTGGTAAAAGGATATGCTCAAAAAAGAAGGTATTGATTTTAATATAATATTTTCTCCTGTAGTTCAACTTACAACAGTCCGAATAGTCCTGGCTATGAGCACTATATTTGACTTACATCTAGAGTAGCTAGATGTAAAAACAACATTTCTTCATGGAGATCTTGAAGAAGAAATTTACATGCTCCAACCAGAAGGTTTTGAAGAAAAAAAAAGAACATGGTTTGCAAATTGAACAAATCTCTATATGGTCTAAAGCAGACGCCGAGGTGTTGGTATAAGAGATTTGATTCATTCATCATGAGCCTTGGATACAACAGACTTAATTCAAACCCTTGTGCATATTTTAAGAGGTTTTGTGAAAATAACTTTGTTATCTTATTGTTGTATGTTGACGACATATTGGTTGCAGGCCCCAACAAAGATCGTATCAAAGAATTAAAGGCTCAGTTGGCTAGGGAATTTGAAATGAAGGATTTAGGATCCGCAAACAAGATTCTAGGGATGATAATTTAAAGAGACAGAGTTAATAGGAAGATTTGGCTTTCTCAGAAGAATTATTTGAAGAAAATCTTGCGACGTTTTAACATGCAAGATTGTAAGTTAATTTTTATCCCACTTCCTATTAATTTCAAGTTATCCTCCAGTATGAGTCCTAGCAGTAAAGAAGAGAGGATGGAGATGTCTCGAGTACCGTATGCATCAGCAGTGGGAAGCTTAATGTTCGCGATGATTTCTTAATGTTTGCTATGATTTGTACAAGCCCAGACATTACACAAGCAGTGGGAGTGGCTAGTCGATACATGGCGAATCCTGATAAAGAGTATTGGAATGTTGTAAAGAGGGCTCTAAGATACATTCAGGGAACCTCAAATGTTGCATTATGTTATGTGGGATCTGATTTTATTGTCAGTGGATATGTTGATTCTGATTATGCACGTGATCGTGATAATAGAAAATCCACCACAGACTATGTGTTTGCACTTGCTGGCGGAGCTGTAAGCTGGGTTTCAAAACTACAGTCAGTTGTGGCTACTTCAACAACAGAAACAAAATATGTAGTAGCTACACAAGCTAGTAAAGAAGCGATGTGGTTGAAGATGGTGTTGGAGAAACTCGGCCATGAACAAAAGAAGATATCTCTATTTTGTGACAGTCAGAGTGCTTTGCATTTGGTAAGAAATCCAGTCTTTCATTCAAAGACCAAACACATTCGAGTTCAGTACCACTTCGTTCGTGAGAAAGTGGAAGAATGAACAGTGGATATGCAGAAAATTCACACCAAAAATAACCTAGCAGATTTTTTGACAAAAGCAGTCAGTACTGACAAATTTATTTGGTGTCGATCCTCTTGTGGTCTGTCAGATACGTAAAACAACATGAAGATGGCAAGATAGAAAGATGTGAAGATATGATTGATACTCAATCAAATCTTCAAGTGGAAGATTGTCAGGCATACGTGCCTAATGCAGCCAAACCTCCAAATCAACTCAGCCATTTTGTTTGACAAAGGAAAATAAAACAAAAATGACGGGCCCCACAGCATAGTAAAATATTAATATTTTATTGTGCATAGTATTTTTCCAAATCCTATAAATAGGCTCCAAATCCTGAGGTTTGTCCCAACATCCACTTCTTTGCTTTATTGGCTTACTTCCTTTGGAGGTAACCTTAATGTGTTTTTGTGGAATTTGTACTTTTTTCAATTTCTTCCCTTGATTCTCATTGTCTTTAATAAAGAGAGGTTGAACAATACATTTTCAAATAGAGGATTTGGAAGAATGTTATGTTTTGTCGTGTATGCTTCTGTTCCCTCTCTATAGAAAGCAAGAGGAGAAAAAGGAGATCCAGAGTTATTAAGGTTCCAATTCTTACTGCAGGTAAAGTGCTAAACTTTTTTCCTCAAACTCTTGTTATAATTTCGAATTTATCGTGCACTACTGATCTTCCTCTTGTTGTTTTTGTAGGAAATCAAATATTTACATAGCAGAAGGCAAAGCTTTGCTACATGTATGAGGCTGGCTTTGAATAAATTTATGTTCATTACAAAAATATGATTTACTGAGAAAAACAACTGTAAAGAGCTGTTAGGAGCTATCTGACGCTACTTTACTAACCTCCTCGTCGCAGAAATCATAAATGTAATCGGGCAGTAAAAGGAGCCACTTATCATTTATCCAGCTTTTAATGTAGATTTATTATTTTTTGAGTTGAAACCTTTTATCATTTAATGTATGTTAAAATAAAAATTTTGACCATGTTGTTCTTGGTATAGAGTGCTCGATATACGGAAAAAGAAACTAAAAAGCTAACTGGATGGCTAATAAAAATGTGCCATGATCGGTATAACTATCATTCGGAGATGCATACTTATCTATCAATTCCATCTAATGTCGAAAAGGTGAGCTGGCGATGATGGCATCTAAAAGCATCAACTGCTGCTGGGACTAAATGCTCATTTTTCAGTGTAGTAAAGGTTTGCTTTTATTTTTTTATATTTTTTCCCGGTTTGCAAGTTTAGCAACTTTTGAAAATGGAGTTAGGTTCGTCCCCTATTCTGAGAAAAAGTCAATTTGTGTAAAACTGGGCCAATATTGACTCAGTTTCGTGAGGCTAAATTTAATCTTTAAACTAGTTTTCTTTTGGTCCCAAACAAAACTGGTTTGCTTTAAAAGCGGGCTAGACTTTGTTTGGCAAACAACAAAAAACAAGGTCAGACTTTAATATTGTTTCTCTCCATATTGGGGTGGTGACGATGGCTTAACTTCGGCCTGGTTTTGAAGGCTAAAAATGAGCTAAAAAGGCTGAACTAGAGTTGGCCCAGGTTTTTCAAAACACAAAATAGATCAAAATGGGGCTAGGTTTAAACTTGGCCCAGTTTTAGTGGGTTGCCAAACAGCCCCCTTAGGATGGTTGCCACAAACACCCTACTCCATCAAAAGGTTCAGAAGAATCGAGAACATATGCAAACAGAAACATATAAAACAGACACTAGACTTTTGCTGTATTCCCAAATAATAGATCGAGAAGAACAAAATATTAAACGTACGCTACACTCATGCTGCGTTCTCAGATAATATATCGAGAAGAACAAAATTACTGCTTACTCTAGAGCCCTTGTAGAAGTAACAATTCTAATTAAACAAGAATCAGCAAGTATTAATCACAAATTGTTAGATACCAAGAGAAACTCTTCTGTTATCTTCCCCTATGTTCTCCTAACACTAGCAAGACCTTAAGAAAGATCAGGAGATAGATTCAGTTGAACAATTATTTGTCCAAACTTAACATTCCAGTATCAGACAGGCTGAATGTATTAGTAGTCCATGCCAACACAACTGGATATACACATGGGAACATTTCTCATGTTATTAACTTGTAGCATATATGGACACAGTGAATGAATAACCAGAGATTTTACATTGTTTATAGCTCCACTTCGAAAGACATGATTCCTCAACTCTTTAAAACAGACGCCTAGAACAACTGACATACAAATTACAAATATCTTCGGCACATAAGGTTCTTAGTTGCGGTATAACAACATAAGACCGGGTATGCTCCGCATCTTATTTTCTTTTTGTACACATCTCTTCAGAGTTTTGATTCATAACGAGGCAGATTTTACAACTGAAGTTAAAATTTAGTCAGAGTAAAACGAAGGCTGGTCTTTCTCCATAGTGTTGGCTGGAATGTTAATGATGTGGTGCCTAAATCATCAACATACCTAGATCATAGCCGATGGCTTGGATATGTCGATAATGGCTAGCCAACACTGTGGAGTGGCGAACCAGCTCGCGTTTACTCATTTAGTAGACAATTATACACAAAGTGAAGCGAGAATACGTCTAGGAGGTTCAAATGATCTTCTTGAATGAAGAACAGCCAAATTGTCCAACAGAAGAATATCACCCTGCTTCCAAGGTATGGCAACTGATTTTTCTTCGAGGATTTTCAAGCAATCTTCTATAACATCTGGAGGCAAAGGTGTTCCATCTCCAAAAGTTACAGCCTTCACGGGATCATTTCTAGCATCTTTCCAGCCAGTGTAAGCAGCCACCATGCTATTAAACCATATTTTCCTCCCCCTACTTTCGTCGTATTTAATGGCTGGTATCGGGCCCATTATTGTTTTAACCCCATCTTCTGTCCATTCCAACTTCATACCCAATTTTGCAGCCCTGGTGGATTTTGAAATATAAGGATGTATTAGGTTTTGCACAAAAGTACCATAAATTATTCTTACTAGAGAAAACTACAGTATTAATGACATTGTTAAAATGTCTAAGATACCCCTTATAGTTAAGGTGAGAAATACTATTGCTGACGGCTGTCGACAATTATAGTTTAGTGAAAAAGATTATGGTATCTTCTCGAATAAAAATAGTTCATGGTATTTTGTGTGAAACCCTTAACTGCTCATGGTAGTTTTGTGAAATCTACTCATAGTAAAAATAAAGAACAGATATCAAAGCAATCAGTGCTTATGTAGCTAAAATTACAGATATTCTAACCTAATGCTATGAACATCTTAAGAACGAAATCATTGAAAGCAGCATGAGTCCATGACAATCTATGAAGATAAACAGACGCAAATACACAGCCATACATCTTTGACCAGTAGCATACGTGAGCTTTGACGTAATGTAATCTGTCTGCCAAAGTTCTTGTTAACATCATATGATTATACTTAAATGATGACTTGTGTAATATCAACACATTAGATAGGAGGCCCAAGACAAAAAAAAATTAGGGTAGGTTTAATGTTGTCTAGGCTCAACATTGTGTTAAAAATGGCCCTCTTGTGAATTATTAGCATACTAAATATAAAAATAGTTCCCTACTCCGAATCTTCGTTTGTTGTTCAAACTCTTCCTAATTAATAACTTCAGATTTTAGACCATTATTGTCTCAAGCATGTCAGTGCACCATTAGTCTACATACCGACAACCCGGGAATAGTATCATTCATTTATACATGTTCCCTACCAACAGAAAGCCCTACAGATGTTTTAGCTATACAATTAATAATAAACAGCTAGTATGTCTTCTTTCTTCTTTGTAAACCTATGCACTGTCAGAAATAGAAATAGATGAGTATGTAGGCTGCATGTTCAGCAAAAGTTAATGCAATTCCTTTATGTTGATTCAAAACAAAAATGGAAATTTTGTCTGATTAATTCGTTGTAATTGGAATTCCAATGCAAGTACTAGTTCCATGCAGTTGATGTCGAATGTAGTTGCGGTTGTAGTTACTTGGTTCAGTTTTAGTTAAAATCGTAGTTGCATGTGTATTTTGAGCTATCAAGTTACTTGGATTTCAATTGTGTATTGTTGATAAGTATATTGCAACTTAAGCCTCATTTGTAGTCCAAACAGATTGAAATCACAACTTACAGTTAGACCTTTGTAAGTTGTCGACTGCAATCAGAGGTCTTTTCGCAACTGAATTGAAACTATATTTATCAGTTGCAATGAAACAAAAAGTTGTAACAGGCCCAAAATGACCCAGTCTCATGCATTTGTAGTTGTAACCCCTAGAGTTGTAGCAAACCAAACAATCTCTAAATATAACAGGCATAGACCAAAATTCTACTTTGTTTAACATCATAATTAGAAGACAAGATTATCGAACCTTTCCTCTGCTGTACTCTTATCTTTTGTTAAAAATGTCGATTGCCAGCCACGGCCAATAGGAGAAGAAGGGTCATCTCCTTCCCCCAATATTCTCGTATAGATCAAGCCAAGCTTTTCAAGCTTCTCCACAAATTCTAGGTGTTTTTCCTTCATCCTCTCATAAACATAATGGCTTAGAACTATAGGAGTTTCCCCTCCACTTCTTGGTTCCTCCTCGCAAAAGAAAAACAGTTTTGATGGGTACTTGGGAACCTGCAACAAACGCTCAACAATCAAATAACTGTAACATCCAGTTCTGTTATAGAGTAGCATAGAGTAATAATTGCAGGAAAAAACGAGGCACAATGAAGCAGAAGAACACAATTAAGAAAGGTATTTATACGTCTTTTTCAGCAAGAAGTTACTGCATTTTCAAGAGACATGAACAGAATACAGGTATAATTATTGAAGTTTTCCTGAGATCAATTTTCATGATATCAAGCCTATGTTTTAGGATTTCATTGTGACCCTAATACTAACCATTTCAATTTATTTTTTGAGAAAACCATTTCAAATTTCTTCACCCATACTAAAAACAAAGCATCCAGTAAAAAATACAAAAGAAAAGCTCAAAAATGCATATTAAAAAAAGGTTCAATTACTTGTGTTAATTACAATTACACAAGGAATTTTTTTCTGCTTTTTTTTTGGGGGGGGGGGGGGCCAAAAACCAAAATATAAAAACTTATTAATAACGTTTTTTTTTCGTTCCTACTGAAAATAAAGTATCAGAATTTTGAGACACAGGAATAAAATAATTCTCATTGGTATAGTTATTACAGATTTCTAAAATAACTTTTATCATATTAAACCTAGGTATTTAGCTTTCAGTGTGCTCCTATATGCTAACCATATTAGTTTTCTAATTGAAAGAACGCCAATTAGCTTTCTAATTCAAAGCTCTTGATCAATATATAATAAGGAAAGAATGTTCTAAATGTCAAATTCTTCAGCTAAGCTAAAAACAAAGTTCATAGATAAGTAGAAAAAAATCATATTGCAAAGAGAAAGAAAACACTTTTTTTTTAAATACTGAAACAACGATAATCAGCTTCCAACACAGAATCCTCTATCAGTATGCAATAACAAAATCTTTATTTTCTAAAAACAGAATTATCCACAATGGGTATAAATATTGAAGTCTTCCACATCACTATTTTTAGTTATATCAATTAAGCTTTTACCGTGACCCATGATGCTAACCATTTCAATTTCTTCAACGAAAACTAAGAAACAAATACACCGGAATAAAAGTGTCTGATAAAATCTTGAAAGGAAAGAAAAAAGCATACTTTTAACTGAAATGACACTAATTACCTGCAAAAAACAAAATCCTCAATCAAAATACAACAGTGAAAGTATAATAAATATGTCAACTTTTCAGCTAAGGGCCTATTTGGTTGATTTTCCAGAAAGGGGGGAAATTGAATTCCAAGAAAAAAGCCCTAAAATCTCGGAAATGGGTTTTCCCATTTCGTACACTTTTGTCAGTTCTAGGGATGAAGTTTCCTTTCTGTTGTCAACCAATTAACATAATTGAAAATGTATATCTCTTGGGCTGATGTGGAATTTCTTGGAGGATTCAAATCCTCTCCACTAACACAAAAAAAAAGGAGAGATCACTATGTTATTAGAATTGTTGATTACCTAATTGATTATTATGATTTATCTTTAAGTGCAAATTAGGTATGAGTGCAATCTATGGAGCACGGACACGACGACACGGATACGACACGGACATGGCAAAACCCAAAAAATAGGACACGGCGACACGGCTAGATTTTTTTAATATTATTAAATTCCTATTACATTTTCATATTTTTTGTTATGTAAAGTGGAGATTATAAATAAGAAACTAACAGAAAGTGTATGTTGTAGGTGTGAATTAAGACGTCAGGATGGCAATGATCTCTTGGAGAATTAAAGATAATAATATTAAAAAATACAAGAAAGAGAAGACTAACATATAGAAAAATAGATCAATTTTTATGTTATATTATTATGTAACCTTGGCTTGTATAATTAATGATAAATGTGAGTTATGTAACTGATTTGAAGATAATACCAAATTTTAATTTTTATTACTTTCATCTTGAGCATATAAAAATACAAGAGAATAAAGTTCAAGTTGCAACTAGTTCCATGACTACAAAATACTAAGTTACTAACATTACAAAAATATAAAAATTACAACCAAAAGCGTATCTTAAAATAAAGTTTTCAAGTTGAAACATCAAAAAGATTGTTCTATGGCTTCAACTCCTTCATCCTCTTCAAACACAACGGCCTCCATCGTGGGCTCGTCAAGAGAAAGAGCAGCAACATCTAAAATGTCGGCACCTTGAAATGAGTCGAAGGTATCTCCACCAACATCCCACATTCTTGATTCCCCACATACTCCAATTCCGTTCACAACAAGAGGAGGAACAAGGTTGGCCTAGAAGTTTTACGGCCAATGCTTGCAAATTTTGAGTATTTGGACCATAAAGAAGTCACCATGACTTCGGATCCATATGTCCTCTATCAGAAAGAGAATCCGGATCACTAAAAGCCTCCAAAGCCTCCACAAACTTAGCATATTCCAAGTTCACCACCCGTCATTCATCGGGGTTAAGATAGTATCTTCTTAAGCACTTTGCTCTTTCCGTAGAGATCTCAAGACCTTGATTTGGAGCTTACCGATTGACGTTCTCATTGAGCCATGTGGAATGATAGTACCTATATTCGTTAATAACATAAATTAGCTCACAATGTATTGATTAATAGAAATATTCGCACTAAAGAGTGACATGTAAAATATTACCATGGAACTAAAGAGTATGCCAAGCACTGAAGCGAGGTGTTGCTCTTGCTCCATCAATCCTCTAAGATCTTGTGAACCACCTCATAAAAAGGAGATTCCTCGTTATCCCTTTTACCCTTATGCCTATAAATAGCTTGTTTCATCTTCTCAATCATTGTATCCCACATATCATACACCAAATGAAGACATGGTGTATCGGTGTCACTGACATTTATCATTTCACAGATTGGGCCAGTGAAGTTAAGAATAAAATCTATATTGTCCCACCACAAATCATCAAGGACTTTCTCTTTCACAAATTGAGCTTTCCCCACATCATATTCTCTATACAAGCTCCATCGATCACTAAGGACCATGTCTTGGAGGTCTCTCTTGACGACCTTAAACCTCTTCAACATAATAATCCACGAGGCAAATCATGTGTTGGCAATCGATAGAAGCTTCATCTTGGAATAATCATTGAACATGGCAAGCCACATAGAGTGGTTCATGATAAAATTCTTCATAAGCAATGCATCATCGAAGATCTCTGTAATCCATTATAATTGTGCATAAGCCACGACATTTACTTCCGTGTTCTTAACCGCACAAATATTCTTGATAGCAAGATTGAGTGTATGGACTACACTAAGAGTCCAAAATATGTGAGGCTAGGTGTCCTCCACAAAGCCCTCCCGCGGCCTTGCATGCCGAAACATTATCGATTATGATTTGGATGATATTTTGTGGTCACACCTCTGTGATGTACTTTTCTAGCTTCGCTTGGATAAAATATTTATTTAACTTCTCCCTCGGTATTCACGACATTCAAGAACATTGGCTTACCCTCACACACCGCCATAAAATGATGATGGGCCTCCTTTGTGCATCCGCCCACCTAACACTACAAATGGAGACCTTTTTCTGTTGCCATGTGCCCCTGATAGGCTCCATCAATCTCTCTACGTGAGTTTTCTCACGTTATAAGATAGTGGTCCTCATGTAATTGTAACCAGGAGGCATGTAGCCAAAAATTGGATTGCTTGCGGCATATGTAAAAGCCTTGGCATAATATGAATTCCTTGTCAAGTTTAAGAACAATCCCTCGATGAAGAAAATCCTACCAATCAATGCATCTAATTCCTCCCTTTCTCCCATGTTGAATGCTTGTTCCACGGTATTAGGCCCCCTCCTCTTAGATTCACTTTCACGAATCAGCATGCTTGCACTTGTACTTACATCGGTCAAACTTGCAATCAAAGATGTAAGCAAAACTGGCGTCTTAGGCCTAGAAGCCCTCAATCGTGCCTCCGCTTGATCCAACGTCCTTTGAAACTCCCTTAGGTTTTTGGGTGTTGACTTGGAACACATCTTAATTCTAGTCCTGCTTATCCTCGAGAGATGATTTTTAACTCTTGAGTGTGAACCGGTAAACTCCTCTCTGTAATAATTACATCTCCATCTCTAATTTCTTTTTGTCATTCCCCCCTTTTCTCTAATTTGGCAACATATTTTCAAAGCGAACATGTGTCATCTTGTATTCCACTACCACTAGAACTCCCTTCTTGTTCCATTTTTTTAAAGTACAATAGCAATAATAGTAAATTAAAAAATTAACAACAGCAAAACAGTAACTAAAATCCTAATTAATAGTAAATCAAAAAATGGAACCTTAATTAATTAACAGTAAATTAATAGAACCCTAATTAATTAATAATAAATTAACATAAAACAGTAAATTAAAATGTAAAAACAGTAAATTCTTTATATAGAGAAAAAGAGACGGATTCAGAGAGAGACGAGTGAGAATCAGAGAGAGAGAGGGCAAGAGATCGGGAGAGAGAGACGAAGAATCAGAGAGAGAGAGAGATCGGGAGAGAGGGACGAAGAATCAGAGAGAGATCGGGAGAGAGAGACTGAAGAATCAGAGAGATAGAGAGAGATCGAGAGATCGAGGGAGAGAGAAACGAAGATGTTTGCGTCAGGAACAAGTTTTGTTGTAGAATTCATTATAATTGTTTGTCGATTACAATGAATACAGAAGAGCAAGTTTCGTGCTTTGTAAAACTACTCTTTATAACAAAAAAAAATCAAATTACAATACTCCTTAGAAACACACGCAGGAACATTTATCGTTCGTTGCTTGCGTAGGATCTTTGCCTGTGTCGGGGGTGTATTAGCCCGTGGACCGCTGAATCACAGATTCAGATTGAACCGTGAAGGCTATTTGAGAATTCTTGCTTCGTTTAGAAGAAAAGGAAGTGAATTTCTTATCGATGTAAGATAAACATTCTTCTTAAGATCAAGTCAAAGCTTAGATCTTAAGGAATCACAAGAACTCTAAAAAAGACTTGCACGTGATGAAAACTCTCTTTCTTGCTTGGAATTCACCAAATTGCTCAAGTCTCTCTGCTTAATTTGTTCCAAAATGCTCAGTCCTCGTTAGTAATGATCCTAGAGGGGTATTTATAGCCCTTAGGAACAATAACTGAATTCAGAAGTCAAAAAAAAGTCGCGTCGGGGGACTCCTATTTCCGAGACAGTTTATCGAAAGGAAGTTCCGGTTCTGAAAATGGACTTCTCATTCATGGAAGAAATCGGGAGGGGATTTTGGTTTTGATCCTAACTGTAGAAAGGTTTGACCAAGTGGGAGTTGAAACAATTCTACCTTTTATAAGCTTTATTGTTCAAATTGGGTTGAGGCCTCTTCGTTTATCGAAAGGAGATCTCGATTTAGAAAGTTGACCTCTCGTTCATAAAAAGAATCGAGAGGGAATTTTGGCTTTGGTCCTAACTATAGGAAGGTTTAACCAAGAAACAGTGGTAATAAAGATACAAATAACAATAGGGATGTTGAGTTGTACATATCACTCAGTGAGGGTTTTCGATGTCAAGTAATAAATATCTAACATGAAGGGGTTCACTGATTGCTACAGATCAGCATATTGAACTTTTGAATGTTGTATCATTACTTCAACAGTGGGAGTGTTAAAGACTAGATACAATGAGAGTTTGAATGATTTTAATCCATGAAGGATTTTGATGGACCTAGCGTCAATTAATTTGATCGGTGAGGGATTTTATGGTGAAGAATTGTGAATCATCGAGCACTCCACAATTGCATCATGGGGGTTTCGTGAGGAAAGATCGACTATATGCAATTGTTGAATTTCATCTCAACGAAAAATGCTTGGAAAATCACAGTGGGAGATTCTTAATCATTTTGGAAATAATTAGATAACCATAGTGGGAGATTCTTAATCATTTTGAATGAATTACTGAGATGATTAGTTTCTATCTGAAATAATTGACTGATCTCGGGTTATCCTTAAAAATACCCTGTATGGTATTCTCTAGGAACTTCCCATCTAAATAGGTTATCCTGGACGTACTAAGGGTAGTACTTCTTCAGAAACTTCTCATTTATTGGCATAATTAGTTTGTGATCATCTTGGGTGATTAGGCGATATGCACCGTTTGAATAGACTATCTCTATTACAAACGATCCTTCCCATTTGGGTTGGAATTTTCCTTTTTTCTTAGAATTGAGAATTATGAGTCGCCGAACAGCAAGAACTAGGTCTCCTTCTTTGAAGCTTCGTTGTTGGACTCTTTTATTAAAAACACGGGAAATTCTGGCCTGATAAAACTCGATTTGTTGCTAAGCTTCCAAGCATTTTTCATCTAACATTTCTAACTCTTCGAGATGTTTTTGATGTTGTTCTTCTGTCGTTATTCCTAATGCAAGAGCGATGCGGAGAGAAAGAATTTAGATTTTCAACGGGAGGACAGATTCACATCCATAAACTAAGGAATATGGAGTTGCTCCGGTTGGCGTGCGGACGGTAGTGCGATAAGCCCACAGAGCTTCACCCAGCTTATCATCCCAATCTCGTTTATTGACTTTCACGAGTTTTGATAAAATCTTAGTAATTATCTTATTGGAAGTTTCAGCTAATCCATTAGCTGTGGGATTATAGGTCGTTGATGAAACGTCCTGTATTCCGAATTTACCATAAAATTTGATGAACGCATTGCTGATGAATCGGGACACCATATCGGTATATAATATAGTGTTTAATGAATTTGACAACACCGCTCGTCTTTACCTCTTTAAGCGGAATAGTTTCGGCCCACATTGAGAAGTAATCGGTGATTGTCAGAATAAAGCGGTCATCTTTGACTGAATGCGGGAAAATAAGACCCACAATGTTCATTCCCCATGTTTCGAATGGTCATGATGTCGCTGATGAGTGCAAATGCTCCGGAGGCTGGTGCATATAATTTGCATGTATTTGACATACGTGACATCGTCGGACGTAGTCAATCGCGTCCTTGATCATAATTAGTCAATAATATCTCATTCTTCTAAGTCGATCACAGAGTTTAGGACCAGGTTGGTGCGCACACATACTCCATCATGCGCTTCTTTAAGTGCTTCTTCTGCTTCTCTATTATATAGACAGTGAAGTAATAGACCATCATATGAACGACGATACAATATTTGTGTCGTGGCATTATAGTAAAATCTTAGCTCCTTTCGCCGGACTGAATCTTTCTTTTACATCTTCAGGTAAAATACCGTAATCGATGATAAGAAAACGTCAATCTTGAGCTTCGAGTTCGATTCTCGTTGAATGTGCCTCTTTGACGATCGAATCGTGAATTGGCACGATAAGCTGGTGAGTTCTCACTGTGACTAATTGTTCTGTCTCGGGAGGTTGTGCCAAAGATACAGCTAAAGCCGTCAATGCATCTGCATATGCGTTTTGAAGACGTGGAATATACTCGATGGAAAATTCTTCAAACGAGTTCGCCATTTCAATGGCCGTCTGGTATATAAAATCAGATCTTAATTTCTGACCTCGTACTTTCCTCGTATCTGATTGACTATCAGTTGAGAATCACAAAAAACTTTAAGGTATTCGACCCCCAGCTCTTTGGCGAAATTAAGTCCAATTATTAGTGCGTTGTATTCAGCAATATTATTAGAGGACGGTTCAGTAAGTGAATAGGCTCAAGGCAATATGTGTTTCTCCAGAGAAACTAGTATGACTCTGACACCTGAAGATATTTTCGAACATCTGGGAGTGCTTGCTACATTGGTTGCTCTGGACACTCCGTCGAAGTGCAATTACCACACTTGTTGATGTGAAGTGGTGTTGACTTCGTGAGTTTCATCCGGTAAATCTTTGTACAATTCAGCTGTATCTTTTGTAGGATTAACCACCAAAAGATCACAAATTACATGACCTTTAACCGACTTTTGCTGTTTAAAATGTAGATCATACTAGGATAAAAGTAGAGTCCACCTAGCTAAATGCCAATTCATAGAGACCGGTTGGGTCATGAACACTCAAATTGGGTTCACGACGGAAACGACATAAATCGTTTGTCTAACTAGATAATGCTGCATCTTCTGAATTGCGAACAGTAAAGCGATGCATTCCTTCTCAATCATCGAATATCGAGATTCGGCGCCTACTAACGTACGGCTTAGATAATACACCGCTTGCTCGTGACCGTTATCGTCGTCTTGTGCAAGCAATGCACTTAACGAATGGCTCGTCGCTTTGACATAAATCTAAAACGATTTACCCGATGTCGGTGCAACACGAATAGACGGATTCGCTAGATATGTTTTGATATCCTCGAATATTTTTTGACAGGTTTCATCCCAAATGAATGACACACCTTTCTTTGTGAGCTTGGAGAATGGTTGATATTTTCTAGAAAGGTTTGATATGAACCGACGAATATAAGCCAATCGTCCCTACAATCCTCTGAGTTCCTAAAGATTTCTCAGGGTTGCAATTCATGTATTGCTTTCACTTTGTCGGGATCGATGTGGTGGTGACGACGAATCCAAAGAATTTACCGCTAAACATTCTGAGAAGGATTTAATAAGGTTTATCTTCAATTGATGACTCCTCATAAGATCGAACGTCGTTTTCAAATCGTTAATGTGATCGCTCTTGTCACGGCTCTTAACAACCAAATCGTCAACATAGCATTCGACGGTCTTTCGAATGTGTCCTTGAAAGATCTTCGTCATTGCTCGTTGGTATGTAGCGTTAGCGTTTTTCAAGCCAAAAGGTATGACTGTGTAACAGAAAACGCCTAGGGCTATCCTGAACGCAGTATGTTTTTCATCATCCGGGTGCATCTTAATTTGATTGTATTCTGAAAATCCATCCATAAATAATATTCTCTCGAATTCGCATGTGTTATCAATGATGACATTTGTAATCGGTAGAGAGAAGTCGTCTTTAGGACAAGCGGTATTCAGATCTCTGAAGTAAATACAGATTCTGATTTTCTCTTTTTTTAGGATCGAGATAATATTTACCAACCAATCAGGATGTTGTTCTTCCCTGATGAAGCCTGAATCAATCAATTTCTTGACTTCGGTTTCTATCGCTTCCATAATTTATAGATGAAACCGTCTCTGCTGTTGTTTGATAGGTTTAACATCGGGTTTGATGTTAAGGCTATGCATTGTCATATTTGGATCAAGTCCCGGCATATCTTCGTAGTTCCAAGCGAAAACGTCGATATATTCTTTAATGAGGACGATCAATTCTTTTTTCTCATCTGACGGAAGATAGTCGCTAATAAATATGTGCTTCGGATTGACTTCGTCACTCATATTGACCCGGACTACTTTATCTTCAGTAGGAGGTTCCCTCTGTTCGAATCGGTCACCATATTGGATTTTCATATAATGTATCCAGGGATCTTCCTAAGTGGGTAATTGATCATCTTCTTTTATCGTAAAAGGATCGATGGTAGCCATATTTGATATTAAGCCTTTGAATATTTCTCCAAGGCTAATAATGTCAGAATCCCAACCTGAGGAATCAGATGAACACTCATTTTTATTTGTCAATTGGTCGATGACTTGCCAGCAACATTCGTCATCAGATGACGAGACATAACTTAAAACTCTTTTATGTCTGTAATAATTATCAGGTTTTCCTTTTGGTACGTAGACAGGACAGGGCTGAACCCGGTTCCTTTGATCAAAACGAAGATCTTCACCGAGCGTGAGGTTGGACCCTTGTTTTTTCATGTAGTCACTTGCTTGTGAACTATATCTAAAGAAATACCATCCATGCCCTTCATCATCAGTATTGGTTTCTAAGAAGAGATCAGAGGACAGTGATGACTCCTCTTTACCAAAGATTATTTTTTTCCACCCTCTGCCTTTGTAGGTAGGACTAGGGTTGTTTCGAAGAAGTCCTGGATGCACTTCTTCATCGTGCAAGACGACCAAAGCGGCATGTGCATGTCGGGATTGTCATACAGTTTATGCATTACATCATCGAGACAATGCGATTACTCTAAATCATCATTTATTATTTCATCAGCAAGTTGCCAGTTATAACTTTTATCCGATGATTCATCACCGTCAAGATCGATTACAAGAGGTTTGATATCATTTAATACAAGACCTTCATCATAATCGAGCCCGACTTCGGTATCAGCTTCTTCTCCGCTGTCCGTACCATGGGCAGATGGTTCAGTATTAGATTCGACACCATAAAGAATGGAGTCAATAAAATAATTTTCTAACCCCTTAAATGATTGCTTATCCGCGACCACCGTCTTGACCTCTAATATCAACATATTTCAGACACTGATGGAGGGTGGAAGGAACTATAACATTGCCGTAGATCCAAGGACGACCCAACAGTAAGTTATAAGAAGTCTCTGCATCAATCACATAACAAGTGACCTTCGATCTTAAATCTCCGAGTTGACATTTCACCCGGATCTTTCCTAATAGCCTAGACCTACTGGTGTTAAATCCATAGATAACGGTTCCTTGGAGGCTAATTTGTTGGCGGGAATTCTAAGGTGGTAGATCAACCGAAGTGGCATGATACTAACAGTGGAACCCGGATCGACTTGGATCCGGTTAACGACGCTTGAGCTAATATATCTGGTGAAATACAAATACCTATCATGCTTCGAGTTCTTCACTTGCATATCCTCTTTGGTAAAAGCAATGCAAGAAAATTTCGTGGTCAATAAATTATAGTATTGAACTGATGACTCCGGTTCTTTAGGGGCTAGTTTAATTTGAGTGAGAAACACATCAGAATCAGCCAAAGCTTCTTATAAAGCTTCCATGGTATCTTTTGAAAGGCGCAGCAACTCGTATAGAGTGATCCTCGTTGGGATACTGGCTAACTGAGCCATGACATCGAAACGGTACGGAGCGTTCGAACTTTCTGGTTTATCTCTTCCAATCGGTCGATTGAAACGAGACTGCTTTGGATTTTGAACTTCTTTGTGCTGGGGTCCTTTCTCTTTTTGCTTAGCCAACTGTTGAGGTTTTTCAGCCGGTATAGGGGGAGTTACAATCACTGCTAAGGTTTTGGAAGGTATGGTCTTTACCACCCTCTGCTCAGCTAGTTGTTCGGACGCACTTGGATAATTGAAGCGGTATTCATTTCCACTTCTGATAGCAAATGCTTCATGTTCTTCCTCAGTAGACGGTAAAGTTTGAATTTCTTCATCATTTTCTTCAGGAATTACTGAGGTTCTGTAACAGGACTTCTTTTTTCTTTGTCTTCCAACTTCTTCTTGGATGAGGATATCGTTCATTGTTCATCTTCAAGCAAATCGGGATGAACCCAGAGGGTCTCGCCATTTGGGGTTGTATGTGACACAAGTCCCTTTTGACATTGTCTGTGAGGGTCATCGTTGACAATTTGTATTTTAACCTTTGACACGGGTTCAGGTTGAAACTATGACAAAGGAACTGAATCGAAGCTAATGGATACTGCATTCGCGTCTACTTTCTTCTCTTTCGGCTTCGCGGTCATAATACCAACGTCGATCAAAGTTGTATTTTGTTTTTTAAGACATAACACATCTTGGTAGGATGATGGACCCTTCTGTGATACGCACAATATTTTGGGTCAGTTGTCTTCTTAGCTTCTTTCTGATTCGTGACTGGCGGAAGTTTGATCTTGTTGTTATCCAAAAGGTACTTATATAACCGGTACTAAAAGAATATTCTTTCGGAAATCTAGGTTCCAAAGTCTTGGGCTGCCTTGGAAACTGTTGTGATTGGTGTGGCAGCTGAAAAAGTGACTGTTGTGATTGTTATTAAGTTATTGTGATGTTTGGTGAGCATCAACAGCCATCGCAGACTCCTTTCCTCTATCTCAAGGGTTAAAATTTTGCTTTTGAGGATTAGCTGGCGGTTGACCTCTCAAGCTTCTTCCTCTTAAGAAAGTATTCAACTTGTTCGCTCCGCATTTTTAATTCTTTTCAAGTATTAGAAGATACAACCCCATGACTTCTAGGACATCCAAAGAAAGATTGTTGTGGCATGTCTGAAGGATGAACTCTTCGGTGACCGGATCTTGATAATTTACCGCTTTGTTTTGGAACCGTTTGACGAAGGCATCAACTAATTCCCCATCTTTCTGTTCCTCATCCAACAAATACCAATCGATACCTCGGTGTCATCGTCAAAGAAATTGATAAGGAATAAACTTTTCATATCATCCCAACTGTTGATACTTTCAGGCTTAAGACGTCAGTACCAATCGAAGGCGACCCCACAAAGGGTCCTAACGAATGACCGGACCATCAAAATCTTATTTCCGAAGATTACACTCAAATGAGACTTGAAATAAATCAAATGTTGAGTGGGTGAACCATTGCCATTAAAAGGAGTGAAGTTAATCAACTGAATTTCGAGGGGTAAGGAATTGAATCACACTCCCTTGGATACGGGCACGGAATACCCGTTTTCTTTACTTCTTGAGCCCCCATCAAAACATTAACTTTGTTTTCAAGCTCCTTCATTTTCTTATCCTCATTTGTATTCTTCTTCGGGTGAGTTTGAGAAAGTTGGATAGGCAACTTAACTGGACCACCCTCAGAATTATCTTTATTAGGAGGAGGATCAGCAAATATAGTTTCATCCACCTCTTGATCACTATCAACCTCAGTTATTTGAACATGTATGGTATTACGCCGGCTAGACTCAGCCTTTTGACTTAATTCTGATTGTTGTAGATGTTGTTAAACTTGTAAATCACTCATCTGTTGTATCGTCAACTCCATCTTTGTTTTTATTTCAGCTCTGATCTCTTCTTGTTGCTTAGCCAAAGCTTCTTGTAACATCTGGGCTAACTGATCAGGTGTAATTGTAAATGATTCACTGGCTTGTCCTACACTAGACATCGTATCATCGGAAGCAAGTACAGAGTTAGTATCTGAAAGTTCATCTTCTGAAGATATTCCTTCATGCATCCTCTTATAATCTCTACGACGGTTGTCTCTTAACTGTAATTGTGACATCTTTTGAGAAAGACCTCGACCAACCCTTCCTCCTAGAGAGAAATCAGGATCGAAATTGGTGGCACATTGTCTTCTTCTGTCTGTCATATTGATAGTGATTTCAGAGAATTCATCCTCTTGAACAGTAGGCTTTTTACGGAAACGTCTCGACTTGGGCTTTGACGTTTCGGTGGAAAGTCTCTGGAATACAAACACTCTTGACGGAACGGTTTTAGAACTACATCCAGACAACACTGCTTTAATAAGCCTCTCACATACACAATGAGGACTTGTTTCTCGAACAGTCCTCTTTCGTGATTTGTTTCCACGCTTAGTTTGATAGTATAGCTCATCAGCATGGTGACCAGAGCAACATATCTTCTGTTTTTGTATTTGAACATTATTGACATACTCAGGACGACTTGTTGTCGCCTCTGAGCGATCTAAGGTTATATGTTTAGATCCACACCCTTGCGAGTATGGAGTCTTTATAGGCCCCAAACGAGAGGAAATCTGAGTTTTCTCCTCCTGTGATTGTTTTGTCCTGATAGGTGGATATTTACGACCCTAGCGTAAGAATTTACTCGGAGTTCATTCACTGGACCCAAGCGTTCTTTGACTGGAGCTTTGCCTCGATCATCAGGTAAAAGACAGAGGCGATCCGCTATTGTGATCTTGAATTTTGACAGGTCAGGAGTGAACCATGGCTTTACTGGTGACGTAGCAGATGTGGTTGCAGTAGACGAACCAAGAATAGATGTCGATAGAGTCGAAGGAGAAGCACTGGAAGATTCCCTTTGACCGAGACACTTATGTGTGTCTCGGATACAGCTCCTTTGTCCGAGACAGTTACAAGTGTCTCGGACACAACCCCTTTGGTTGAGACACTTATGTGTGTCTCAGGTGAAGTTCTCTTAGCCGAGACACTTACAAGTGTTTCGGTTGGAGGATGCATCCCGCCGATCTGATTTTTACACAAGTTCAGATTTGGGAATCCAAACTTGATTGGTTCTTGGTGATTCTTTAGACACCATTTTCTTCTTTCCTTCTCGTCTTTGTTGCAAAAGAGCATGAGCACGAGCAGCGTTTGTACGACGCCTTTGTATGCGTTCTTTGAGGGTCGAACGAGCCTTATTGACAAGAGTTTATTCCTCCGTCGTAAGTTTAGCAGAGATGCGAGTGGTTTGTCGTTGGGGTGACTGGACCACTTGATGTTTTCTCGACTCTAAGTCTGTGTAGTAGCGGACCCCGTCGGTTTGTTCCAATGCCTTAGCCATTTGACGAGCGCGGCGCTGACGTTGTCTCTGACGAGCCCTTTTTGTCAGTGCCGGTGGGCTTTGATTCAATGACTTCTTAACTAGAGAAGAGTCATCGCGAACAGAGGTGTTACGAGTAGAATCCTCAGCAACAATTGGGCGAGTCTTCACCTGTGGCATTCGACGTGGTCGAAAACTTGAAAACCTTCTTAGAAGATGAAATCTTCCAGTATTTGCGAGGCGAGGAAGACTTTGAGGATGTGAACGACAGATATTCCTCAAACTTCGCTTGGTTGAGTTCGTACTCGATCGTGGATTCAACCGGTATCTTGATCGACTGCGACACGACGGTCTCGACAGCGAGACTGTTAGCTCCCACTGTGATCGCCAGCGTGTTTGCATCAAGAACAAGTTTTGTTGTAGAATTCATTATAATTTTTTATCGATTATAATGAATACAGAAGGGAAAGTTTTGTGCTTTGTAAAACTACTCTTTACAATAAAAAATCAAATTACAATACTCCTTAGAAACACACGCAGGAACGTTTATAGTTCGCTGCTTGCGTGGGATCTTTACCTGTGCCAAAGATACGTTAGCCCGTGAACCATCGAATCATAGATTTAGATTGAACCGTGAAGGCTATTTGGGAATTCTTGCTTCGTTTAGAAGTAAAAAAGAAAGTGAATTTCTTATCGATGTAAAATAAACACTCTTCTTAAGATCAAATCAAAGCTTAGATCTTAAGGAATCACAAGAACTCTAAAAAAGGCTTGCACGTGATGAAGACTCTCTTTCTTGCTTGGAATTCACCAATTTGCTCAAATCTCTCCGCTTAATCTGCTCCAAAATGCTCAGTCCTCGTTAGTAATGGTCCTAGGGGGTATTTATAGCCCTTAGGAATAATAACTAAAGTTAGAAGTCGAAAAGAAATCGCGTCGGGAGGCTCCCACTTTCGAGACAGATGTAATTGTCTCGAAAGCGTGGTTGGCTTTCCATTTCCGAGATAATTGCAACTGTCTCGGAAACATGCTTCCTTTTAGTCCTTTTATAACTGCTTTAAACACGTATTAATGTTATTATTTTGACAGTTATTAACGTAAATTTCGCTTGTAACGTCTTCCCCACGTTCACACACGATCTCTAACAATTATGGAGCCACGTGGCATGCGCGAATCTTGAGAAAACTATCATCTGTATCACCTTAGCTTCCGAGACAATTGTAAGTGTCTCGGAATCTATAGTCTTCCTTATAGCTTCCGAGACAGTTACAACCGTCTCGGAAACTGTGGATTCCCTTCATGCTTCCGAGACAGTTGTATGTGTCTCGGAAGCTATAAGCTTCCTCATAGTTTTCGAGACAGTTATAACTGTCTCAGAAACTATGAGTTTCTCTTATGCTTCTGAGACATTTTTTACGTCTCAAACCTTGCGTGATGCACTTCTTGTGCATTCTTTAATTGATCTTTAGCTTTGGATGATCCTATGCAACTCAGATGATAACGTTTATCGCTTTCTCTCTATCTTGAGCTACGTATGATAATCTATAGGCAATTTTTGACGCCTACAAAAGAATCAGAGAGAGAGATCGGGAGAGAGAGACGAAAAATCAGTGAGAGAGATCAGGAGAGAGACTGAAGAATCAGAGAAAGAGAGGTCGAGGGAGAGAGTCGAAGAATGAGAGAGAGACACTAACCTAGCCGACGAGAGATCGAGGGAGAGATGACGAGCGAGGACGAGGACGAGCCGAGATTGGATTGTCGACGAGGACGACGACAAGGACAAGCTGAGATCAGAGAGAGAGATCAGGATTGTGGTGGCGTTTTCTTTTTTTTTCGCGAATCCCAGCCGATCGGGTGAGTGAAGAAGTTAGGGTTTGGGTTTGGGTTTCGGGTTTTTATTTTTTTCGCCTTCTCAGCCATGTCAGGAACGAGCTAGCCGTGTCGGGAGCGAGTTGACACGCGTGTCGGTGTGTTGACGCGTGTCGGCGGCGTTGACCACATGTCCGACGCGTGTCCGCGTCCGGCACGCGTCGGACACGGACTCGGGGCTTATTTCCGCGTGTCCGTGCTTCTTAGAGTGCAATAAGTGGGGTATGGCGAGTGCTAAATTTAGAATAAATCGTAGTCACCCACCCGAAAAAGGCTTAAATATAAAAGTAGTGATCCCTCCGTTACTTTTCCACTGCTTTTCTTTTCTAGTGGAGAGGATCCAAATTCTTTCTCAGAAACCCTTTTTTGGAGTTTCCCAATAAACAAAAGAACAAAATAACTACAAACAGAGGAAATACATGAGAAAACATCCTGCAAAAGCAGACAATTTTTCTAGTGAAACAACACATCTCTCCACCAATTATAAAAATAATAATAGGTGCGAACTATAGTAGTAATCATTCATTTTCTATTGCATCCACTTGTCTGGGTATATGAAATTATTATTAACACTAAAGAGCATGTATATCGAATTTATCAAGAATGATGAAGTGCCGTATAATCACTGCAAGCGTTGATTCCATACCTGAGCCATCTCGTGGTGAAATGGGATCTTCTGGTCGGGCGGTGATTCGTTAGCAGTAAAAACCCGACCCACAACGTTCGACCTAGGAGCCGCACCGCCCACGTAAGGCAACTCCTCGAACCCGAACCCGAAAGCCTCGACGGTCCGGTCGAAGTCGGACGCGGTTCGGACAGGGAACCCTCTGAATAGAACCGCCCCGGTCCGATGGAGGAGGTTCTCGAACCGGGCTTTGTGGGCTTTGATGGAGTCTGTGAATTGGTGGAGGTTGAGGCTTGATGATGGGTTTGGGGTGATGACTGAAGGGAAAAGGATGTCGGTGATGAATTTTTGGTGGGGGATCTGGGTTTCCATGAATGGGTCGAGCTCGCCCGCCATTGGAATTTATTACTTAATTGGTTTCTTATCTGGTTTCTTGTGGATTTTATCCTCCTTTTTTTTTTGCTCTTTCGTCTTTGAGCTTAGCGCGGTGGATTTGGAATCTCTCCCCGATTGTATACGAGTGTAACTAATGGCCTGTTTGAATGTAGGAGAGAGAGGGGGAAGGGAAGGGAAATTTTATTTGGCCTGTTTGGATTTGCAGGGGGTGAAGGGAAGTTAAGGGAAACTGAGTGAAGTGAATAGAAGGGAAGGGAAGGGAGTTCCCTTCCCCTTGGTTACACCCCAATTTGGGGGGTAACAATTTTTATACTAGTAGGGGGTGAATGGAGGTGAATGAAGGTGAATTAACTTCACCTTCTAAGTGTTCCCAAACAAGGTGAATGGAAGTGAATGGTTCCCCTAACTTCCCTTCACCCTCATTCACCTCAATCCAAACAAGCCATTAATCTTGTTTGGGAGTTTCATTTAGGAGGGTAGAGGAGGGGGAATAGAGGGGAAATTTGGCTTAAATTTTTACACCCCAAATTGGGGTGTAATTGAGGGGAATGAAAGGAAGGGGAATTTTCCCCCTTCTTTCCCCTTCCTTCTCTTTCCTACGTAAACTCCCAAACACACCATAAGGCTATAGCAATCTAGGGGGGTTTTTTTTCTTGAGATGTTGATAGGTATTTTGATATTAGTCCTCCAAATCTGCATATTTTGGTAATAGAGCCCAAAATTATTTTAATATGCTGAGGATACCATATCTGCATATTTTGGTAATAGAGCCCAAAATTAGTTTAAAACTCTTTTAAATCATGATGAGGATACCACTATTCATTGTTGGGGAATTAACTTATGACCCCTTCCTCTCTCTCTCTCACTCCCTATCACCTCCATCTCCTTCGCTACAAGTATTTTCCATCGCCGCTTCCTCCATCTCCACATTTGTCATCTCCTCCACCTCCATAACCTCCTCCCACAAGTACTCTCATCTCCTCCACCATCACCACTACCTTCACAGGAGCAATAGAGTAGAGAGGGGGCAGCGACGGTGGTCGAGGGAAGAGAGGAGGTCAGAGGGGAGGAGGAGGTATATATAACAGTCCATTCAAGAAAAAAGTTCGAGAAAACAAAATATTCTCCACTCATTTTAAAAGCAACTAACTAGAGTAACTGATACCAACATATTAAGATAATTTGG
The DNA here is from genome assembly GCF_001876935.1 of Asparagus officinalis. NCBI lineage: Eukaryota > Viridiplantae > Streptophyta > Magnoliopsida > Asparagales > Asparagaceae > Asparagus > Asparagus officinalis. Next base: position 56,270,086 of record NC_033794.1, read on the forward strand.
GAGACTAATATCAAAATATGAATATTGAAGGACTAACATCAAAGTATCTATGATTTACTAATATCTAAAAAACCCAAGAATTTAAGATATGGATCTTGTTTTGGTTGTTATCTGGTTCTTATGATTTTTTTTTTTTTCTCTTTTGCTCTCTTGTTATAGATGAGTATGGAGGATTTAATCATTTTTAAAATTTGAAATATCTCTCTAAGTATATAATTTATATTAAAAAAAGTATATATGAGTTAATTAGGCCATAGTAATCCAATCAGAGACAGATATTGCAGATTTATCGGATTTTTAATGGGGTCTAACCATACAAGTCAATATATTATTCATAATTTTTACCCACATGTCGAAATCATTACCGAAGTTACTTTTAGGTAGTTCATGTTTGTTACATTACATCCAATAAATGGTAAACAGTTTCTCTTTGCAAATTTTTAATTTTGGTTTTATAATCTTGTATATTAATGATATTACTAGGTTTTATACACGTACAGTGCACGTGGTTAAATACCATGATTATGTATTTTTGGCTTGTTTCCTAACTAAAATTTGTTGTTCACTTCCGCTTTAATAGTTTTTGCTCACTTTTATCTCTAAACTTTAACATCGTGATTATTTATTTTCTTTGATGTTTATTTAAATAGGCTACGCCCAACATAAATTTTCATGTTGATAATTGAATTGATAGACAACAAATATTATATGAAGCTAATTTGAATTTTCATATTACTTAGACTAACATGAAACTAAGCTTTACTTGAGAAAGTACAGTGTTGCAAAAAGTAAAAAATATTAAAATAGTATTATACAAGTGTGACGCCACAGGGTTCACACAAGGCTACAGTCCAAGGTGAAACCCGGATTGTCAAACCTACTAAGCACCAAACACCATGCTATGACATATTTCACCATCACAGTCACTATCTCTCTAGTAAAAACAACAAATAGGTGAAAGTACCGACATGCAAATAATAAAAAGATGAATATTTAAAAACCAATAAGGCAAGATGATTGATTAAAAATATGCTAAAAGATACAAAAAAGAATAGGAAGTTTGTTCCTAATCATTAATAAACTTCATAAAAAATTATAAACAAAGATTAATGCTAACTCTAGTATACTTTTATATGATACAAGCATCCACATAAGCATCTAAAAATATTGGGAAAAGTTCATGAAACTCCCTTCTAAAGATTCATAATTGCACTCAAAATAATTAAAACCATTATTTAAAATATTCAGAAAACATTTCTTTAATTTCTTCTGTTTTATTTTTTTATTGAGCTGAGATCAATATTTTTTCATCTTTATATTTTTCCTAGGCAATGCTAGAGTAGTGTCTTTATCATCTATATCGATTGTGACATCATGCTGGAGCAGTATTTTTTGCGTTGTTATCTTTCTTAGGCTCATTAATCTTTTATTTTCTCATTTAACTTCACAAAAAAGTTGAATGTATTTCTAATGTTGGACACGAATTTCTTGAAAACAGCCTTTGGTTTTTTCCTATTTCAATAAGAATAAATGTTAATTTCATATATATGAAATCCTTTGTAGTCCTAATTTATTACTTAAATAATATTAGGAGCTAGTTCTTTTTTTCTCTAAAATAAAATTTTCTGATGTGCATCCAATAAGAATTTCTGCTACGTCAATAATGTTACATTTGCTCTATCCTTGTCTTCCACAAAGATTTGAACTAAATACTTTTATTTTTCATTCCTAGTTTGCCTTAGATTATAATATTAATAATTAATTTCTTTAGTACTTAAAGAACAAAGTATGAACTTTATGAATACTTATTAATTTTTCTTATCTTCCATGGAGAATTCTTCTTTGATTAGGATAATGTTGTTAAATTATTCTTCAATAGAACTCAGTGGGTGCTTTTTTAATAGATATGCCTTATATTAATATCAATTCAAGTGATTCATTGACGTTTTCCTAATTATAGATTTATTTCCATCACTTTCCCCTTTGTAATGAAAATAGCTTGATTCTTTTGAATGATATCTCTGAACATTCTAATAGTTTTTCCATACATAATTCTTTGTATTCTTTTACCCTATAAATATTATATGCCTTATATTAATATCAATTCAAGTGATTTATTGATGTTTTCCTAATTATAGATTTATTTCCATCACTTTCCCGTTTGTAATGAAAATAGCTTGATTCTTTTGAATGATATCTCTGAACATTCTAATAGTTTTTCTATACATAACTCTTTGTATTCTTTTACCCTATAAATATTACTAACATCAAATGTTAATATCTCTAAATCATAATCAATTAATGCTAAGCTATTATATTATAGTTTTTTCTCATTTTTATGGATTTAAACTTCTATCAATTAACTTTACTTATGTATTTTTACTGCTTTAATATATTTGTAAAATTATATACATTTACTTTGATTTATATAGTGATGATATTGTTTAACATACCATATATTTTTAAAAATTTTATTCCTTAACAGGATGTTTTTAATCAATTCTTATTGTCTTTATTTATCAACATCAACTTAGACTATTTTACATGCTGAAAGGGGAATAGTAAACACTAAATTAGAAATTAAATATACATATATATATTAATGAAGGAATACCAAAAAAATTACACTTTTCTTTGCTAAGTTTTAAAACTTTAGACATTTTTTGTGGTTTTTAAACTTTGAGGGTGTGATTTGTAATTTAAAAAACATTGAGAGTGTTTTTTAAAAAAATACTTTTAAGTTTGGTAGTTGTGACTTCTAAGTTTTATGTGTTGGTGATAATTTTTAAATGTTAAGATATTTCTTGCAACTCTAAAATTTTGAGGGTGTTTTTTATAATTGTTAAAACTTTGGGTTATTTTTAAAAAATTCATATTTTAGTGGTCTTTCAATAGTTTCTAGATTTAATGTGTACCGGTTATAAATTTTGAAATATTAAAGTTTATTGTAATTTTTAAATTTTGAAGGAGTTTTTTCGTGTAATTTTTATAACTTTGAGCCTAATTTTAGCAAATTTTAAATTTTCAAGTTCCTGAGGGTAATCTCTTGAATTTATCTATATTGTTTGTAAGTTTTAAAATTTTAGAATTTTAGGGTGGCTATTTGTAATTTGAACTTTTGAGGGTGTTTATATAATTTTAGAGATGTTAAGGTGTTAATTGTAAATTTTAACGTCAAGATATATTTTTATACTTTTAGACTTTTTAGGGTATTTTATAAAATTTTAAAACTTTTTAGGTTTTTTTATAATACTTCCAAAATTGATCCATGATTTCATGTAGAGAGTCTTTACATAAGATTTTTTTTTCTTTAACTTCGTATAACTTCTTTGCATTAACAAACTACTACAGTAAAGCTATTTTATATATTTTATTAATATTATTTTTAAAATTATTGAATTATAGATAGTTCACGTGAGATTAGGATGAGATATAGTTATGATTAGGATATATTAATATTTAAATAAATATTCAAAATAGTGAATGGTAATATTGACTATGAAAAGTTTTTCTCAAACTCATGCTTTTAAAGGAGTATATATGATATGACTAGTTAGAATACACGTGTATTACACTTGGTCAAATACTTTGATTATTTATGTTGGGTTTATGTTTTTTCTAGGGTTAATTTCACAAAACCACCTGAGCTTTGGGGGGTGTTGCACATTACGCCCCTAAACTTTATTTATCTCACATAAACCCCCTGAATTATGGGATGTCTCCTAACCCCAACCCCCGCCTAAAATCTTTACCTTATCTCACCTAACCCCTCTGTCTGTAATTTGTAAATAACAAAAATATCTTTGAGTAAAATTTTTTAAGCTTTATTAATTGTCATTTAAGGCAACATACACTCGCCACTAAATTACTCTAAAAAAATTGTAGTTATTTGCAAATTTCATGTAAGGGTGTTCTGTGAGAAAATTTTAAAGTTTAGAGGGATTGTGTGAGACACCCTAAAGATCAAGAGGGTTATGTAAGACAAACAAAACTCATGGGGGTTATGTGCAACACCTCCAAATGTTCACAAGGGTTTTTGTAAAATTAACCCTTTTTCTATAATCATCTATATATTCTATCCATAAAATTAGAAAATATATGAGTAAAATTTCATTAAATCCTTAAAATATTTGGGCACTTGACATTAAACCTTAGATATATTTGAAACTCACTAAATCTTCAATAAATGTTGGCCGAAAACCCTTCAAAATTTTAACAAATAACCCCAAATAAGTTTTAAATTTTTTCATTTAACCACCAATAACTGTTTGTAGGAAACCCCCAATAAAAATTTTTTATGATGTTCATATTTTTCTAAATGAATTCTTTTGTAATTTTTAGATCTTTTAGAAAATTGTGTGTAATTCTCGCATTATAAAAGAAGTATGAATATTTATAGTTGTTGAAGTTTTTAGGTGGTCATTTGCAATTTTAAAATTTTAAGGGCTTGTATGAAATTTTTATATTTCAGCAGGCTTGTTTGCAATTTCACATTTTCTAAGTTTTTTTGTAATATTTAGATTTTTTATGTACATTTTTAGAATTTTCATATTTTTTAAGCTTTGATTGAAAATTTTAGATTATAAAGGAATTTGTTGTTCTTTATTTTGAATTTTCAAGGTAGTAGTTTTTTATTTTTGAATTTTTTGGGGTTATTTCTATTTGAATTTTTTTTATTTGTAATTTTTAAGTTTCAAGGTTTTTTTGTAATTATTGATTTTCAAGGGGAATTTTGTTATTTTTAAATTTTTAGAATGTTGTTTGTAATTTTCGAACATGTTTTCATTGAATTTATTAGGACAAATTTCTTTAAATTATGGATAGTTATGATTTAATTAGCATTAAAAATTTTGATTATTAGAACTTTTTAATTATATATAGTTTTAGTTTTGATGAGAATTCTTAAATAAATATATAACTAGATTAGATTTCTTTTTCTTTTTTTTTCTTTCTTTTTTTTTTTTGAGATGGGAGGTCTTGTAATTTGGTCAAATCTCAATAATTGCTCATTAGTCTCAAATGTTAGTACCTTGTTTTGATGATGATTTACAAAAACTCCCTAACATCATTTGTCTAGTGTTTGTTTTGCTCATTAGATATTCTAGACAAACATCAATGTTGGTGGTTGGTTGGATTGAGCCTACACGATCATATCAAATGGAGGTTGGCGGAATTAGAATGAAGTAATTCACAATTCAAGTCAAAGATTTAAGATCAAGCTTCATTAGCAAAGCAAAGCAGACCAAGACAAGCTTATTGAAGATCAAGATTGCTTGGGTATAGTTTTTATAGTTTAGGGTTTATACTTTGTGTGTAGATACTTCAAGCTCAATCATATACACACATACACATTTGAAGTTTTCAAGTTTATATAAATATAAAATAAATATACGTGTTTATATACTTACATATTTCATATTAATTGTTTTGTTTTTGGTCTAGCTATACAAATATGAAACAATAGATATATTCATATACATACTCATATGTTTCATATTTATCATTTTATTTTTTGTAAAATGCATATATTATGCAAAACAGAATTTTTGAGAAAATATTGTGTTTGTGGATTATAAACTTGACAATATTATTTTGTACCTTTTTATAAGTCTATAAATTCATACAAAAGTTTTCAAACTTTAGTTTAAGTCAAAAAATCAAAAATCAAGTGTTTATACAAACATGTATTTGAGTGTTTTTACAAAATAATGAGATTTTACAATGGAAAGTATAAATTGAAAATTTCTTTTTGTAACATGTTAATTTTTATATTTATAAATATTTCCCAAAGTTTTATATTTTTTGGAATTTATTTGCTATTTTTTAGGCACTTCAAAACTCGGATTTCATACATGAACAGCGCATGTGCATGTTTATAAGTCGACTTATATATTGTAGTAAGTCGACTTATGAACTGTGCTGGAATATGCGTTTTGAATCTGCTAAGTCGACTTAAAAATCATGCAAGTCGACTTATGATGAGTCAACTTATTATCCCTGTCAAGTCGACTTTATGATCTGTTGTGCAGTTTAATGTTTTCGTCTGCTGAGTCGACTTATATCAGACAAGTCAACTTATACCATGTCTTAAGTCGATTTATAAACTAGTTGTTGCACAGTCAGTTATTTTCTAGATTTTGTTTATTTTATTGTTTTAATAGGGTTTTGGTGTTTTCTTGGGTTGTTTTCTTCTACCATATATATACCTCTTTGCTATAATATTTCCTACTACCAAGAGAGTTTTTTAACAAGTTTAAAGAATGTTTAAAGTTTGTTTTACAAGTGTTTATGTGAAGAGAGTTTCACAAGAGGAGGAGATCATATCTTTGGTGTTTGGGCTTCAATCTCAATATCTCTCACTCTTGATTCTTAGAGAAGTTTCTCTAAACTTATCTTCTAGCATATTTATATTTTAATTCTTATATATATATTTGTGCTAGTTTGATTTAAGTTTAGTTTTATTGTTATTTATTGTTTCACACAACCATTAAGTTTGAGTATTTTCATACATTGTATAATTTGGGTTGTAGGTATGATTGAGTGAGCTTACACTTAGTTCTCATCTTGTATTAGAGAACAAACCATTTGTAATTGAGCATTCATTGTGAGATTATTTTGTAATACACTTGTACACCAAGAGGAGTGTGTGGTGAGAGACGGGGTCGATTCTAAGAGGAGTGACGTTGGTAGTAAAGCCTAGGGAGAGATTGTAAATCCGAGCACTTGAGGAAGGCAACAGGGTCTAGGCCAACACTTAGAGGGTGTAGAGTGTGATTGTAAGAGTGTGAGTTGTGAAATTTTTTGGTGAGCTAGAAAACCAAGATTATAAGGTGTAAACGTTTTGGGTGATCGTTAAAAACCCGTTGTGATAGTGAATTCTCCCCGGGGGTAGGGAGCGGAGACGTAGGTCAGAAAGACCGAACTTCGTGATCATATTTGTGTGTTTGTGTTGATTATTTACACACTATCACATTTGTATTTTAGTTTATGTTTATATCGCCCTTTGTTTTATATTGCTTATACTTGCTCATAATTAGTTGTATATCATACTTGTAAGAATAAATTGTTAATAAGTTTTAAATTGGCATTAATATCGGATTAGATTAGCACATACCATAGTCACCCCCCCCCCTTTCCCCTCTAGGGTAATTTCATTCCTAGGGGTCTGGTAATTTGGTACCTCAATGACCAAAGTACTCTTTAGTTGTTGATGTCAGATGTGGTCAAATCTCAATAATTGATCATTAGTCTCAAATTTCTAGGGGTCTTGTAATTTGGTCCCTCAATTACCAAAGTACTCTTTAATTGTTGATGTCAGATGCTTAACAGCAGGATTTAAGGCTGATTTCTCCCTCGATCTCAGTTGATGGCTGATACCCTAATAGGAAGAGAGTCTTGCACATACACAACATATTAGAGGATCATAGTTGGGTTCTCCGGTGATTCCTCTAATGATCAAGTTAGTTATGGTCTAAAGGGGATAAATGAATTAATATAGTTCTCTCTAAGTGTAAAAAAAGTATGTACCCTTAGTCAGTAGGTGATATGTCTCGTTATACCAAGCTAACGAAGGTATTTATGTAATCTTGGCTGAGTCCATGCAGTTGGCTTAGTCAGCTGATACATTTACATGTATCAGCATTGGAGGGTTCGAGTCACCCTTGTGATTAATGCGACAGTGACAAGGGGAGTAAGGTGCTGACAAGGTCCGATGAGTCTAAGGCTTTCAACATGGGTGTAATGATGACTCTGACCATGCATTTAATGCGACAAGGACTGACAATAAGTGCAAGGAACATCTCCTTTTGTCTCAGTCTTTGAGGGGGGGGGCAAGAAATGACGCATTTCATCTTGGCCCTCGAGAGAGACGAAAAGTGATGCCTTTCATCTTGACCTTCGAGGGAAATGAGAAGTCAGTGTGTCTAGGTTGAGTTGGTGTGTAGTCTACTTGCGACATGTGTCAACTAGTTGAATATGATTAACACTTCATTATTCCTAAGGAACAACATTGGTCCCTTTTGCTTGAACTTAGGTGGCCGAATCAGAGTGAAACTGAACTATCGCCTGTCAGGTTTGAGGCGCGTTTATGAGGGGTCATTAATGGGTCGCTGATGATGCTTTTGAGTGAGCTCAAGTGGCTCACCAGGATGCTCAAGGGCTCAGAGATCGATTGATGGAGGAGGTGATCGCTCGTGAGAAACTGACAAAGGAGTTGGAACGACACCTTGAGTCCCGTATAGAGAGGAAGGAGATGCAACGTCGCCTTAATGATTTGGATTTGGACGATTATTGCTATCAAATCGTCAAGGGGTATTGTCAGGGTACCCTTGGGAAGGTAGAGGTGGCGCTGGCATGTAAGGCCGGGTTCGACTTCACGAGGGCGAAGCTTCCGGCCAATCTCAAGCTTCATCTTGAGCGATTCCACTATCCTACTCAAGTGGCTAAGTACCTTAGTGCTCTTCGGGAGATCAAATGAAGAGGGGATCAGGCTCGAAGTGGAGAATGGGGATGAGGACGATGAAGAGGTGGCCGAAGGGATGGGCAAAGATTCGTCTCGTGATAGTCGGGTGAGCCAGCCTGAAGAGGGAGAGGACCAATCAGTCATGTCCGAGTCTGGACCATCTTCTCCACTAACTTCTGCCACTGTTGCTCCTCCAGTCTTGAGTTCTGCTATGACTCCCAGTATCTCTCCGGCCCCAAGTTTAGCTCAAGCTTCAGACTCGGTCCCTCATCTAAGTCTAATTCCTCAATAACTTTGGTGTATCTCCTTTCTTCTTCTCTTTTTTTTGTAAATACTTTTGCATTGTAAGTGTTTTGAATATATGAATGGAAAAATGTTCACTTTTGTCAATTTCAACTGTGTACCTTTATGATTACATTCTTATACGTTTAAGTGTCTAAAATCTGCTTTGACCTAGTATAAGTTCAGCTTCAAATTTTAGGGGCATTTCAAGTGGACGATAATGCTTGGGGTATGTCCTGAGAAACTCTTGGATCGAGATGACTCAGCTTCATGCACTAGTTTTATTCTGAAAAAATACTAAGGTCTTACATATCATAGTTGACCAAGCTAAGGATAACTCGACCTTGTGCCTTGGGCTTACTTGAAACCACACCAAGGTCTTGGGTATATGCCTTGGGTTTATTCATGAAGATGATACCAAGGTCTTTGAGTCAAATGCGATTGAGTAGATAACATGCCTTGGATTTATCCCCAAAGGGTACCAAGGTATTACACTGGAGCAAACCGAGTTAGAGAAGTGTCTTGGTTTTATTCTGAAAGGATACTAAGGTCTTACATGTCTGAGTCAACCAAGTTAGGGACAACTCGACCTCATGCCTAGGACTTACTCGAAATGACACCAAGGTCTAGATTACATGCCTTGCATTTATTCACGAAGATGATACCAAAGTCTTTGAGTCGAAGATGATCTAGTTGATGACATGCCTCGGTTTTATCTCGAAAGGGTACTAAGGTCTTATGTTGGAGCCGACCAAGTTGGAAACATGCCTTGGTTTTATTCCAAAAGGATACCAATGTCTTACATGTCGGAGTCGATCAAGGTGGGGATGATTTGACCTCATGCCTTGGGCTTACTCGAAATGACACCAAAGTCTTGGGTACGTGCCTTGGATTTATTCATGAAGATGATACCAAGGTCTTTATAGTACTGCAAAACATAGCATAGTAGGAATTGAAAATATTCATTTATAAATGTTAGTCTTGTAGTGACATTCATTAAGATGACATTAGTAATTTGTTCCTCTCGAGTTTATCGCTTACATTGGTCTCCAAAAGGAGGAGCGGAAAATCATGGAGGAGTGTGAGGGGGGAATCTGACTAAGGAGCTCATTCATGAAAGAAGCGAACTGTTGGTGAAGAGAATTAGAAAGTCTTCGTGCGGATTCATCTAATTAGGTCTGAACGAAAGCCCGTATTAGGCATATCTTCAGTATGAGGAACTGAGCATGGGTTTGGGTGATTTGAATCAACCATCTTGCACAAAAAAGAGGAAGAGGCCCCATGGTGGACGCCAAACTATTGATGTTAGACACTTGACAGTAGGATTTAGGGCTAGTTTTGAAGAGCTTAGGGTCCATTGATCTCCTTTGATGGCTAATCCCCTAATAGAAAGAGAGTCATGTACATATACAACACATTAAAGGACCATAGTTGGGTACTCTGGTGATTCCTCCAGCGATCAAGTTAGTTATGGTCTGAAGAAGAGAAATAAACTGATATAGTTCTCTCCAAGTGTGCAGAAATTGCGTACCTTTGGTTAGTAGATGATATGTCTCTTTATATTGAGCTGACGAGGGTATTTATGTAATCTTGGCCAAGTCCATGCAGTTGGCTTAGTCAGCTAATACCTTTATAGGTGTCGGCATTGGAGGTTTGAGTCACCTTGTGATTAATGCAACGATGATAGGTGGAGTAAGGTGCTGACAAGGTACAATGAGTCTAAGACTTTTAGCAGGGGTGTAATGATAACTCTGACCGAGCATTTAAGGCGATAATGATTAATGATAAGTGCGAGAACACCACCTTTTGTTTCGACCATCGAGGGGTGTGGGATGTGACGCCTTTCGTCTTGACCCTCAAGGGAGACGAGAAGTAACGCCTTTCATCTCAACCTTTGAGGGAGACGAGAAGTCAATGTGTCTGGGTCTAGTTGGTGTGTAGTCTACTTGAAACATGTGTCAGCTAGTTGAATGTGATTAACACTTGCTTATTTCTATAGAACAACGATTATGATTTGTTTCTTACAACTCATATTGTTGAAAAAGGGTTATTTGCACTTTAGTTCTGAAATTTATACTTTTTTAACTCTCATAAGAAAAAAAATTTGTCACTTTGATACCCTAAAGTCACACATGTTTTGATTTTAGGGGCTGTTTGGTTGGTTTCCTAAAAACCAAGAATAGGAAATGGGAGCATGGAAATCTCTCATTTCCTATTTTTAATCATTTCCATCCCTAAAACTTACCCCAACATTCAATAAAATATTATTTTATCATCCAACTCATCTAATAAAATATTATTTTATGTAGGGTGAAAATTTGATTTCCCGAAAAAGGGAGCTTCGTTTGTATTGATAAGAAAGCTTATTACAAACTAACAAATCAAATGTTTACAACAGAAGCAGAGGGAAGGCCCTCTTTGTTTAACGTGGGTTCTTCGGTGGCGATAGGACGCTTCGCTCGGTGCTCGTGCCGAGTCTGCTTCCCTTGGACGATCCGATCGAAGTTGCTGCTGGAGCTTCAGTACGCAGTAGAAGGTCCGATGTAAGTGGGTTCGAGTCTACCCGAGAGCCTCAAGTCGGAGAGTTCCGACGAGTCTCTTCAAATGAGGGGAGCCTTTGGCAAAGGTCCAAGTTCAACCTTTGGGAGATTAGCCAGCCGAATATGCAACAAGAATAGGCACCAGCCAATCCCCCTTCTTCATGCTGCTGAAGATGGGTTTTAGTAGGCAAGGGATGACATGGGCCCTCCCTTGATTCATGGGATTTGACCATGTGAGGGAGACAGGTTGACTACTCCTTTAATTATGGGATGTGACCACACGTTGTTCGGAGACGTCCTGCTGTTCATTCGTACCGTCAATGGTCATTCGAAGAGCTGTGCTCTGCATCACGCTACATAGGAGTGGGAAAGCCCCTCCTCGTATGCGTGACAACGGCTGTCAGATGCTTGCGTGGATCTGACCAACCACCGAGCGTTGGCGGCTCTCGTCCCTTCACCTGGACAACTGAGGTGAGCCGCATTTATGAGGGTGCAGGCTGTTTCGGCGCCTGTCCGCTCATTCGTACTGTGGACGGCCATCTGACGGGCCTGGAGTATTGTGCCCTCTCCCTTGATTTGTGGGATTTGACCACTGATGTAACTGTTCCCATACTCCAAGTGGGCAGTTGACAGTGAGCTGGCGAGTCTGCAGCTTGGGTCTGCAGGCGAGCTTAGGACTGCAGGCAGACTTGGGTCTACAGGCGAGCTTGCAGGCGAGCTGAGTCTGCAGGCGAGTTTGGGACTGCAGGCAGACTTGGGGTCTGCAGGCGGATTTGAGACTGCAGGCGAATTTCGAGCTGCAGGCGAGCAGGCAGACTTGGGTCTGCAGGCGGATTTGGGACTGCAGGCGAATTTGAGCTGCAGGCGAGCTCCTGAGCATGGATTGAAGAATAGGCCGTAACTTTCAAACCGTAAGTCGGAATTGGACGAATTATATATGAAAATCGCCTATCTCGACGAGATGGAGCCATCCGAACCAAGCCGATTCGCTTCCTCCGTTTTGCCAAATTCCTTACGGTTTGGGAGATATCTGCGTTTTCCCCTTTTTCGCTATTTCGGGTGAGGTTTTAGCAGTTTTGTTCTGAACTTCTCTGATAAGGATTTAAAGGCAATTTTTACTGCCTACAAAACCCCCTCCAAAGTTTTCAGACCTGAATCAGGCCGCATGGGGTCTGGAACACTTTGGATATGAAGTCCCGTAAAGTGATCCCTGCTCTTCACTCGCAGCTGATGATCGCCTTCTAGGATTTTGAGCAAACCCTCAGCTATCAACGGACTTGATTTGTCTTTACCAACTGCCGTTTGAGTTGGACTAGCCATGCTCTTGCCCTTAGCATGGTAAGTTGTCGAGGAGTCTCTCTTAGGCTCAATGCTAAAATTTCTCCTCTATCCTTAGCCTTTCGAGGCATTTGGATTAAGAGTGTAGGGAGCAGTTTAGACTCATGCACCAGTTGGAGTATAAGGGGGCAGTTTAGACTCATGCACCAGTCGGAGTATAAGGGAACAGTTTAGCCTCATGCACCGGTTGGAGGATAAGGGGGAAACTTGTCTTCTCTTAGGGCAAAGATGAAGACGAACCCTGATTTGTCTTCTCTTGGGGCAAAGACGAACCCTGAAATAGCAGCACATCGCATAGTAGGCCACTATCAAACAACAACGCCTTTTATGGGAAAGACGGTGCTGGGAGAATCAAATCGTTCAGGGACGTATGAGTATGACGACTGACGAAACTGGGAACCTGGCTCAAGAAGTGGAAGTGTAGGGAATAGTTTAACCTCTTATACCAGTTGGAGGATCAGAAGAAGCAGTTTATACTCGTGTACTTGTCGGAGTGTTAAGGGAGCAGTTTAAACTCATGCACCAGTTGGAGTGTCAGAAGAAGCAGTTTATACTCGTGTACTTGTCGGAGTGTTAAGGGAGCAGTTTAAACTCATGCACCAGTTGGAGTGTCAGAAGAAGCAGTTTATACTCGTGTACTTGTCGGAGTGTTAAGGGAGCAGTTTAAACTCATGCACCAGTTGGAGTGTCAGAAGAAGCAGTTTATACTCGTGTACTTGTCGGAGTGTTAAGGGAGCAGTTTAAACTCATGCACCAGTTGGAGTGTCAGAAGAAGCAGTTTATACTCGTGTACTTGTCGGAGTGTTAAGGGAGCAGTTTAAACTCATGCACCAGTTGGAGTGTCAGAAGAAGCAGTTTATACTCGTGTACTTGTCGGAGTGTTAAGGGAGCAGTTTAAACTCATGCACCAGTTGGAGTGTCGAAGAACTATCAGAGGTGATTGTTAACGTGATAGCTTTGTAGGCCCGTCGTCCTATTGAAGAGGATCGACGGGAGATTGTCAGAGGTGTAGTGTTAACTTGACAAGATTGTCGCGATTAGAGCGACTATGTGGGCCCGCCGTCCTGTTGAAGAGGATCAACGGGGGAAATTTGGAGGATATGAGGGATCGGTCTCCACTACCAAGGCATCTTGGTCATCATCCCCTCGAAATTCATGCGGGTCTTCGTCACCCATATGCTTGAGCATGCTCTCGACTTGTTCTCCTTGGCGGAGTAAGTCTTTCCATGAGCGAGCTTCAACAGCGCCCATATTGGACAGAACGCTGATGGAGAGATTGTTCCGTCACATCTCGATGAGTGTGGCCTCAGAAACTTGATCGCGGGAATGCAGCGATCGGTTTCTGAATCTCTTGACAAAGTTGCTTACAGACTCTGTCTTCCTCTGCTTCACAGTGAGCAGGGTGGCCATAGATACTTCTGTGTCATCGTCGAAGAATCTGGCCATGAAGAGCCTTTCCATGTCCTTCCAGCAGGTGATGGACCCAGGCTCCAATCTGCGAAACCATTCAAAAGCGACCTCCTTGAGGGTACCAATGAACAGTCGAGTCATAATGGGATCGTTTCCCACTATGTGTCCAGTTTGCGCCTGGAAGTAGTAGATGTGCTGGGTAGGAGAACCCTTTCCATTGAACTGCAGGAGGTCCAGCGGCTCGAACTTTGCCGGGTAGGAGACCGCATCCCATTCAATTGGATACGGTCTGACAACCCCCAGCTTGTTCGCATGTTTCTGGAGCTTCAAGGCGTCGAGTTGACTTTGGAGATCGTCAAACCTCTTGTCTCTTGGGTTATGGCCCGAAGATGACGCTCCTCTAGATGACTCGGATGAGGAGTGAGAAGGAGTAGGCACCCGCTCTTTGTGCTTCAAGGATTTATGCGAAGCCCGCGAAGTCCTCTCTCTCTTCCTCTTCTTCTCGCTCAGGAGCTGCTCCAACATCTCCTTTAGGGAGTCGATGGTTGCTTGTTGCTCGTCGAGTCTCCTGGATATCTCATCAGGGACATCGGTCATGTGCACATTTGCGTGCTCGTCCTGAACTGAGCTCGAAGTCTGCGACATTGCCACTGCTGAGCATTCGTCGTCGTCGTTGTCAGAGACGAACGTAAGACCCGTGCGGGCAAACGGGGTGGCCACCCCCACTTGGGCGTGAGCGTGTTGGCGAGGTTCGCCCGTCAGGCGAGATTGGTACAGTGTGCCTGCGCCTGTCTGGCGAGCTGTTGCTTCGCCTTTCTGGCGAACTTGGGCCGTCAGGCGAGCTTGGTGAAGTTCGCTTGTTTGACGAAGCCCTCTTAAACTGCAGAGTTCGCCAGGTGCCCTTGGTTCGCCAAAATCGAGCACCTTGCTCACAGAGTGGGGCTCGCCTAAACTGCTAAGCTCGCCCGATTTGAGCGGTTCGCCAAAAATAGAAACCTGGCTCAAGTGGTTGGGCTCGCCTAAACTGCTAGGCTTGCCCGATTTGAGCGGTTTGCCAAAATCGGGAATCTGGCTCAAAGAGATGGGCTCGCCTAAACTGCTAGGCTCGCCTGATTTGAGCGGTTCGCCAAAAATGGGAACCTGGCACAAAAGGTTGATTCCCCCCAAGCTTGAATAATAATTCAGGCTGTCGTGGGGGATGAGGGATTGCGCCTCGAGACGAGCGAGAGCTTTTCGTCGCCGCTGTTTGGATCTTTTTGAACGAGGAGCGTTCATGTCGACGACGGGGGCGTATTCTGCGTCGACACAAATGGTTGATTCCTCTTGCACAGGGGTCTGCGAGGATCGTTCATCGACCCATTCAGCAGCCCCTAGACCTGCATTCTCGAATCTCGGCTCGGCCTCAACTGGTTCGGGGGGGAAAGAACCCCCTGCCTCGGCTTGGGTAGATCCCTCAGGCTTGGTTGCCTCAGCCTCTTGGGGCTGGGCCACCCGCACGACTCTGCAGCCATCGCGAAAGGTATTGCTGCGAGAAGAGGACGATTGTAAGTACCCTTCGAATTTGATCACAAGGGACTCAACAGTAGTCCCTGCAGCAACTTCGTCAGACTGCGCCACCACCAATTCATCTGAATGAACGGATTCTCCCACTGTGGTCGCCATCTTCTGTAGGGTGAAAATTTGATTCTTCCGAAGAAAGGAGTTTCGTTTGTATTTATAAGAAAGCTTATTACAAACTAACAAATCAAATGTTTACAACAGAAGCAGAGGGAAAGCCCTCTTTGTTTTGTGTGGGGACTTTAGGTGGCGATAGGATGCCTCGCTCGGTGCTCGTGCCGAGTCTGCTTCCCTTGGACGATCCGATCGAAGTTGATGCCGGAGCCGGAGCTTCGGTTCTCAAATGAGGGAGCCTTTGGCAAAGGTCCAGGTTCAACCTTTGGGAGATTAGCCAGCAGAATATGCAACGGCCAATCCCCCTTCTTCATGCTGCTGAAGATGGGTTTTAACAGGCAAGGGATGGCATGGGCTCTCCCTTGATTCATGGGATTTGACCACTAATAGAGGTGAGGGAGATAGCTTGACTGCTCCTTGAATTATGGGATGTGACCACACGTTGTTCGGAGACGTCCTGCTGTTCATTCGTACCGTCAATGGTCATTCGAAGAGCTGTGCTCTGCATCACGCTACATAGGAGTGGGAAAGCCCCTCCTCGTATGCGTGACAACGGCTGTCAGATGCTTGCGTGGATCTGACCAACCACCGAGCGTTGGCGGCTCTCGTCCCTTCACCTGGACAACTGAGGTGAGCCGCATTTATGAGGGTGCAGGCTGTTTCGGCGCCTGTCCGCTCATTCGTACTGTGGACGGCCATCTGACGGGCCTGGAGTATTGTGCCCTCTCCCTTGATTTGTGGGATTTGACCACTGATGTAACTGTTCCCATACTCCAAGTGGGCAGTTGACAGTGAGCTGGCGAGTCTGCAGCTTGGGTCTGCAGGCGAGCTTAGGACTGCAGGCAGACTTGGGTCTGCAGGCGAGCTTGCAGGCGAACTGGGTCTGCAGGTGAGTTTGGGACTGCAGGCGGACTTGGGTCTGCAGGCGAGCTAGCAGGCGAACTGGGTTTGCAGGCGAGCTCAGGTGCGCAGGCAGACTTGGGTCTGCAGGCGGATTTGGGACTGCAGGCGAATTTGAGTTGCAGGCGAGCTCCTGAGCATGGATTGAAGAATAGGCCGTAACTTTCAAACCGTAAGTCGGAATTGGACGAATTATATATGAAAATCGCCTATCTCGACGAGATGGAGCCATCCGAACCAAGCCGATTCGCTTCCTCCGTTTTGCCAAATTCCTTACGGTTTGGGAGATATCTGCGTTTTCCCCTTTTTCGCTATTTCGGGTGAGGTTTTAGCAGTTTTGTTCTGAACTTCTCTGATAAGGATTTAAAGGCAATTTTTATTGCCTACAAAACCCCCTCCAAAGTTTTCAGACCTGAATCAGGCCGCATGGGGTCTGGAACACTTTGGATATGAAGTCCCGTAAAGTGATCCCTGCTCTTCACTCGCAGCTGATGATCGCCTTCTAGGATTTTGAGCAAACCCTCAGCTATCAACGGACTTGATTTGTCTTTACCAACTGCCGTTTGAGTTGGACTAGCCATGCTCTTGCCCTTAGCATGGTAAGTTGTCGAGGAGTCTCTCTTAGGCTCAATGCTAAAATTTCTCCTCTATCCTTAGCCTTTCGAGGCGTTTGGATTTAAGGGAGCAGTTTAACCTCGTATACCAGTCGGAGGGTAGGAGCAGTTTAGACTCATGCACCAGTTGGAGTGTAAGGGGGCAGTTTAGACTCATGCACCAGTTGGAGTCTAGGGGGGAAGCTTATCTTAGGGCAAAGATGAAGACGAACCCTGATTTGTCTTCTCTTGGGGCAAAGACGAACCCTGAAATAGCAGCACATCGCATAGTAGGCCACTATCAAACAACAACGCCTTTTATGGGAAAGACGGTGCTGGGAGAATCAAATCGTTCAGGGACGTATGAGTGTGACGATTGATTGGACAACATCATTTGCGGGAATGATGGTGTCGGCTATCAGAGGTAATCGTTAACATGATAGGGATTGCCGCGATCGGAGCGACTTTGAGGACCTACCATCCTTTTGAAGAGGATTGGTAAGTTGATTTGTCAGAGGTGACCGTTAACATGACAGTGGGGGTCCCGCCATCCTATTGAAGAGGATTGGCGGGGGATTGTGGCTTTGGTCCTAACTATCTGAAGGTTTGACCAAGTGGGAGTTTGATGCAGCCCACCTGAACTGCTAGTCTCGCCTGTTTTGAGCGGTTCGCCATAACCGGGAACCTGGCTCAAGAAGTGGGGCTCGCCTAAACTGTTAAACTTGCCTGATTTGAGCGGTTCGCCGAAACTGGGAACCTGGCTCAAAGAGATGGGCTCGCCTAAACTGTTAAGCTCGCCTGATTTGAGCGGTTCGCCGAAACTGGGAACCTGGCTCAAAGAGATGGGCTCGCCTAAACTGTTAAGCTCGCCTGATTTGAGCGGTTCGCCGAAACTGGGAACCTGGCTCAAAGAGATGGGGCTCGCCTAAGCTGTTAAGCTCGCCTGATTTGAGCGGTTCGCCGAAACTGGGAACCTGGCTCAAAGAGATGGGGCTCGCCTAAGCTGTTAAGCTCGCCTGATTTGAGCGGTTCGCCGAAACTGGGAACCTGGCTCAAAGAGATGAGCTCGCCTCAACTGTTAAGCTCGCCTGATTTGAGCGGTTCGCCGAAACTGGGAACCTGGCTCAAAGAGATGAGCTCGCCTCAACTGTTAAGCTCGCCTGATTTGAGCGGTTCGCCGAAACTGGGAACCTGGCTCAAAGAGATGAGCTCGCCTCAACTGTTAAGCTCGCCTGATTTGAGCGGTTCGCCGAAACTGGGAACCTGGCTCAAAGAGATGAGCTCGCCTCAACTGTTAAGCTCGCCTGATTTGAGCGGTTCGCCGAAACTGGGAACCTGGCTCAAAGAGATGAGCTCGCCTCAACTGTTAAGCTCGCCTGATTTGAGCGGTTCGCCGAAACTGGGAACCTGGCTCAAAGAGATGAGCTCGCCTCAACTGTTAAGCTCGCCTGATTTGAGCGGTTCGCCGAAACTGGGAACCTGGCTCAAAGAGATGAGCTCGCCTCAACTGTTAAGCTCGCCTGATTTGAGCGGTTCGCCGAAACTGGGAACCTGGCTCAAAGAGATGAGCTCGCCTCAACTGTTAAGCTCGCCTGATTTGAGCGGTTCGCCGAAACTGGGAACCTGGCTCAAAGAGATGAGCTCGCCTCAACTGTTAAGCTCGCCTGATTTGAGCGGTTCGCCGAAACTGGGAACCTGGCTCAAAGAGATGAGCTCGCCTCAACTGTTAAGCTCGCCTGATTTGAGCGGTTCGCCGAAACTGGGAACCTGGCTCAAAGAGATGAGTGCTAGGCTCGCCCGATTTGAGCGGTTCGCCGAAACTGGGAACCTGGCTCAAGAAGTGGAGCTCGCCTAAACTGCTAGGCTCGCCTGATTTGAGCGGTTCGCCAAAAATGGGAACCTGGCTCAAGAGGTTGATTCGCCTCAAGCCTGAATAATAATTCAGGCTGTCGTGGGGGATGAGGGATTGCGCCTCGAGACGAGCGAGAGCTTTTCGTCGCCGCTGTTTGGATCTTTTTGAACGAGGAGCATTCATGTCGACGACGGAGGCGTAGTCTGCGTCGACACGAATGGCTGGTTCCTTTTGCACAGGGGTATGCGAGGATCGTTCATCGACCCACTCAGTAGCTCCTAGACCCGTATTCTCGAATCTCAGCTCGGCCTCAACTGGTTTGGGGGGAAAAGAACCCCCTGCCTCGGCTTGGGTAGATCCCTCAGGCTTGGTTGCCTCAGCCTCTTGGGGCTGGGCCACCCGCACGACTCTGCAGCCATCGCGAGATGTATTGCCGCGAGAAGAGGACGATTGTAAGTACCCCTCGAATTTGATCACAAGGGACTCAACCGTAGTCCCTGCAGCAACTTCGTCGGACTGCGCCACCACCAATTCATCTGAATGAACGGATTCTCCCACTGTGGTCGCCATCTTCTGTAGGGTGAAAATTTGATTCTTCCGAAGAAAGGAGTTTCGTTTGTATTTATAAGAAAGCTTATTACAAACTAACAAATCAAATGTTTACAACAGAAGCAGAGGGAAGGCCCTCTTTGTTTTGTGTGGGGACTTTAGGTGGCGATAGGATGCCTCGCTCGGTGCTCGTGCCGAGTCTGCTTCCCTTGGACGATCCGATCGAAGTTGCTGCCGGAGCTTCGGTTCTCAAATGAGGGAGCCTTTGGCAAAGGTCCAGGTTCAACCTTTGGGAGATTAGCCAGCAGAATATGCAACGGCCAATCCCCCTTCTTCATGCTGCTGAAGATGGGTTTTAACAGGCAAGGGATGGCATGGGCCATCCCTTGATTCATGGGATTTGACCACTAATAGAGGTGAGGGAGATAGCTTGACTGCTCCTTGAATTATGGGATGTGACCACACGTTGTTCGGAGACGTCCTGCTGTTCATTCGTACCGTCAATGGTCATTCGAAGAGCTGTGCTCTGCATCACGCTACATAGGCAATCCCCCTTCTTCATGCTGCTGAAGATGGGTTTTAACAGGCAAGGGATGACATGGGCCATCCCTTGATTCATGGGATTTGACCATGTGAGGGAGACAGCTTGACTACTCCTTTAATTATGGGATGTGACCACACGTTGTTCGGAGACGTCCTGCTGTTCATTCGTACCGTCAATGGTCATTCGAAGAGCTGTGCTCTGTATCACGCTACATACCATTGATGTAACTGTTCCCATACTCCAAGTGGGAAGTTGACAGTGAGCTGGCGAGTCTGCAGCTTGGGTCTGCAGGCGAGCTTAGGACTGCAGGCAGACTTGGGTCTGCAGGCGAGCTTGCAGGCGGACAGGCGGATTCAGGTGCGCAGGCAGACTTGGGTCTGCAGGCGGATTTGGGTCTGCAGGCGAGCTAGCAGGTGAACTGGGTTTGCAGGCGAGCTCAGGTGCGCAGGCAGACTTGGGTCTGTAGGCGGATTTGGGACTGTAGGCGAAGGACTGCAGGCAGACTTGGGTCTGCAGGCGAGCTAGCAGGCGAACTGGGTTTGCAGGCGAGCTCAGGTGTGTAGGCAGACTTGGGTCTGCAGGCGGATTCAGGTGCGCAGGCAGACTTGGGTCTGCAGGCGGATTTGGGTCTGCAGGCGAATTTCGAGTTGCAGGCGAGCAGGCAGACTTGGGTCTGCAGGCGGATTTGGGACTGCAGGCGAATTTGAGCTGCAGGCGAGCTCCTGAGCATGGATTGAAGAATAGGCCGTAACTTTCAAACCGTAAGTCGGAATTGGACGAATTATATATGAAAATCGCCTATCTCGACGAGATGGAGCCATCCGAACAAAGCCGAAGGCTTCGGTTCGCTTCCTCCGTTTTGCCAAATTCCTTACGGTTTGGGAGATATCTGCGTTTTCCCCTTTTTCGCTATTTCGGGTGAGGTTTTAGCAGTTTTGTTCTGAACTTCTCTGATAAGGATTAAAGGCAATTTTTATTACCTACAAAACCCCCTCCAAAGTTTTCAGACCTGAATCAGGCCGCATGGGGTCTGGAACACTTTGGAACATTTTATCATCCAACTCATCTAATAAAATATTATTTTATCATCTAACTCATCCAATAAAATATTACTTTTATCATCCAACATCTAATAAAATATTATTTTTATCATCACATCATCTAACTCATCTCATCTCTTCACATCTCATATTTAAAAATCAATCACATCATCTAATAATATGGTGACAACTCATCTCATCTGCATCCATTTCCTCCAAAAAAACAAGGAAATTGATTTCCTTAAGTGTGGGTCACATCATCCAATAATATAATGACAACTCATCTCATCTCATCTATTTTCTTATTTTTAAGAATGAACAAAACACAAAAAAAGAACCTATTATAGGAAATAGGTTTCTTAGAATACATTTCCTTATTTTTTTTAGCCAACCAAACAACTCCAAAACAAGTTTTCTTAAAAAATCACTCACATCATCCAATAATATGACGACAACTCATCTCATCACATCTCCTATTCTTTAATTTCCTTCTTTTTTTTCCAACCAAACAACCTCAAAATAAAATTTCTAAGAAATAGGTTTCTTATTCTTTGATTTCCCTCAATGAGCAAAAAGTTCACTTTATTCATGAAAGAAGTTTAAAAGCAAATACAAAAGAAGTGTCGATACAAGAGAAATATTTCTAAGTTAAAGACAGCTTATAATTGTGGATTTGTTCTTCAAGTCTTGAAAGCTCTTCCGCATAGGCTCGTTCAAACTCCACCGTCAAGCTGATTTTCAGGGATTCTTCACTTTTGTTCTGAGCCTTGATGACTTCTTGCTCTGTTTCAGTAAGTCTTCTGTCTTAGAGCTCCAATTGTTTGAATATGTCCGTTTGAGCACGCTCCACCTCAGCCAAATCGAGCTCCAAAATACCCTAGGCGTCCTTACCCTCAGCGAGTTCCTTTTCTAATCGGGCTACATCGGTTCGACGTGATTCTAAAGCCTGAATCAAATCGGTCTTAGCTTTCGCTTTCTTGGCAATATTCAATCTCATCTGGGTCACGCAGCTACGTAACCTCCAAAGTTTGATTTTAGCCGACTTTTGGGAATCATGCCATGCCTGTAACCTTAAATCCATCCGAGCAGCTATGTAGGAAGGGGCACCACTGATCTGAAGATCCCTCAGATGCTCGATTTGTTGTTTGAGATCAACTAGATAGGCTTCAATGGAATCAGCCAGCTCAGGATATCATTCTTCTTTAATTCCCAACACATGACGATCGAGTGATCTCTTAAAGTTGTCAAAAGATGACCCCTTATGAAGAATTCGATCGATCATGAGGTTCAGGAAGCAGACGAAGCTTTGAAGATCTGAGTTGATAACGGCCTTGTCCGGATCCTCATCTTATATCAAAGCTTTAATTGACTCAAGTAGTGACGGAGGAGGCACTGCAAAAAGAATTCATCAAGTAAAAGGAGGGATATATATCTGATACTTGGAATTCAAAAGCAAAAGTGAACGAGAACATACCAAGTCCAACAGAAGAGCATTCAGCGTGGCTTTCTTGCCCCGATGATATTAATTCAGCTTCAAGAGCAACCAGAGCTTTCTCGTGAATAGCAATGGTTGACGTGCCCGCTTCATCAATTAGCTTGGTGGCTGGAACCCCTGTTGGTATCAGAGCTGATTCTACAATGGTTTGGGGTTGAGAAGGAGACGGTTCAACTTCAGCAATAACCCTCTCAACACTTGGAGATCCTAAGTGTTGAGCTTGTTCTGAAGCTTCGCAAACTGTAGTTGTATTGGCACCAGTGTCTGGTCCTATAGTCAAAATTCGTGTATAAGCATTTGAAATTGAGCAGCAAATGGATACGTGGGATTTGTGAATAAAATACATACTTGCAGATGAACTACCTCCTGAAAGCACCCTAATGCCACTAGGAAGGAACCCTAGAGGGGGATGAATAGGGTTTATGCTAATATAATCCGATTTATGCCAATTTAAAACTAATTAACAAATATATCCTAGCAAGAATGATATATTACAAATATATGTGCAAGAATATACAAGTAACACAAGGAAAAATAATCTAAACTAGATAGTGGCAAAATAAATAACAAGCAATATACAAAAGCGTTATAAGATATAAACACAAAAATAAGTGTGCCAATGTAATCACAAACAAACGATATGTTCACGGAGCTCGGTCCCCACGACCTACGTCTTCGCTCCTCACCTCGAGGAGATATCCACTATCACAATCGGGTTTTCTACGCTCACTCGAATAACGTTTATACCTCACACTCGGTTTTCTAGCTCACCGAAAACTTTACAATCACTCACAATGTAACTACACTAACTACCACCTCAAGTGTTGGTCTCTAGCCCATGTCTCCTTCAAGTATTAGGAATTACAACCTCTCTTAAGGCATTACCACCTACCCCACTCCTCTTGGTACGACCCCGTCTCTCACCACACACTCCTCTTGGTGTACTAGTGTAATACAAAGTGAACCTCACAATTAACAAACGAATACAACAAAGTTTGTTCTCTACAAAGGATGAGAACTCTATGTAAGCTCACACTCGATGTCACACAAACCCCACAATCCAAATTATACAATGTATGAAAATACAATAAGCTCAATGGTTGTGTGTAACAATGAGATTTAATAAATCACAACTAAACTCAAATAAATTCTAGCTTATGGAAATGAAAATCAAACATATAAAATAGCTAGATTGTGTTTAGAAAAACTTCTCTAATGATAACAAGAGAGAGGGAGAAGAGTGAATGCTCAAACACCAAAGAATGATCTCCACTTTGCTCTTGTGAATACTTTTTCACAAACTTGTAAACAAACACTTAACAAACTTTAAAACCCTTGTAAACTTGTTTTAAAAACTTTCTTCTTATTTTGTTAAAAGGAACTAAGGATATGTGGGGGTATTTATAGAAAACCCCAAAGCCAAGAAGAAACCAACAAAACCCAGCAAAAAGACAAAAATAGAAAAGCTGAAAAAAACTAGTTGTTAGGCCGTCAGTCGACTGATACTGTTCATCAGTCGACTGATGAGCTGACCGTTACAGGCCAGCAACACATCATCAGTCGACCAATGACCTCATCAATCGACTGATCAGTCGACTGAAACAAAACAGAAACTTTTTGACATTCCAGGCCATTTCTTCAGTCAACTCATCAGTCGACTGATGTCATCAGTCGACTGACCAGTCGACTGATAACAGATTATCAGCATGTTTTGAAACAAAAATCTGATTTTTAAACCGCCTTTAAAAATAGCAAATAAAATCAAAAAATATAAAACTTTGGGAAATGATTGTAGACATGATAATAAACATGCTACAAAAACTGGTTTTTAAAAATCACCTTCCATTTGTAAAATATCATCATTTTGCAAATATGTCCAAAACATGAAAACATGAGATACTTGAATTTTGATGTTTTGACATAACCCAAGTTTTGAAACTTTGTAAAATGATTTTATATACTTGATAAAAAGTATAAACTATAGTTGTTAAGTCTATAAACCATATAAACCAAAAACACAATATTTTTCCAAATACAATAGAATATGAAACATATAAAAGTATATATGAATATATAAATTGTTTCATATCTATATAGCTAAACCAAAACATATATGTATATATATAACTATATATATACAAAACCCAAAACGTGTATGTGTATATATAATTGAGCTTAAAGTACTAACACATATAATATAAAACCTAAACTAAATTACCCAAGCTTGATTAAGGTCTTCAATAAGCTCGACTTGGTAAACTTGCGGATGAAGCTTGAACTTGGATCTTCAACTTGAATTGCAAGGCTTCAATCACTATTCCGCCAACCTCCATTAGATATGATCGTGAATGCTCGATTCCATCCATCCTCCAACATATTGTTTGTCTAGAATAAATACAAAACACAAACACTAGACAAACAACATTCGTTGTAAATTATTATAATTTTTTTGTAAATAATCATCAAAACAAAAGGACCCAACAGCTCCAACAGTTAGTTCTGCAGCCTCACCAGGATTCTTCTCCTTTAGTAAATCGGAGATGAGCTGATGATAATCTTCCGATATGTCGAGATCAAGATTGTGTTCATTGAAGTCCTTAGCTTCAGCAGCATGAGTAGTCTCCTTCTCGGTTGATTCATCCACTACAATAGCTGCCGGTCTCCACAACAGGATCTGTAGCTTCATTGCTTGCACCCGCTTCCTTTAGTTTCACTAAAAGAAGATAAAGTGCACAGGTTATTAGAAGAGGTACGCTTTCCGACTCACTTATTTCTCAGAATTGCCCTCCAAATGGGGAAATACCCATACCTGAGTTGGAAGTTGGTGAAATGATGTCGGTATTAAGGATCATTTGAGCACCAGCAGATTCGTCATCCATTGCTTCGTGCATCTATTGGACGAAGCTAGGCTCCTCAGTTTCCATAAGGCTGGGAGAGGAAGGGTCAAATAGAATTTCTCCTTCTTCACGAACCCCTATGAAAGCCTAGTACAAAGTAAATTCAACGTATTTGAAAATGGAGTGATAAAAAAATGAGAATGAGATTTTACCTCCTTATTTAGCAGAAGTATCGTGAGGTGGCTCCTCTTCAGATGTAGGTAGAGAAACACGTTGTCGATGAATGACCTTCTTGAGTCTCTTCGACGAGTGAGCATCTTTCAAAGTATTAGAGCTCTCAGTACGCCACTCAACTCTTGGAGAAGTTTGAGTGTGAGTTGGAGCCGAAACAGGAGTTGATGATCGAAATCTCTTTCTACCAGCAAGAGGCATCGTGTTTTCTTCTTCTTCTTCTTCCAGGACAGGGTATCTAACCGTCATTCTATTAGGGGAGGTTAGGATCACCTTTTCCTTCATCTTGATTAGGGCATCTGGTGACCTAGGTTGATCAGTACGACGAGTTCGGTGAGCAACGGGAGAACTCACATCTCCTCCTTGAAAGAAAGAAGGTGGGAGACCAGGTACTTCCTCCTCACCATCACTGTCAGTTCTGACACCCTCAGCTTCACCTTCAGCCCCAGCTTCAGCCTTACCTTCTTCCAGATGTTTCAGTTGTATCTATATGGAGCTCTCCATTACTCTCATCAAAACTAGCGATTTGCTTTCTCTTATTGGAAGATTCGACCGACCTTCCTCTTCAGCTGAGACACATTGCCTTGGAGCCTTTCAATGGAAGTTGCTTGCTTAGCACCATGGAATTAGATCCTCTTAAGGAACTTTTCCCTTGCATCCACCTATCGGTGCCAGCAGATCTTGATGTTGTTCAGCTCAGCCTCTAAGGCGGCGATCTTCTTATCTGCTTCCTCCCTGGCCGACCTCTCCCTAGCAAAGTTCTCCTGCCACTTTGAAGGGGAGTTGTGCATGTGAACGAGCCGATCAAACATCTCTGCCTCCACCAATGCCCCCAAAGTAAGTAGGCCTTAAAGGCTAAATTCAGGCCGACACTTAGCATCTCCCGCAAGAACCCCTAGTCCTTCGGGAGGGCAAACTCTTGAACAACTCAGATTGGGGCAGTCTAGGACCCTAAGGTCGAGGCCTCTATGTTGAGAGGCGCTGCCATGATGAACCTCTCACCCTCTTGGGGTACACTCCTCGGCGAACAGGGGCCCGACGACACTCTAAACAAAATAGCCTTTACCTTCTCCCAGAACTAAGAGTTAAGATCCCAGATACGATGGCAGAAAAGCCATTCAAAACTACCCTCTTGCTTCCCGTCGGCCTCACCCGCCAAAGGTTAGGGAGGGGTCACTGCTTGCTCTTCGGCCCCTCTCGAAGTCCTGACAGGCTCCTTGCCTGGTCGGCGAGATGGTTTGGGTGTGAGACTCGGTCTGACTACTTCCTTAACAAGGGCCCCAACTTCAATAGCCTCGACTACTAGGGATGACCCCTCTGGACTAAGAGGGAAGAGTCGTCGATCACAACGACCTCATCCAACTGAACGACTGGGACGGCCGGCTGTAGCTTTTTGGCTGACTGTTGCTCTTCAACCCGGTCGACCTGGACCTACCCAGTTGGCCTACTGGGTCCTTGGTCCTTCTTAGCTTTCTTAGCCTTCAACCTCTACCGTGCTAGGTAGGCAACGATCTCAGCCACCCGCGCCCTCAAGCCGGCAGCCGGCAACCTCCTCAGGGTCGAGGTTCCCCCTCAACCTCTTCTGGGGCCTTGTGGATGAGCCTGACTCCTTGTCCCTTGAATTCCTCTTAGGGTTTTTTTCAAGGGGGGAGGGTTAGCAGACTCGCCCTCACCTTGTCAGCCTCAGTGGGGGGAGCCAACGAGATGTGCGCCACCTGGAGAGAGGCCGTCTCAAAGAGATTCCCTCTCTCAAGAGACTCGACATAAGAGTGAATCTTCTCTAATTGTTGCCTCTCCTTAGCGGTAAGGGCACACAGCTTCAGTGCGTCCTTGGTCACTTTAGGCGAATTGTGTTAGGAGAGGATGTCGTCGACGTCAAAGACCCACACGAATCTCTCCTTCCAGTCGTGGTTCGACTCGGGGGCATCTGAAACATATTTACAACCTCCACTGTAGTGGAGGAAGTAGATGGGGTCCCTCCTTATTGACTTGACGCCAACTAGATGCCCCAACAATCACATGCTTGGTAGGACGCCGACCTGGTGGAAGATTACGGTGAAGCCCACCGGACCCTAATTGCATTCGGGGTGAATTGAGAGGGGGAACCCCCAGAGCAACACATACATCCCTAATGAAGGGATTGAGCGACAGTCAAAACCCATACTCAAGATAGGTGAGATACAACGGCGCCTTATTTTGGTCGTGGCGGTACACCGACTCATCCCCACCTAGCACTACAAGTGTAAAAGCCTTAGGGATTTTGTAGAGCCCATAGTACTCCTCGAGCTCTCCGGCGTAGACCTTGGAGCGGATTAGATACCTTGGAGCAGATTGGCCGGAGAAGAGCAATCCTCTCCTCATTGCAGCCGGTGATGGAAGTATGAGAAGCCAATTGAGGATTTTGATTGCAAGAAGGTTTGGGAAAGTTTGAGAGAGACAAGCACTGAAGATTTAGAGCAGGAGTTCGTGAATAAAATTCTTCTTCGCCCCCAATGGGCTATTCATAGTATTTAAGAGGAACACATGGATTAATCTGGATGGTCAGATTATTTTAAAATGAATGGATGAGATACGCCTCAGAATCTCAAATGGTTCACACGAAACTTGAAACGCCACCCCCCTTTACTCAGCACCTCTTCGATCAAAAATCGAAGCAATGCCATAACTCTCTGACATCTAACATCGTCGTCATGTTGTTTCAAACAGTGATGTTTCACCTGCCTAATAAAGGCTTCTGGAAACTCACTAAATGAAGTCTATTTGGTAAATAGTTAGCCAGACGTAGTCAACTCCTAATTGCCAGCAACAGTCTTCAAAGAAGAACTCTCAAGCACTCGCCCCAAGAAGCTCAGATGCCAATTAGCAAAGGCAGTCGACCAGATTGGTCCAGACTTAAAACAAAAACATCAGAAACAATTGTTCAAGTTCGAGACATGTCTTCTCAATGAAGGACGAGTCCCCTCGAGTCAGTAGTTAAAGTTTACAAGTCTATATTGGAGCTAAGTCATCCATACGGCACAAATTGAGATTGCACAACGCATGAAAAGTAATTCTGGCTTAAATATTTCTTTATTAATGTATAAGGAATATTTACAGGATACAATGTATACATATATACAACAAGAGCAAGAAGCAGGAAAGTCTTAGGAGACTACGAGAGGTCCATCCCCGCTCTTAGAGTCACAGGCAGTGAGCTGCTAGGAGCAGTCGGCGGAAGAGTCGAGTAGTCTCCTCCTTCGTCCAACTTCCACTCTTCCTCGCCCAGATCGAGTCCCCCTCCAAGTGCTTCCACCTCCACCAACTCATCTAGACACTTGGCCACAATGGGAGGGTAGTGGAAGCTATTAGGTGAATACATCATCTCAGCTAGAAGTTGCACTGACAAATAATCGTACCCGGCCTTAGAGGCGATCGCCACTTCATTTTTTCTAGTTAAACTTTGGCGATACCCCTCAATGATCTCTTGGCGGTGAGGCTCTGACTCAAGATAGGCGCTGCAGCTTTGGGCCACTGCCAGAGACTTCTACAAGTAGGCAACCTCCCCCTAAATCTTGGCAAGCTACGTATGCTTCTCGTCCACCTAACGCCTCACATGCATCGCCGCCTGCTTCTCCATCTCGACCTGCATCATGGCGTTGACCCTCTCCCGGAGAGCCTCATCTAGCCTCATGTCCTTCCTATTGCTCTCCTCTAGCTCTCACCTTAGCCCGTTGACCTCGGAAGCTCTTGGAACTTGTGTCTCTGCAGCCGTTCTGTATCGACCCCTCTGTCGGCTCTTAAGCAAGCAACTGAAAGCACCCTAGAGGGGGTGAATAGGGTTTATGATAATCTAATTCGATTTAATACTAATTAAAACTAATTAATAAATATCCTAGTAAGAATGATATATTACAAGATATATATGCAAGGATATACAAACAAGGGTAAGTAAACTATTAACAAATACAAACGATATAGTGGAAAAATTAGACAAAGAGAGAATGGCAATAGAGATAAAAAAAATAAGTGCACAAGACAAACTCAAACACACAAGAAATGATCATAGAGTTCGGACCTTCCGTCCTACGTCTCCACTCCCCACTCCTGGGGAGAATCCACTACACAATCGGGTTTTCAACGCTTACCCGAATAACATTTACACCTCACACTCAATTTTCTAGTTCACCGAAAACTTTACAATCACTCACAATGTAACTACACAACTATCACCTCAAGTGTTGGCCTCTCACGTATCTCCCTCAAGTGCTCAAAATTACGACCTACCCTTTAGGCATTATCACCGACTCTACTCCTCTTGGGAACGACTACGTCTCTCACCTCTATACTCCTCTTGGTGTATTTGTACAATACAATGTGACCTCACAAATGAAATCTCAACAACAAATAATTTGTTCTCTAAACAAGATGAGAACTCAATTAAGCTCACACTCTAAGTCACACTCCCCACAACCCAAATTATACTATGTGTGCAATTACAATAAGTATGTGTGCAATTACAATAAGCTCAATGGTTATGTGTGTAAGCAAAGAGTAAAACAAATATAAACTCAATATAAAATCTAGCTTATGAAAATTAAGATCAAAAACAATAAATAGCTAAAGATTGAGTTAAAGGAAAACTCCTCTAAGACAAGAGAGATGGAGATGTGAAATTGAAAGCTCAAACCAAGTTGATCTCCTCTTCTTGTGAAAAGATCTTCACAAAACCAATTTGGTAAACAAACTTTAAAACCCTTAAACTCTTTTGTAAACTTGCATAAACAATTTTCTTAGTTGGTTTTTGGTCTGAGGTATGAGGGGTATTTATAGAGACCCAAAACACAAGAAAAACAAAGAAAAAAGACCAAAAAACCAAAACAGACAAAAGCTGAAAAAACTAACCGTTACAGCATCAGTCGACTAACGGTTTCATCAGTCGACTGATGAGCTAACCATTATAGGCATTTTCCAGCTCATCAGTCGACTGACAATCTTATCAGTCAACTGACAACCTTATCAGTCAACTGATGACCTCATCAGTCGACTGGTCAGTAGACCAACATAAAAATAAAAACTATTGATGATTCTAGGTGTTTTCATTAGTCAACTAAACACTTTCATCAGTCGACTGATAACACAATATCAGCCTGTTTGAAATAGTAAAACAGATTTTTGAAGTGCCTTTAAAATAGCAAATAAATTCTAAAAAATATAAAACTTTGGAAAATAATTGTAAACATGTTAATGAACATGTTACAAAAAGAATTTTTAGAATTGCACTTCATATTTGTGAAAAATTATCATTTTTCAAAACTAGTCCAAAACATGAAAATACAACAACACTTGTTTTGTCATTTTGACTAAACCATGTTTTAAAAACTCTTGTATGGTTTTATAGACTTGATAAAAGGTATAAACTATTGTTTTAAAGTCTATAACCCAAAAACTCAATATATTTCCAAATATAATAGAATACAAAACATATAAATGTGTATATGAATATATATTTAAACCAAAACAACTTAATCATATGAAAACAAACATGTATATATATATATATATATATATATATATATATATATATATATATATATGATTAAGTTGTTTTGGTTTAAATATATATTCATATACACATTTATATGTTTTGTATTCTATTATATTTGGAAATATATTGAGTTTTTGGGTTATAGACTTTAAAACAATAGTTTATACCTTTTATCAAGTCTATAAAACCATACAAGAGTTTTTAAAACATGGTTTAGTCAAAATGACAAAACAAGTGTTGTTGTATTTTCATGTTTTGGACTAGTTTTGAAAAATGATAATTTTTCACAAATATGAAGTGCAATTCTAAAAATTCTTTTTGTAACATGTTCATTAACATGTTTACAATTATTTTCCAAAGTTTTATATTTTTTAGAATTTATTTGCTATTTTAAAGGCACTTCAAAAATCTGTTTTACTATAACTAAACCAAAACAACTTAACCATATGAAAACAAACATGTATATATATATATATATATTTGTTTCATATTTAAACTTGAAAATCAAAAACCAAAACTTGTGTGTGTGTGTGTGTGTGTATAAACCAAATACGTGTGTATGTATATATGAGCTTAAAGTACCAACACACATAATATAACCTAAAACTAAATTACCCAAGCTTGAAGGTCTTCAATATAGCTCCACTTGGTAAACTATGCGGATGAATCTTGAACTTGAATTGCATTGCTTCACTCCACTATTCCGCCAACCTCTATTGGATATGATCGTTGAAGCACATTTCCATCCATCCTCCAACTTATTATTTGTCTACAATAAATAGGAAAATACAAATACTAGATAAACAATATTAGTAGTAAATTGTTAGTTATCAAAATAAAAGGGCCAACAATCTCCCCTTTTTGATAATGACAAATAATTTACACAAAGATATATACATGACACATAGGAAACCCGCAAGATCGAGTTGTCAAGCAAATGGTCAACTGGACGAGAGCTAGCGTACGCCTTAATGTGGTCAAGCTCATCCCTCTCGGCATCGAGCAAGTGACCCTCCATGAGTGCATCCCTCCTTATTTCGGGCTAGTTCGAGCATCCCAATTACAAGTCGTCCCCCACGACCCAAACGAATTTCTCCTTCCAGTCCTTGTGTGAGCCAGGAAGACTAGTGATGAGCCTGAACTTCCCCACCATTTGAAAGTGGAAGCAGGGTCTAGTCTGGTTCACCTTCACAACCACCAACCGGCCCAAGACCCGCAATGATGGCTTTATCACCAACCAGTGGCATATCACCACGAACCCCACCAGGATGACGATGGCGTTCGGCTTCATCTGGGCCGGCAATAACCCTAGCACCGTGAACACTTGATAGAGGAAGGGGTGTAGGGGCATTCGCAGACCATATTCCAAGTGCCTCAAGTATAAGGGATCCTAGTCTAATCCATGATCGTAAACGTACTCCGACCTCGTAGGGGCCACCAGATCATACTCCCGAGGGATATCAAACCTCCCATGGAGCGCCTTCGTCTGTGCCTGAGTCACTTTGGAGTGGAGCCCCGCTAGGAGAGCTCATCGATCAATAAGATCAGATGCCCTCGAAGATTGTAGAAATGATCGCCAGAGAAAGATGAACAAGAAAGGTCTTGAGTTCTCTAAAGGAAATTTCAAAAGGCAATAACCACCATCTCTCTAGCTTTAGCTCTATATATAGCCAGCTAGACCCACAACTGCCAAATCTAGACCGTCGAATCAAATTCTGGTCAATGGCCAAGATTAATTATCAACATTCGAAGCACCATCTCAGAGATCGAGGCGTAGCCAACTCACCACGAATAGCCCACAATCTACCAAGAAAAGTAGAGTTGTGGGAGGAGATAAAAAGAATGTGCAGTGACATCAGCCACGCAAGTATGAAATGACTTTTCAGTTCTGTCACACCCCGCTTCCTAAAATACCCGGGAATCAGAACGTGACAAGTCCGCGACGTATTAGATTGAAAAGAAATGTACATTGTCATTTTTTTCTTTTTCTTTTTCTTTTCTTCTCAATCCAATACGCTAAGCGTCAAATACATAAATCTCAATCACAGGTCCCCGATCACAATAGCAAGAATATAAAGACAATCCAGAATAAGAAATAAACATATCATCCATAGTAAATCATCCCAGACATAAAAACATATGGGTCAAACATACCCTTATTACAAAACGGTCCAGCTAGGAATAAAAATACATAGTTCATAATGAAAGAAAGTACAACTAAAAATATGAAAATCCATTATCAAACTAAGGAAAAATGTGATAAAGAGTTCTAATGTTCCACAACTACTACATAAGAAAACTACTACGCTTCAGCTTGATCTTCTACTCCATCTACAAGGCACCCCTACTGCGAATCCTCTGGTTCATGTACGATTCCGAGCTGAGGCCGTCTGTCTCCTAATTCTGACGTACACCAGAGAAAACAGATGTACGTCAGCGTGCATGGCACACGACAAGATCCTACAAAGAGAATAGGAACGGCCGAATGACCAATGCAATAACAATAATAATAAATAGAAACATGCAACTGGAATACTAACAAGCTAGATACAATCCATCACTAGAGTATAACGATCATAAGAATCCATAATCATCCGAGTAACAAGGACATACCACTAGATAGAATTAATACTTAAAAATCTACAACTCGAGACGTAGTACGTCGAGCGATATAATCCAAACAAGAAAACCCTCATGTATATACCATAAGTCTCAAATTGTAGATAATTAAATATTAATCCTA
This sequence comes from Asparagus officinalis, assembly GCF_001876935.1. Classification (NCBI taxonomy): domain Eukaryota; kingdom Viridiplantae; phylum Streptophyta; class Magnoliopsida; order Asparagales; family Asparagaceae; genus Asparagus; species Asparagus officinalis. The sequence goes on from NC_033794.1 coordinate 56,304,096, forward strand.
ATCTAGGTATGGAAAGAAATACAACTGATCTACGTCTCACAAGAATCATAAACATTCAAACAACAAGGTCGTGTAGCTAACCATCCTATAACAGGTTACTGGTCTACCTCTCACATATAGTCAAAACTCATATTCTCGAATAACCAGTTGTTCACAAATCATCTACACGTAACGTTTCACTGTCCCCCTCAGACCCACACCAGCGCTACACAGGAATATCACTGGTGAGAGCCTGTAAATAATCAACAATCACAATATCACATCACCTCAGACCCACCCCAATGCTACACAGGAATTTCACTGGTGCGAGCCTGGAAATAATCAACAATCACAATATCACTGCTCCTCAGACCTACCCCAGCGCTACACAGGAATATCGCTGGTGCGAGCCTGAAAATAATCAACAATCACATCCGATCACCTGAACCAAGAATTCCCCATCCCAACTCTCCTCATTTTCTAAGTCAACAATACACATGTATCTAGGTCTTGTACACGACACGCTAGGCAACTAAGGACATGAACCACTAATGGTTCTCAACAAAACAAGAAATAATAAATAAATACAACTAATTTTATGCAAATCATATGATGAACATGACTATATAAGCTAGCGATGAATCAGATGTGCATATATGACATGAGTGAGTATAAATAAGAGTGTCAACATGTCGGTGTCAATGTACATGAAATATCGTGTTCTACAACTATCAATCACACGGTCATAATACAAAAAAAATAATCTTTTTCCAAAATAACTTCTTTAAAAACATTTATCATTCTAAAATAATTTCCTCCACAACATAAATTCTAAAAATTATAATTAATCTAAAATAATTCTGTTACCTAAAATAAATTCTTTAATTTATTATATTTGTCCTAAAATACTATTTATCACATAATTACTATCGATTCAATATTATTCATCAAACCCACATAGAAAATTATTATCAGATCTAAAAATTGTACACGATAAAATAACGGAGCGGGGATCTTACTCAAAACTAATTTACGACAATATAATAATTGATGCGAAATTAAATCGAGCATCGAAATCTTGCATATACTTAATTAACAATATAACAAAAATTGTAAAAACCAGTCAACGAGAAGTGAGATCTTGCCTCGGGACTTTCGTTGATCGCGTCGACGTCGACGTGCGAGGCTACGAGTGAGGCGACGGCGACAAGCGGCTGCGCGGAGGTCGCTGGTGGTGTAGGGCGTCGAACGAGTTCCGTCCGCGAGCCGGAGGAAGAGCACGACTACAGCGCGGGTCCAGCGGCTTCGCAGGTGGCTGTTGTAGTACAACGGACCAGCGATGACAGCGCGAGTCCTGCAGATGCGACGGGGGGGCCTGGCGGGTGTTTGGGTCCAAGCGGGCTGTATCGGTGCTGCCAAGGTGGCAAGCCATGGGAACAGCCAAGGGGAGGGGGTCAAGGAGGAGAGGTGTTGACTAGCCCAGGCGAGCTGGGGAGTGTTGGCGTGCGGAGTTGGGTCGCGGTTTGGGGTGGTGCGATGAAGGTCGAAGGTGAGGCCGGCGGTCAGGCGCGGAGGTGGTGCGGCCGAGGGTGGGGCTGGTGCGAACGAGCTGGGCAGGCGTGGGTGCGGTCAGCGTCAGGAGGAGAGCCGCGGTAGTTGTTCGTCGAACGAAGGGAGACGCGTGGGTGAGGGCTGGGAGGCGAACTCGGCGAACTTAGCGCGGGTGGCTGGTCAGGGCCGGAGGTGAGGTCGGCGGCGGTGGCCCAAGTGGTGCTGCGAGCGGGGTGCGACGGGGGTCCAGAGGGTGCGCGCGGGTTTGGGGGAAGCAAGAGAGGAGAGAGAGGCGCGGCGGTTTCGTGAAGGAGAGAGAGAGAGAAACCCATAAACACACACATATATATATATATATATATAAAGGAAAATTAGGGTTTTCAAAACAAAAAAATTAAAATAAATAATTACAGGTATTTAAAAATTAAACTAATTACAGAATAATTATCTATAATTAAAAACGTACATGCTGTGCTAATACAACAGTTGATACGAAATAGTCAAAATATATCCATATTGTATAATTAAACGAGAATAATTAATAATAAAAATATTTTTACTTAAATTTAAAATCAAATAATTATTGGACAATTACGTACACAGTAAAACATACTAGTTATACTAATTCGACAGATAATATGTAACAATAGAAATAATACAACAAATTATACCAAAAACACGTAATTAATAATACCATGTATTATATAAAATAATTTGTAATAATATTAATAATATAATATATTATTTAAAATATTACGTAATAGTACCGATAACATAACAAATTAATTCCAGAAATTTTTACCGCACAAAATAAATTTATAAATATCAAAATCATTTAAATAAATATATAATCAGATTTTTAAATCATAGAAACTTATTAAAAATCGAGAAAAATATCAATACTCTTTTAAAAATAATAATTAAATATTTAAAATACTAGAAAATTATTTTAATTAATATCAAAATTTCACGATCATTACAAGTTCCCTCATTTAATACACACCCACGTCCGTCCAAAGCAACTTTCATTTCACTCGGACCCGACTAAATCCGACTCCAAGCGAAAGGGACCAGCTGCTATGGTGTTTTCAATCACCAAAGTGTAACCCTTTGCCATCAACGAACATGTGTACTTTTGCATGCAATGCCCCAATCAAATTGGCGGCCAGAGACCAACAAGGATTCTAACTTAGCCGACTCGCCAAGTCGACATTTCTTCGTGTCGACTCGAATGGCGGACCTTGTCGGCCCTCTTGTTGAAGATGACTCACAACGAGCTCACTCGACCTGCTATTCGACGCCTCACAAAGACAACTCGAAAGGCGTTCT
>NC_033794.1:56307954-56324787 GCF_001876935.1 Asparagus officinalis
CGCATGTAACGTTGTGCTGAGAGAGTGAATTCTCTAAGACTTTGTGCTATGATTTCGAATACATAGGCTCTGCCCTTGTTACAGGAATAGACTACCCGGCAACACGTGTTAGGTGTTGACTCATCCCTACTTAGGCTTCAGGATAAAATTCCCCAAGTTTAGACCTTGGTGTCTTTTTCTTTAATCGGTGAAAGACTAAACCGGCAACACGTGTTAGGCGTTGACTTATCCCTACTTAGGATTCGGGATAAAATTCCCCGTACCTGTGAGGCACGGATTTTGAGGGTTGAAAAGGTGGTGTCTTTTCTTAGGGCAAAGACGAACCCGATGCGGGAGAGGAAGAATTTTATATTCTATCTCCCGACACTGAAGAAGAAGAATTTTATATTCTATCTTCAGCTGGAAAGGAGACTCGAGGTGGGATCTCCACCCCCAGAATCCGGAAAGGTGAAACTAAGAGTGGGATCTCTGAAGAGGAAGAATTTTATATTCTATCTACAGCTGGAAAGGAAACTCGAGGTGGGATCTCCACCCCCAGAATCCTGCAGGATGAAACTAAGAGTGGGATCTCCACTCTGAGAATCGGAGAGGTTCGAACGACCCTAACTTTTATAGGATTGGTCATTTGAACCCAAAGAATCCCTCATTCATTAAGGAGAAAACCCAATTTTAACCCTAACTTTTATAGGTTTGGTGGAAAAGGGGACAAAGGTGGATTTTCGTTTATCGAAAAGGAATGACTCGATCTTAGTCTTAACTATTTGTAGGCTTGACTAAGTAAGATTGGGAACAATCCTAACTTTTATAGGTTTGATTGTTCAAATTGAAAGTGGACCTCTCGTTCATGGAAGGAATCGAGAGAGGAATTTGGCTTTGGCCCTAACTTTTATAGGTTTGACCTGAAAGCAAAGAAAGTGGAATACAGGTAGCAAAGAAAGTGCCAACTCGTATTATCACTCAAAGGAAGACTTTAATGCTAGGTGATTAGGACCTAACATGTTGAGTCTGAGAAATGCCAACGACGGGCAGATGGAAATGTTGGTGGATCCACCGTCGTTTAATTTGATCAGCGGATGGTTTGGTGAGGAAAGATTAACCTATCAGAGGATTGGATCTCATCTCACAAAAATAACTCATAAGAGTTAGAGAATTTTGATAAAAATAAGAAGAAACATTCTGACATTCAGAGTTCGAACGTAGATTTCTTATTCATCAATTCTACAATGACTGGGTTATCCCTAAGAATACCCATGTGGTATTCTTCTGAGAACTTCCCAATTCATTGGTTATCCTGAAGATACTAAGGATAGTATTTTTTCAGGAACTTGCCGTTTATCGACATCATAAGTCGGTCACCCGTCCTTGGTGACAAGGCGATATGCGCCACTCGAGTAGACTGTCTCCACTACGAATGGTCCCTCCCATTTGAGTTCAAATTTACCCTTCTTCTTGGAGTTAAGGATCATAGGCCGCCTTTCAGCTAGAACCAAATCCCCTTCTTTGAAACTCCTTTGTCGAACCTTTTTGTCGAAGGCTCGAGAAATTCTAGCTTGGTAAAACTCAATATGCTGTTGAGCTTCCAGGCGCTTTTCATCGAGCCTCTCGAGTTCTTCGAGGCGTTTCTGATGTTGTTCTTCGGTCGTCATCTGGGTTGCAAGAGCGATCCGAAGAGACGGAATTTGAATCTCTAGTGGAAGAACAGCTTCACATCCGTATACCAGCGAATACGGGGTTGCTCCCGTTGGTGTGCGCACCGTGGTCCGATAGGCCCATAGAGCCGCGCCAAGCTTGTCATCCCAGTCTCGTTTATTAGTTTTCACGATTTTTGACAAGAGTTTGATGATAGTCTTGTTGAAGGCTTCAGCTAATCCATTTGCTGTGGGATTATAAGCCGTTGACGAGATATCCTGAATTTTAAACTTTTCACAGAACCTTATGAAGGCGTTGCTGACAAACTGAGGACCGTTGTCATGTATGATTCGTCTTGGAACACCATACCTATAGATGATATGGTGCTTGATGAATGCAATGACATTACTCGTTTTAACTTCTCTGAGTGGAACTGCTTCGGCCCATTTGGAGAAGTAATCGGTGATTGCCAGGATGAACCGGTCGCCTTTGACTGATGGGGGATTTATCGGGCCAACAATGTCCATTCCCCAAGTCTCGAACGGCCATGACGTAACCGAAGGATGCAGATGCTCCGGAGGTTGATGCATATAATTCCCGTGTATTTGACATGCATTACACTTTCGGGCATACGTGATTGCATCACTCATCATGGAAGGCCAAAAATACCCCATTCTTCTGATGCGATCATAAAGCTTAGGACCAGGTTGGTGTGCGCCACACTCTCCTTCATGCGCCTCCCAAAGGACCTCTTCAGCTTCTTTGGTTGATAAGCAACGCAATAGCAAACCATCGTACCCCCTGCGGTACAACGTTCGATTCTCCGTGTTATAGTAGAATCTTGGTGCTCTTCGTCGGATCGACTCTCTTTCCTTCACATCTTCTGGCAAGATTCCATGCAAGACGTAGTCGATGATGGGGAAACGCCAATCTCGTGGTTCGAACTCGATTCGAGTAGCGTGCGCCTCTTGAACCTCTTCTTCCTTGGCATCTTCATTGTAAAGCGGTACTAGGAGTTGATGAGTTCTTACCGTAACAAACTGCTCTGTTTCGGGAGGCTGCGCTAGTGACACGGCCAATGCGGCCAACGCATCTGCATAGGTATTCTGTAGCCGTGGAATATGTTCGATAAAGAATCCTTCAAATGATTCCGCTATCTCCACTGCCATCTTATGGTATGGAATGAGATCTTGGCTTCGAACTTCATATTCTCCCTGAACTTGTTTAACTATCAGTTGAGAATCGCCGAAGGCTTCGAGATACTCCACCCCCAGTTCTTTAGCAAAACTGAGTCCTATGAGTAATGCATTATATTCGGCTACATTATTTGAGCACGGTTCCGTCAACGAGTAGGCCCGAGGCATCACATGTTTTCCTGGGGAAACTAAGACAACTCCCACTCCGGAAGAAATCTTAGACCTTCCAGGAGCACCTGTGACAATAGCTGCTCGGGAGGCGCCATCGAAGTACAAACGCCATACTTGTTGGTGCGAGGTTGCGTTGACTTCGTGAGTTTCATCAGGTAGGTCGTCGTATATCTCGGCAGGATCCGTAGTTGGATTAGCTGCCAGGAGATCGCATATGGCCTGTCCTTTGACCGACTTCTGTTGCTTGAAATGCAAGTCGTATTGGGACAAGAGTAAGGCCCATTTTGCTAATCGCCAGCTCATGGAAGCGGGTTGAGTCATGAATACTCGAACCGGATTAACTTTAGAGATGACGTAAATGGTCTGCCCGACCAAATAATGCCGCATCTTCTGAATGGCGAACACCAAGGCGAGGCATTCCCTCTCAATCATAGGATATCGAGACTCGGCGCCCACCATGGTTCGGCTCAAGTAATACACTGCCTGCTCGTGACCGTTATCGTCATCTTGTGCAAGCAATGCACTTAATGAGTGGCTCGTCGCCTTGACATAAATCAAGAACGGTTTGCCCGATTTCGGTGCAACGAGTACGGGAGGTTTTGAGAGATATTCTTTAATGCTCTCGAATGCTTTCTGACAAGCTTCATCCCATACAAATGATACGCCCTTCTTTGCGAGCCTGGAGAATGGTTGGCATTTTCCTGAGAGGTTCGAAATGAACCGACGGATATAAGCCAATCGCCCCTGCAATCCTCTGAGCTCCCTGAGGTTTCTCGGAGGTTGTAATTCATTGATCGCCTTTACCTTATCAGGATCGATGTGGATACCTTTGGTGGTGACGACGAATCCCAGGAATTTTCCACTCGACATTCCGAGGAAAGACTTGGTAGGATTCATCTTCAACTGATGGGCTCGCATTAAGTCGAACATGGTCTTTAAGTCTTTGATGTGATCCTTTTTATCACGACTTTTCACGACCAGATCATCTACGTAGCATTCAACAGTCTTTCGGAGATGATCCTGAAAGATCTTTGACATAGCTCGTTGATATGTAGCACCTGCGTTCTTTAAGCCGAAGGGCATAACTGTGTAACAGAAGACACCGAGGGGCGTTCTGAATGCGGTGTGCTTTTCATCATCCGGATGCATCTTTATCTGGTTATAACCAGAGAAACCATCCATGAAAGACATCCTCTCGAACCCACACGTATTGTCGATGATGACATCCGTGATGGGGAGGGGAAAATCATCTTTTGGGCAAGCAGTGTTGAGATCCCGAAAGTCGATACAAATCCTGACTTTCCCGTTCTTCTTAAGGACTGGGACAATATTGGCTAGCCATTCTGGATGTTGCTCCTCTCGAACGAAGCCCGAGTCAATAAGCTTCTTGACCTCGGATTCGATCGCCTCCATCATTTGCGGACGAAACCGTCTTTGTTGTTGTTTGACTGGTTTGGCATCCATCTTGATATTGAGACGATGTACTGCTACGTTCGGGTCGAGTCCTGGCATGTCTTCATAATTCCAGGCGAACACGTCAATGTACTCCTTGATAAGAGAGATTAACTCTTCTTTCTCATCGGGTAGAAGACTATCGCTAATGAATATCGGTTTAGGATTTTCCTCAGTTCCCATATTCACCTGGAGTACTTGATCTTCGGTAGGAGGCTCTCTTTGCTCGAACCTATCACCATACTGCATGTTTAGGTGGTGAACCCAAGGATCTTCCCATGTTGGCATCTGGTCGTCTTCCTCTATTGCGGTAGGATCGACCGTGACCATATTTGACATCAACCTTTTGAACGTCTCGCCAAGGCTAGTGTCGGAACCCCCAGCCGAAGAGTCGGAAGAGTACCCGTTTCTAGCCTTGTTAGCGATCTGATCAATGATTTGCCAGCAACATTCGTCGTCGGACGAGGAGACGTAGCCGAGACCTCTTTTATAGCGATAATAATCGTCGGGTTTTCCCTTCGGTACATAGGCCATTCGAGGTGGAACTCGTGGGCCTCGACCAAAGAAAAGACCTTCTCCGAGTGTGAAGTCATACCCATACTTTTCCATCATATCGCGCGCTTTTGCGTCATATCTGAATAGATGAGGAGCAGGTTTATCTTCGTCTTCTTCTTCCTCTAAGAAGTGATCGGGTGTCGGATCTTCTTTTCCTTTGCCGTAGACGACTTCTTTTCCACTCCATTTTCCCGCGGGGATGACAAGCGTCGCTCCGCATGGATCTTGTACCTGCTTTTTCGTCAGACAAAATGACTGAAGAGGCATATGTAGGTCAGGATTATCACAAAGCTCTTTAGTGACGTCATCCAGACACATCAAATACTCTAAATCATCGTTTATTGATAGTTCTTCGGCAAGTTGCCAGTTACAACTATTCTCCGATGATTCATCATCGTCAAGATTGATTACAATGGGTACAATGTCATTAAGAACAAAACCACCATCATAATCAAGCCCTGGTTCGGTATCAGCTTCATCTCCGCTGTCCGTTCCTTGGGCCGATGGTTCAGTATCGGATTCAGCGCCGTATAAAAGGGAATCGGTGAAGTAATTCTCCAATCCCTTAAACGGTTGCTTATCCGCGACCACCGTCTTGACTTCATTGTTTGTGTCTACATATTTGAGACACTGATGTAGAGTTGACGGGACTATAAGGTTACCGTGGATCCAAGGTCGACCCAACAGTAAGTTATAGGATGTTTCCGCGTCAATCACATAACAAGTGACCTCCGACCTCAAATCCCCAATCTGGCACTTGACTCGGATCTTCCCCAAGGGCCTAGACCCGCTGGTGTTGAATCCATAAATCGTAGTGCCAGTGGATGCTAATTTGCTAGTCGGGATTCCGAGATGATGCATCAATCGGAATGGCATGATGCTAACAGCGGAACCCGGATCGACTTGGATCCGGTTGACAACGCTGGAGCCAATGTGACCGGTAAAGTACAACGGTCGGTCATGCTTTGAATTCTTCGTCTGCATATCTTCTTTAGTGAAGGAGATGCAGGGAAAGTGTTGCGCCGCCAGGTTGCATTGTTGAACTGACGGCTCTGGTCCTTCTGGAGATGGCTTGATCCGAGTCAGAAAAGCTTCAGAGTCACTTAAGGCTTCTTGCAGCGCTTTCCTTGTGTCCTTTGAAAGGCGCAACAGCTCGTATAGAGTTATGCGAGCTGGGATGTTGGCCAACTGCGCCATGATGTCGAAATGAGGCGGTGAGCTCGTATTTCCCGGTTTGTCCTTCTTGTTGCAAAGGCCTCCTGTTCATCTTCAGAGAGCGGGAAAGCGGGAATTTCTTCGTCATCTTCTCCTGGAATAGCAGAAGCTCCGTAACAAGATTTACCTTTTCCTTTTGATTTCCTCTTAGAGGAAGCTCCGGTCCATTGTTCGTCTTCGATCAAGTCTGGATGAACCCAAAGAATCTCGCCATTCGGGGCTGTGTGTGGCACAAGTCCTTTGCTTGTGAGGATCATCGTTCACCGTCTTCACTACTGCATTCATTACTGGCTCATGCTGGAATCGGTATAAGGGAAAAGAACCGAAACTAATTGATACCGCATTTGCTCCCACTCTCTTCTCCTTCGGCTGCTTCATGGTGATGACGCCGACATCAATTAGAGCTTGGATCTTGTCCTTAAGGGCATAGCACGCCTTGGTAGGATGGTGCACTGCTCTATAAAATGCGCAGTATTTTGGATCATTGATTCTCTTGGCATCTTCCTGATCCTGGACTGGAGGCAATTTGATCTTGTTATTCTCAATGAGGTACTTGAAGATACCGGGAACTTCATCCTCTTTGAACGAATAGACTTTCGGGAACTTCGGCTCCGAGGCTTTCGGCTTCGGGGTCTGCTGTTGCCACCTTGATTGTTGAGGCGCCTTTTGCTGCTGGTTGCGGCTGTGCTTGCACTTCGAACGTTTGATTCGCGTCCACGGCATTTGCATGCGCTTTTCCTTTACCCCTTGGGACAAAGTTTGGTTGTGGAGCGTTATTTTCTATTTGGCCCCTTTCCGCCTTCTTCCTCTTGAGGAATCGTTCGGCTCTTTCGCCTCGCACCTTTAGATCCTTCCAGGTCTTTGGTGGCGCCATTCCCATAGCTTCGAGGATGTCCAAGGACAGATTGTTGTGACAGGTCTCGAGGATGAAATCTTCGCTGACTGGATCCCTACAATTCATTGCTTTATTTCGGAACCTCTTCACAAAGTTTTCGACTGTCTCCCCATTCTTCTGTTTCTCATCAAACAGAGTGCCGATTGAGACCTCAGTGTCGTCGTCGAAGAAGTTCATCAGAAACATATCCTCCATGTCATCCCAACTGCTGATACTTCCCGGCTTGAGGCGACGATACCAATCGAAGGCCGCTCCGCGAAGAGTGCCAACGAATGACCGTACCATCAAGGGTTCATTGCCGGAGATTATTCCTAAGTGAGACTTAAAATATATTAAGTGTTGGGTAGGGGAACCCTTTCCATCAAACGGCGTAAAGTTGATTAAATTGAACTTTGCCGGATATGGAATTGATTCCCACTCCCTTGGGTATGGACATGGTATGCCGGACCTTTTCACTTCTTGAGCATTCATCAACGCGTTGATTTTGCTCTCCAAGTCCTTCATCTTCTTGTCTTCACTCGTACCTGTCTTCGAGTGGCTTTGGGGAGAGGTAACGTGGTCCTCTTTTGCATTATCATCCGAAGGACCGTCTCCATTATTGTTGTTGACAGGAGGGACCTGGTGACTTGTCAGAGCCGCGATTTGCTGGTCATGCATCTCTCTCATTTGCTACATGGCCATCTCCATCTCGAACTTGAAACTTTCCTTCTGCCTAGCCAGGGCATCTTCAAGCATCTTGGTTACTTGTTCGGTACTGATCATGAGTGACTCGTAAGGTTGCCCCGCACTAGATGCCGTGTCATCGGATGCTATAGCCGAGCAGGAGTCTGAATCAGCCTCTGACACCTCTTCTTCCGAAGGAAGTCCTTTCTGCATTCTTTGGTAATTGTTTCGCCTATTGACCCCTGACCGCAACCAAGTCATGCGCTGGGACGCTTCGGCAAGTTGGTCTGAGATAGAGGGTCGTGTCGATCCGCATCTGCCGGTCATATTAACAGATACTTCTAGGTACTCGTCCTCTTGGCGAACGAACTTCTTCCCACGAAAATGCCTTGGCTTGGAAATCCTCTCGAATACCGAGACTCTCTTTGGGGTTTTAGAACAGCAGCATTCTGATAACACCACCCTGATGATGTTGGCACACGGACAGTGAGGTTCCGTGTCTCGAGCATCTCTCTTTCGAGACTTACTCGTATCCCCAGCTCTATAGTACAACTCATCAGTTTGATAACTGGAGCAACCCATAGAGTGTTGGCATAACTTCCCAGGTATAACACGATCATCATCAGACGAATGTGTTTTCCTCTGGGGATATGACGCTTTATTAGCGTTTTCAGAAGTCGCTCATTCAAGTCTACGCTTTTGCGAGCGTAAAAACTTAACGGGCTCTTGAATTTCGAAACGCAACCTAATGCGGTCGGCAATAGGGGTTTTCCCTTTGTTATCTTTCTTGGGGGGATTAGCACAACCCCCGGTCGGGTTTATCATTTGGGGACCTTTCAACGGACCCAATCGCTCCTTGATAGGTGCTTTACCTCGGTTCCCGGGTAAAGGACTGAGGCGACCTTTCAAAGGAACCCTGGATCTTGAAGGATCCGTGTTCTTTCCTGACTCCGCCAGAGGTGCGGGGGCAAGGGGAACGGGATCTGGATTTGATGAAGGTTGGATAGCAACATCGTCCGCTCTTGCCTTAGGCGCTGGCTTTGCCTTTAGCACCCATACCTGCTTGAGTTTTGACGGATTCTTGACCGTCTCTTCTTTTTGCATCTCCTCTGCTTTCTGCAGAAGGGCTCGGGCATGCGCAAGCAATGCGCGGCGCTTCTTGATTCGCTCTTCGAGGGTTGAGCGAGTCCTCGTGACACAAACCTAATCGTTCGTTTCTGCCTTAGAGGAGGAGGTGGTTATGCGCCGTTGTTGCTCTTGGCGCTGTCTGGACTTCAGATCTTCATTGTAGCGGATCCCGTCCATCGATTCTGCGGCCTTGGCCAATTGTCGTGCAAGGCGTTGGCGCCGTCTTTGGCGCGTCCTCTTTGACACAGCTGGAGCACCTTCAACACTTGTCCTTACAGCGAAGGGCAGATCTGGATCTGCAGCTTCAACCTGCTTGGATGCCGCTAGGATGTCACGGGGCACGGGTGCAGCAACGGCGACGGGATCTTGGATCTTGGAGCCGGAGGTCCCGCGAGCATTTCTGGAAGATAAAGTCTTCCTACGCCTGTTTGGAGAGGCGGATCTGGAGGAGGAGGAAGAGAGGTACTCTTCAAACTTTTGCTGATCGAACTCGTATTCGATCTCTTCATTCACCCGGATCTTTAATGCCGGTTGCGTCACGACGGCCTCGGCAGCGAGGCCGTTGGCTCCCACTGTGGTCGCCAATTTGTTTTCGTCAAAAATTCTTCATCCGAACTCGGATTTGAGTGATTCCAAGTGCGTTGGAAGCTTGACGAAGAGTTCGATCCGCTCTGGTGGTTGGATTATTTGTAGAATGAACGAGACACGAAGGGCGTTGTTCTTTTTGCAACATCGCGGGGCTCTCGATTAGCCCGTGCCTTTGTTATCCCGAATCCTATCAGCTCACGTAGTTCGTCGATTCACTTCAATCGTTCATCAACGTCAATTGGACTCCTGTGGATCGGATAGTGACGTTCATCGTCGCTCTTTAACACTGAACCGTTCGTGGAGACCTATAGGTAATTTTCGATGCCTACAGACCTGACTCTAGATTCCGATGCAGGTCAATCTTGGCTTGTGCCTTCTTGGCAATACTTACCCTGATCTGCCTAACACGGGTCCTTAATTTTTGGAGTTCAGATTCAGCTGATTTCTGAGAATCTCACCACGCCTGCAGCCTTAAGTTCATTTGAGAAGCAATATAAGATGACACACCATTGGCACGAAGATCCCTCAAATGTTCTACTTTCTATTGGAGGTCGATAAAATAAGCTTTGATCAAATCGGCCAACTCGGCGTATCCGTCTTCTCTGATTCCTAAGACATGGCGATCGAGAGATCTTTTAAAATCGGCCAACTCGGCGTATCCGTCTTCTCTGATTCCTAAGACATGGCGATCGAGAGATCTTTTAAAGTTCTCGAAAGGGGATCCTTTGAGGAGATTCCTAAGACATGGCGATCGAGAGATCTTTTAAAGTTCTCGAAAGGGGATCCTTTGAGGATGACTCGGTCGACGATGGTATTCAAGAAGAAGATAAAACCCTGAAGATCAGAGCAAATAGCAGCCTTGTCTGGATCTTCATCTGCCAATAAAGCTTGGATACGATCGGACAATGATAAAGGAGAAGCTGCAATGAGAACAGACAAGGTCAATATAATATGTATGTGCGCACACATAGCAACGAACAGGATTATCCCGAGTTCAACAGAAAATTCTATGGCTTGATTACCTTGACTTGTCGACGCTGAGACATGCTCCACAACAATCGAAGTTTGTTCAGAAATAATGCTTGGCGGTGGGTTCGCCACATCATACGGTTGTTCAAATGCAGCTTCTGATGGCTTCGGGTCCAGATTAATAGATCCCTTAGAAGTAGATTCTACAAATAGGATAGGATGAATAAAAAAATCCAATGGTGTGAATCAAATTATAAAAAAACACATTAAAGACGCGATGTACCAAGTGGAGTAGTAGTTGTGGTGGTTTGCTCTTCCAAGGTTGCCTTCGATACTCCGGCTTTGCGAGCAAGTGGAGACGAATCAGAAATAACAACAGGTTCAGTCTCAGCGGTATCTGAAGTTGGAGCGATATTAGCTGACGGTTCAATCTCAGCCGAGGGACCTGTCAAAAGTAGGAAACCTAGGCCTCAGGTTGATCGCATGCACCAATGATAGTAGACGCATTAACTTCATTCGTTGGCCCTACGACCAAGTTCCTTATTTAGTTATTAAAAAAAGAAATAAAAGCTTGATTGAAGACCTAAGTTCGAAAATACATACCCTCTGATGTACCTACTTCAGTGGAACCAACTCCAGTAGTTGGTCCTGTAGTAGTAGTCGGAGCTTGGTCTGACAACAGATCAGAAATACGTTGATTGTCATCTTTAGAGATGTCAAGATTGAAATCATGTTCGCTAAAGCCTACGATCTCCACATCATAAATAACTTCCTGGTCTCTTGGCTCATTAATAGGAATATCTATGGGACAGAAAGACCCATCAGTACATACATAAGGATATGAAGGAACTAAAGCGAATAGAACTAAAGTTACCTTCAACGATAGTTGCGGGATCAGCAGCGCTACTACTCGCACCTACCTCCTTTAAAGTTACCTTCAACGATAGTTGCGGGATCAGCAGCGCTACTACTCGCACCTACCTCCTTTAGTTTAACTAAAAGAAGATAAAGCTACTCGCACCTACCTCCTTTAGTTTAACTAAAAGAAGATAAAGCGCACAAGTTAGTAGAAGAGGAACATAATTTGCTTCACTTATCTCCTGGAAGTGCCCCCCAAATGAGAAAACATTTGTACCTGTGTCGGCGGTTGGCGAGGTCGATACGGTAACTGGAGAAGTGGTAGTGTCCATACTGATGGGTTCTTCACTCATCGCTTTATGTACTTGCTGAGTGAAGCTTAGTTCATCATCAAACATTAAGCCAGGAGAGGAAGGATCAGACATAATTTCTCCTTCTTCTTCTGGCTCACTTGCGATAGAAAAAAGAATAAATAAGATTTTATATTAAAAAGATAATAAAAAAACGATGAGAACGAAATTCCACCTCCCGCGCCAACTGGAAAGTCTTGGGTAAATTCCTCTTCGAATAATGGGAAAGTTTACGTTGTCGATGGGCAGTCTTCTTAATTCTCTTCGACAAGCGAGTATCTTTTGGAACTTTAGAACTCTTGTGACGAAATTTTGTACGTAGTTCAGTTCCTTGAGCAAGGCGGGGTTGAGCCTCGGAAGAAACAGGAGATCGGGATCTCTTTCTGCTAATGAGCGGAGCGACTTCTTCTTCCTCTTCTTCCCGCACAGGTCATATGACAGTCATATTGTTAGAAGACGGCAAAGGAATATTCTTTTCCTTTATTTGTATACCTTTTGAAGGAGCACCTGGTGATTTAGGAGGAGAAGCCCGACGAGTTATGTGGGCTACAGGAGAAGGAGGGATATCAGCTTCCACTTCATCTCCGGTCTTATCATCTTCACTAGACGTCTTAAATTCTTCACTCTCCTCTGAATCAGCTATCTGCTTTCCTTTACGGGAAGATGTAGTGGGCCTTTTTCCTCTCCTCGAAGGTATAACTCTTCGGACTATGGCTTCCTCTTCTAATTCAGAAATCTTTTTCTTTGTAACGGGCATGTTGGCGGATAATAACCATCAGCAGCAGAGAAAAGTTGTATGAAGTTCGGGTTCAGCAATGGGTAAGCTAAATTGAGCTTCTGTACAGCCGACAACATTCCAAAACTAAGCTCACACTCCATCGATAAGACCTCCGTAGGTCATTAACCATTTGTTGGGATTCACGACATATAGTTGGTCGTAGCCGAATTGTCGCGCAAATCAGCAAGGAAAGTAAGGCTCGATTCTGTAGAGGTTTGTTGACCGGAAAACATTGTAGCCTGGTCGAATATTCATAAGCCAATGGAAGCTACCCATGTTGAGAGAAGTCCTATTAACTCCAGGCATTTCCTCATCAATGAGCATGTCACTATGTGCACCAGGAAATTAGGGAAAACATGTATAAAACTCCCAACACTTAGCGTTCTTGAACTGCCTCACTATGTCAGACCATTGTCGGGAGGGGCTTAACCATTTACATTCCTCTAAAAGCTACAGCAGAGGAATTTCTAGATCAGAACGGTCCGGAGCTGACATCATGTCAGGTCGGTGAAGGACCAGCCACGCTATTAAATACGTGTATGGTAGTTCGACCCGTGACATAGGAATCTTGCTCGAAGGTTGGGCATCCACCTTTGTGAAGGTTCTGGCTAAGTTGCGTAGGCCACTATGAATGTCAGCGAACATAGCTGAAAGCAAAGATAGTCTGCCTCCGACGACTAGTTGGATGGCAGGAAAGAGAACCTCGAGAGGAAGGGCATCTGAAGACTGATGTGGTACCACACACCTCTTCAACCATATAGCCAAATAGTCGGCGAGAAGAGTCTCAGGTTTCATCCTTTTCGTAGCTTGCCACAAGAAAGTTCTAAATTTCGTACCCCTAGAGAAACCACCTTCGGATGATACAGTGGTGTAAGATTGAGTATCGATCTTCACCATTAACATGTTGACATCAGAAGGAGTCAAGGGGGGAGATTCACAAACTGCTCCACCAGTCAAACTTTCGAGATTCTGGAATAAATAGTCGGCGAATTGCTTTAGACTGACTTGAGCCGCCTTCTTGCTTTTCACCTCAATTCAGGCTATTGTTGTCTGATAATGACAGGTTAGTTCCCAAAGGATATCATAAGCAACAGAACCAACCTTCTTCATCCTCATAAGCTGACGATTGGTGGGAAAATATTCTTGGTACGGAGTGTTCCCTATCGGTAATCCTAAGACCTTCATCATGTCATGAAGCAAAAGCCCTAATTCCCCGTGCTTGGTGAAGAATGTATTCGTATCCAGGTTATAAGACTCAAATAGAGCAAGAAAATGATCCACACTTATCGGGAGACCATACATACTAGCTCGAATTGGGATATCTAATCCGATGTTAGCTAACTCTTGACCCCAACGACTAAGCACATAGTTGGTCATCCTAGACCACCATTTGTCTGTAAGAGAATGAACCCAACTGAAACATCTGAACTTCTTGAGGGGAAATTCCCTGCCAATGTGAGCAAGTTGATTCTTTACTGTGTTGGCCCTTATCATCAATTCGTCGTGAGGTCCACTATCTGGTCCAAGTACCCCTGGATGAAGACCACGGATAGTATGACGACCGCTAGACCCAGGAGCACTAATATCCCTACTAATGAACCTACAATGGATGCGTTCATGGTCATCTGTCAAATGCCAGGACATCTTCCTCGAAACGGTTAAATTCTGTAGTTGTAAGATCGAATAGAGCTGAGGAAACGGAGGAAGAAACAGAAGTTACCTATTATACTCATTCATCCAAGCCTCGGGACCACAGCAAAGGGTGTTTGGGTCTTCAACTGAGTCCCCAAACAAGTAATCAGCGGTTCAGTAGAATCTCGGATAGATGTTAAAGGAGAGTCAGTTAACAATTGGCGCAATGTGCGACGACTCCCCTCATAAATCAGCTCAGGGATGCTGTCATCACAACCCTCATTAAACTGACGGGCTTCCCTGACTAGAAAATCACCATTGAAGGAAGCGTGAAGAATACCACTCTGACCCGGATCTTCTCTATCAGAAAAAGTGACAGAAGGAAAACGCACTGCAAACGAAGATAGGACGAAGTTGAATAAAAGAGGCTAAGAGGACAAATTCGTTGTTCTGAGCAGCCGCGGCATTGTTCACTGCCGCGTGTGTTCGCGGGAAAAATTGTTGCTTTCATTGAAGTCATTGCACTCTTTGGTAACAGTTTATCAGTTACAGAAAGATCCGGTCTTTTTATAAGATCCGGTTACAACGAGATCAAAAGAAAAAGTTACAATCTTCCTTGTTTGTCGAACGAATCACGAGCTCCTGTTTTGCGGTCACTCGTTTTTGTGGGTTCTTTGCCTACACCGGGGTTAATCCGTGGACTACCGCGTGATCTAGATCCGGTCGGATCTAAACGGTATGACGGGTGTTATCTCATGAAGGAAATAACAGTCGGGGGTACTATTTCACCAAGGAAATAATAGCCTTCTCGGGATCAAAAACTAAGTTTTGATCCGGAGTATTACCGTATAGATCTCAGATCTGATCTCTCTCTCTCGAACTCCTGCCTTTTCTGACGTGGATGCTCGCCGAGAACCAGATCTGAAAACGTCCAAATCTTCAAAGCTTCAAAACTCCAAGATTCAATTCTTAATCCGGCAGAGTTTCGGCTCCAAAAGTTCCAACCTCCAAAACAATGATCCACCAAGCCTATTTATAGGCATTTAGAACCAGATCTGGGCTCAGATCTGGGCCCAGATCTGGGCTTGGCCACCCAGGTGGCTCGGCCACCCAGGTGGCTCGGCCACCCAGGTGGCTCGGCCACCCAGGTGGCTCGGCCACCTAGAGGTGGCTCGGCTTTGGCCGAGCCACCTAGAGGTGGCTCGGTTTCGGCCGAGTCCTCCAGGTGTTTGGTTTTGCCCCCGTTTTCCCGTTTTGTTGTTTATCTGAGCTTCGTCGTTGATCTGAACTCTGATTTGGTAGTCTGGATCCTGATTTGGTAGTAAATACGCTTCGGTGTTTAACCTCGTCGCCTCGTTAATCTGCTTCGTCGCATCTCACTTAGCTTCGATGTTGTGGTCTAACGATCACGCTTGGATACATCGCCCGATGGTTCGTTGGTTTGTCGAATCATCGTGTCGAGCTGTGTTAAGGGACCTATAAGCAGTTTTATACGCCTACAGATACCCCCTCCAAAGTATTTCAGCCTCGTTCTTTTATAAAAGAGTCTGGAATGCTTTGGATATGATTGCCCCAACCTTCAATCGGTATGACGGGACTTTTGAATGGCTTCTATTCTTGATTCCTTCAATCCTTCAGGCTATTCGGTGCTTTGTCGCATGTCTGTAAGGGTTCCGGTGCTGCATTTATTGTCTGACCGTTGTCGGAATTTTGAACTTGAAGTCGATTCCTGATTTTCTGATCTTTAGCTCGTGTTTGCTGGTTCAACATAGAACTGACCATCGATTGCTAGCGTTGAGTCTTCATTTGCGACGCGTTGTCCGGCGTAGTGTTGTTGAGTTATCCTTAAGAATATTTTTAGAAAAATATTTTCCAGGAACTTCTCAACCAAAAATAGGGAATAGTTTATACTCGTATACTTTATTGGAGTATTTTTTTTAATGTCCGAATGAGCCGAACCGGCCTAATAATGACCCAAAAAGGTAGTAATTAGGCTAAAAAAATCTTCCGACCCTTTCGAATGTGTGGGAGAGGAAAGAATAAACAAAGGACTGAACCCTCGGTCGATTTGAAGTTGTTTCGATGCTTGGTTCAGCTTCAATTTGAATTCTGGTTCAAATCTGGTTCAAACTGGTTCAACCTGGTTCAAGACTGGTTCAACCTGGTTCAAGGCTGGTTCAAGACTGGTTCAAGACTGGTTCAGACTGGTTCATCCTGGTCTGGTCTGGTTCAGTCTGGTTTGGCCTAGTTCAGCCTGGTTTGGCCAGGTTCAGCCTCTTTTGAACTGATTTAGACTGGTCTGGTCTGGTTCAACCTGGTCCGGTCTGGTTCAAGGCTGGTTCACCTATAAAAGAGCTCTTTTCTTCTCCTTCTAGGGCCGGCCCCCTTTTGTCCTCTTTTTTGCTTCTCTCTTCCCTCGTGCATCTTTTCTCCCTCAAATCTTCATATTTGTCTTAGATCTATCCTTCCTTTTGATCTTAGACTGAAAAATCTTTCAAAAATCTTCATATAAAAATTTCTCTCAGACCTCTCGAGCACGTGGTTCAAGCCTCTTTCAAGATCTAATTTTTTGTCGGATCCTCGAGTTTTTTTCATAAGTAAATCCTTCATATTTTGGCATATTTCATGTTTAATTTAGTACATGAATTTGTGGGATTGCATATGAGGGTTAGGGTTTATGATTTGGCACCTCGAGCTCCTCTTTCATGGGGTAGAATTTGGAGATTTGAGGGGCTTAATTGTAATAAATAAGGA
>NC_033794.1:56324797-56333992 GCF_001876935.1 Asparagus officinalis
GTTTGTCACCCTAACTAAAAATTTTTCTGTATCTGACCCCCTGATTTATTTTGCAGATCATCATGTCGCGTGTCCCGAGAGGTCGCTCCCCTACTGCGTCGGCTGATGGCATACTTCCCTCGTATGCTGGTGAGCTCTTTTTGGCGTATTTGTAGATTAGTCCTTTATCCCCATTTTGTTCTCCTTGGTGAGGCAATCGGGAAGAGCATTGATTCTCCTTGGCGAGGATCGACGCTTTAAAGATGGGTTTTGCTTGGTCAAAACCATATCTCAAAATAAATAAAGGGGGCGTTCTGCATCGTGCTTTATAAGGCAGGGATATATTGTCGATATACCCTATCTTATGAATGCACAATGTGGCCAAATCGTCTCACCCTTTATAAGGTAATGACTCTATCTTACCAATTTGTAAGATGAGTTCAATTTCCTTTTATAACTGGAATTAACAAACGTTTAATTGCTTGTTTTCAGTGGAGTATCCTTCCGGAGCATTTTCATCTCATGCGGTGAACGGACGTCGTGACGAGTATTATTCGACGTCCGATGATTTTTCACCCATTCCACTTACTTCTCAGTTTGTTCCGGGCACGTCGACAGAGGTTGCCCAAGTGGTGAAGGAAGGTGGACATCGAGCTCTTCGACAGTTGATTACGGATGCGCCTTTCGTGAAGGATGCCAGTTCTGTTCAGTCTCTCAGGAAGACTGACTTTTTATTTGGCAACTCTATCAGAGATCCGGATGCAGTGTTTATTGATGCCGAGCAGTGGCTTCATAAGGATAGCGGTGGTTTCCTATATTTGCCGAAGATTCCTCGACACTGTTCGTTGACTGAGCTCAGGCGTCAGGCTGTGACACGGGAGATGTCGTGGCGCTTGACGGAGGAGCATGAGAGCTTTCACTGTGGCTATATCACTCATCAGGCAGCTCCAGGTTCGAGCAGGAGTCATATTGTCGGATTGCGTCCTGGAGTATTGGGGCTGGATGCGCCGCCACGTAACGAATTTCTTGCTTCTGCTTCCACTTTGAGGAATCCGACACGTCACAGATTTTATGGTTGGGTCCATTCTTTGGACAAGCTTTGGTGGACTCGCATGACGAAGTACGTCTTGAGCCGATGGAGCGAGGAGTTGCACGCTTGTGGTCTATATGCAGCTATTTGTGCCTCCATGTATGGCTTGCCTGTCAACGCGAAGCATTCCTTCGCTTTGTGCGAGCTCTATAACCCGGATTCGAACACTTTTCTGACCCGGCAAGGGGAGTTGGGCTTGGCTCTCCATGAGATGCACAAGATTTCTGGTTTGCCCATGGGTCAGATGTTATATCAGGAGTACTTTCCTTCCAACCATGAATTGAGTCAGCTGAAGGACCGTATGCCCGACCGCTATGAGACTTTATGGGATCTCACATGTCACTACCATATTGCTTTGGCGCAGTCTGAGCCTTTAGCGAAGAGGACTAAATCACATGTGAGCCTGAAGCAGTTCGCGTCTTATTTGTTCAGAAATCTAGAGAGCAATTCTGGCGAGGATATCTGTGAGCTGGCAACGCTTACTCCTTCAGAGGTTAATGGTCTGTTGAAGAAGATCGACGCTCACTCTTATACCATTAGCAGTCCCGAGAGTGGCTTTCCTGCAGGGACCAAGTTTAAATCATTCTTATGGCATGCGACTACACCGATTCGGCCGATGACCCTTCTTGCCGGTTACCTCGCTATCTGGTTAAAGAAATATGTGGTCCCGTATCAGTCCGGTGGCCATTGGAAGTGCTCTACCCAGCGGTTCAGCTTGCCTACAAAAAGGAACTTTTGCTTCTTCCGGTGATGGTGGCTAACATTCATCGAGGGCTTCGACAGATTTCTAGTGCTTTTACACGGAAAGAAAGTGAATCGCCGGCTCAGATTCCTACTATTAAGGTGGAGCTTCTGTACATTTATTTGATGGCTTGGTTCGTCCTTCATCGTTCTGATATGATGTCGGTACCGAACGCCACAGACCACTCTGTTCCCCTACTACAGTTGCTTGAGAATGGCAAGTGGGAGGGACGAGGATTCCCTAACATCAGAAAGTCGGGAATTCACGTCAGCAGCTTCGGACTCATGGCGGTTTGGTGGACGGTCTCCGGACATGGCTGTGGACCGTGACAGGCTGTACTGGTGCTAAGTTTAGTCTCCCGAGTGCTGAGCGG
Organism: Asparagus officinalis; assembly: GCF_001876935.1. Classification (NCBI taxonomy): domain Eukaryota; kingdom Viridiplantae; phylum Streptophyta; class Magnoliopsida; order Asparagales; family Asparagaceae; genus Asparagus; species Asparagus officinalis. Next base: position 56,326,982 of record NC_033794.1, read on the forward strand.
CAGTTGAATCTCACTTTCTTAAGCTGTAGGTGGTTGTTAGCAGCTAATAAAACTGTCCCCGTGAAACCGATTGCAGAGCTAGAGGCCGAGGAAGCTTCTCAGGCTGATTCTCGTGTGATTTGGGAGAATGCTCAGTCACAGAGGGCACGGAACAAGACTCGTCGGATTGACGAAGAGGGAAAGAAGATCTTCCATTCCGCTGATGAGGCTTCAGGCGAAGATCTTGAAAATTACGAGGACTGTTCTGAGCGAGGTTAGCTACTTATCCTTTTTTTCTGTCTTCCAGAATTATTAATCTTGACAGTTGTTTGATGTTTCAGGGACTGCAGCTGACAAGGATGAAGAATTCCGTCCTTCTTCCCAGGCGAGACCTTCGATTGTTGTCCCTGCTGCTAGGCGGAAGAGAGTAGCCCACAAGCCGCGTGCAGATTCGCGAGCATCTGAGATGGATTTGGCTGATGATGATCCCGCTAGCGACGGAGGTAACATCTATCCTATAGATCATCCTCTTGATTATTCAGCACTTTGAGTCATGCTTTTCCTTCTCTATGTAGGAGAGCGTGGGGATAGCGAGATGAGTCATGATCTTGCTCCTCATGATTATGTACCTTCTGGTGAGCCTGACTCACCGTACCAGGTAGAAAAGCCTGCAGAAGCTGCTGACGTTAGGGAGGCTATCAATGTAGGACCTGATTCAGCAAATCCAGGTACATCTACCATTGACAATGTATCTTTTAGATGGCACACAAAGAAGTTGAATGATCCAAAATTCGTGCATCCCCTAATCGTCTCTATGCTTCTTGCTCTTTTTAGATAAATTGCAGGAGGCAAACGTGGATCTTGGGAATAGAGAGGCTGACACACCCATAAGAGGTAACTTATTTCTATTGGTCGTAGTCCCTTTATTCTTCTTTCGCACTCATATTCTCTTGTGTCAGATTTCTCGACTGATGATTTTGACGAGGAGGGTTTGCTTGTGGACACTCCTATGCTCCACTTCATGTATGGCTCTCCTCAGATTGATGACCAGTTGCCTGGAGATATGTTTCCTGAGTCTACACTCCCTAAGAATCCCTAGGATGGTTCTTCTGAAGGTACGTGCCTCTTCTCAAGTTAATTATAGGACTAGCAGATTTTTGACTAATGCAGCTATAACGTGATGCATCTGAGAATTCCGTTTTGTATTTGACAGGAGCTTTTGTCGAGACTGATCCTGTTGAACCGGCTGTGAGACCAACTACACCAGTTGATACACCTACAGCCGTTACACCTCCACTACCCCCAGTGACTCGAGAGGAAGGAGGTATAAATTAAGTAACTGAGAAATATCATTTATTTCCTTATTAAGACTTTTGACAGATTTCTCCTTTTTGTGTAGAGCTTTCTTCTCGGCTTCATGTCCTTGTGAAAGAGTTATTATCAGACAGCGATCCAGAGAAGATCGTCATCTGCATAGAAGTCCGCTCCTTCTTCTCCTTTGTGAATGCTATGATTGGCAAACTCTTCCACGGCGGACTTTTCCTTCACCAGTTTAAGCCATTCCTTGATTCTAGGATAAATTCAATAAGGGATGCAGGATACCCAGATCTGGCGAAGGCTATAGTTGATGATCTTAACTGCCTAGAGCATGAGCTTCAGATGTTTTGCGAGCTCCGTGATGCAGGTGCCTCTTCATTCATTGCTGCCGAGTTGGATGCTCGCTTACAGACATGGTGCGATACTCGGATTTTTGCTGAGCTCGAGATTCAGGTGCAGCGGGGCCGGGTAGACCGAGTTGAGGCTAACCTTGCTATTAGATCATCCTCACTCGACGAGCTTTATTCTTCCATTACCTCTTGCGAGACCAAGATAGACCAGCTCCGAAGAGAACTCCGTGAGGAAGAGGAGACTTTGAGTATTCTTCAGATGACGAAGGTACAGGATCAGCAAGCCCACACTGCTTTATCTGATGAGCTGAAGTCCTTGAAGCAGAAGCTGGTCGAGACAGAGGAGGTTGCTGTGAAGACTTTAGCTGCGACTGAAGAGTCCATCAGAGCCGAGTTGCAGGATGAGCTTAGGCAAGCTTATGATGAGAAGCTGTCTAAGTTTAGTCAGTAGATTTTTAGCCATGGTCTTGATGTATGATTTCATTTGCTGAATACTTTGACTTTTGATTCTCTTAGTGGAACTGGTTTTTATCTTTATCTTTATTATGATTTCTCATTCCGTTGAAATGATTGACCATAATACTCATAGGATTTTTGGCAAACCCTCAGCCTTCAATGAGTTTGATAAGCCTTTACCGACTACCGTTTGAGTCAGGCTAGCATGCGGATTGTCTAGATCCGTTCCGCATGTAACGTTGTGCTAAGAGAGTGAATTCTCTGAGACTTTGTGCTATGACGTCGAATACATAGACTTCGCCATTGTTACGGGAATAGGCTACCCGGCGACACGTGTTAGGTGTTGACTTTAGGATTTTTGGCTAACCCCCAGCCTTCAACAGATTTGATTAGCCTTTACCGACTACCGTTTGAGTCGGGCTAGCATGCAAATTGTCTAGATCCGTTCCGCATGTAATGTTGTGCTAAGAGAGTGAATTCTCTGAGACTTTGTGCTATGATGTCGAATACATAGACTTCGCCATTGTTACGGGAATAGGCTACCCGGCAACACGTGTTAGGTGTTGACTTATCCCTGCTTAGGCTTCGGGATAGAATACCCCAGAATCGAACTCTGGTGTCTTTTTCTACGGAGAAAGACTAAACCGGTGACGCGTGTTAGGCGTCGGCATATCCTTTCTTAGGATTCAGGATAAAATTCCCCATGCGTGTAAGGCATGGATCTTGGTGTTATTAATAACAATCTGTCACAATGTTGAATATGTGGGCGTATGTTCTTTTTAACGGTTAAGAACTAACCGGCAGCGCGGGTTAAGCGCAGACTTATCCCTGCTTAGGATTTCTTTTTAACGGTTAAGAACTAACCGGCAGCGCGGGTTAAGCGCAGACTTATCCCTGCTTAGGATTCGAGATAAACTTCCTAGGATGAATCCTAGACTAACAAATTCTTGGAAAAGGTTGGAGCGGGAAAGGAAGAATTTTATATTCTATTTCCCGGTCTTCTTTTAGGGTGAAGGCAAACCCGAAAATAAGGAAGGAAGAATTTTATATTCTATTTCCTGATTCTGGAAAGGAAGAATTTTATATTCTATTTCCAGCGCAAAAGAAACTAGAAGTGGGATCTCCACTCCGAGAATCCGGAAAATCTAGATAAACTTACCTTTTATAGGATTGGTTATCTAAACTGAAGATGGGTTCTTCGTTTATCGAAGTGAAATTTCAACTTCGGTTATAACCATGAGAAGGCTTAACCAAAGAGAAAAAAGAAGGGAGTTCTTTCGTTTATCGAAAGGGGACTCTGAACTGAAAGTGGACCTCTTGTTCATGGAAAGAGTCAAGAGAGCCGGAAAGACATTTTTGGTGGACTCACTGCCAATTGAAATTGATCAGTGAGGGATTTTGGTGATGAAAATGATTTTGGGTCATCCTCTAGAATATTAAGTGTAATGTTCTTCAAGGAACTTCCCGGTAAATGGATTATCCTGAATGTACTAGGGATAGTACTTTTTTAGGAACTTCCCATTTATTGGCATTAATTGCCTGGCGCCCTCTTGAGTAATCAGGCGATATGCGCCGTTTGAGTAGACTGTGTCTATCACAAACGGTCCTTCCCATTTGGGTTCAAATTTACCTTTCTTCTTGGAGTTGAGGATTATCGGTCGGCGAGCAGCGAGGACCAGATCTCCTTCCTTGAAGATTCTCTGTCGGACTCTTTTGTTAAAAGCCCTAGATATTCTGGCTTGATAAAACTCAATGTGTTATTGAGCTTCAAAGCGCTTTTCATCCAACCTCTCGAGTTCTTCGAGATGTTTTTGATGTTGTTCTTCTGTCGTCATCTCAGTCGCGAGGGCGATCCGAAGGGATGGGATTTGGATCTCCAATGGTAGCACAGCTTCACATCCGTATACCAACGAATATGGGGTAGCTCCTATAGGTGTGCGTATGGTGGTGCGATAAGCCTAGAGTGCTTCACCGAGTTTATCGTCCCAGTCTCGTTTATTGGTCTTCACGAGCTTTGACAGTATCTTAATGATCGTCTTGTTAAACGCCTCAGCTAGTCCATTTGTGGCGGGATAATAAGTTGTTGATGAAACATCTTGAATTTTGAACTTGTCACAAAACCTGACGAAGGCGTTGCTTATGAACTGTGGACCGTTGTCATGAATGATCCGTCTTGGCACACCATGTCAGTATATAACATGATGTTTAATAAAACTTATGATGTTGTTCGTCTTCACTTCTCTAAGCAGAATTGCTTCAGCCCACTTTGAAAAGTAATTCGTGATTGCGAGAATAAATCGATCACCTTTGACTGAAGGGGGAAAAATAGGACCGACAATGTCCATACCCCATGTCTCGAACGGCCAAGATGTGGTTGACGTGTGTAAATACTCTGGTGATTGGTGCATATAGTTTGCATGTACTTGACAAGCATGACACTCTCGGGCGTATTCGATTGCGTCACGAACCATTGTTGGCCAAAAATATCCTATTCTTCTGATGCGATCATACAGTTTGGGACCGGGCTGATGCGCACCACATTCTCCTTCGTGTGCTTCCTTAAGAACTTCTTCTGCTTCTTTGTTCGAAAGGCATCGGAGTAACAAACCATCGTACCCTCTACGGTATAATGTATGGGTCTCGGTATTATAGAAGAATCTTGGTGCTCTTCGGCGGATTGATTCCCTTTCTTTTACATCCTCTGGCAAAATACCATACTGGACGTAGTCAATGATGGGAAAATGCCAATCTCGGGACTCAGACCCAATTTGAGTTGAATTCACCTCCTTGGTGCTTGTGTTTTCGTCATCTTCCCCTTCCATATCCATATCGTATGGGTATGCAGAGTTGATGCGTCCTTACTGTGACTAATAGCTCAGTTTCGGGAGGCTGCGCAGTGATACCGCTAGTGCTGCCAGTGCATCCGCATAAGCGTTCTGGAGACGAGGGATGTATTCAATAAAGAATTCTTCAAAAGAATCTTCCATTCTGATGGCCTCCTGGTGGTACGGGATCAGGTCTTGGTTCCTAACTTCGTACTCTCCACGGACTTGGTTGACTATCAATTGAGAATCCCCAAAAGCTTCGAGATATTCGACCCCCAGCTCCTTGGCGAAACTGAGTCCAATAAGAAGCGCGTTGTACTCGGCTACGTTATTGGAACACGGACTAGTCAGTGAATAAGCCCGAGGCATCACATGCTTCCCCGGGGAAATTAAGACAACTCCAACTCCGGAGGAGACTATAGAACATCTGGGGGTTATTGCCCTATTAACTGCCCTTGAAGCACCATCGAAGTATAATTGCCATACTTGTTGGTGCGATGTAGTGTTAACCTCATGGGTTTCATCCAGCAAGTCATCATATACTTCTACCGTATCCGTTGTCGGGTTTGCCGCCAAAAGATCATAAATCGCTTGTCCTTTGATTGACTTCTGCTGTTTGAAGTACAAATCGTATTGGGACAAGAGAAGGGCCTACTTCGCTAACCGCCAATTCATAGAGGTCAGTTGCGTCATAAATACCCGTACTGGATTAACGTTAGAAATGACGTAAATCGTCTGTCCAACCAAGTAATGACGCATCTTTTGCATTGCGAATACCAATGCGAGGCATTCTTTTTCAATCATCGGATACCGAGACTCGGTGTCTATCAAGGTCCGACTTAGGTAATAGACTGCCTGTTCATGACCATTATCATCGTCTTGTGCTAGTAAGGCACTTATCGAGTGGTTCATCGCTTTGAGATAAATCAAGAACGGTCTACCTGATTTTGGTGCGATGAGAACAGGAGGATTCGTCAGATATGTTTTGATATCTTCGAATGCTTTTTGGCAGGCGTCGTCCCAAATAAATGACACCCCTTTCTTGTTTAGTTTAGAGAATGGTTGGCACTTCCCAGAAAGATTCGAGATGAACCGCCGGATGTACGCTAAACGCCCTTGCAATCCTCTGAGCTATCTTAGATTTCTAGGGGGTTGCAGTTCATGTATCGCCTTCACCTTATCAGGATCGATATGTATACCTTTAGTGGTGACGACGAATCCAAGGAATTTTCCGCTGGACATCCCAAGGAAGGATTTAGTAGGATTCATCTTCAATTGATGACTCCGCATGAGATCGAACATCGTCTATCGCTGATGAATATGGGCTTTGGGTTGGCCTCGTCACCCATGTTAACTTGGACTATTTTATCTTCAGTGGGGGGTTCCCTCTGTTCGAACCTATCACCATACTGCATGTTCAGGTGATGAACCCACGGGTCTTCCCATGTTGGCATTTGATCATCGTTCTCCATCGTGGACGGATCAGCTGTAGCCATGTTCGCCATTAGGGCTTTGAATACTTCCCCCAGACTTGTATCGGAATCCTATTCCGAGGAATCTGATGGATATCCATCTTTGTATTGGTTATTGATTAACCAGCAACATTCGTCTTCTGAAGAAGATTCATACCCTAACCCTCGTTTGTATTTATAATAATCGTCAGGTTTCCCTTTTGGTACATATGCCGCTTTGGCTGGAATACGAGGACCTCGATCGAAGTATAAACCTTCTCCGAGTGTGAAATCATATCCCTGTTTTTCCATGAGCTTGCGCGCTTCCGGACTATACTTAGATAAATGCCGACCAGGTTTGTCATCATTCTCATCTTCCCTTAAGAAATGATCTGGTAATGGAGAGCTTTTTCCTTTACCGTAAGTCACTTCTTTTGCGCCTCCTATTTTGGTCGGGATGACCAGGGTTGTTCCGAAAGAATGCTGGAGGCGTTCCTTTACTATATAGGACGATTGAAACGGCAGATATAAATCAGGATTATCATACAATTCTTTTATCACATCATCAAGAGACAAAGAGTACTCTAAATCATTATTTATTTTATTATTGGCAAGTTGCCAGTTACAACTGCC
>NC_033794.1:56334214-56338711 GCF_001876935.1 Asparagus officinalis
CAACTTACTAACTGGAATGCTGAGGAAATGCATCAAGCGAAGCGGCATAATACTCACAGCAGAACCCGGATCCACTTGGATTCGGTTGACTTTGCTGGAGCCAATGTACCCAATGAAATATAGGGGTCGATCATGGTTCGAATTCTTCGTCTGCATATCCTCTTTGGTGAAGGTAATGCAGGAAAGGTTTTTAGCCGCTATATTGCAGTGCTGAATTGACAGTTCTGGCTCTTCAAGTGCCGGCTTAATCCGAGTAAGGAACACTTCTGAATTGGCCAAGGCTTCTTGCAAGGATTCCCTTGTTTATCTGGACAACCGTATCAACTTATACAATGTTATCCGTGCTGGAATGTTAGCCAGTTGAGCCATAATATCGAAGACGTGCGGAATATTCGAGCCTTCCGGTTTATCTCTTCCAATCGGGCGATTGAAACGAGACTACTTCGGATTCTGCACCTCCTGGGGCCTCTTTTCTTTCTGTTTATTAATCGGTTGTCGTCGAGCTTCTTCAACCGGTTTAGGAGTCGTAATCACACCCAGCTCCGTGAGAGTTTTGGCTGGTCCTTGCTTAGTCACTCCCTGCTCAGCTAACTGGTCACTAGGCGATGGATAGTTGAAGTGATACTCATTTCCGCTTCTAGTGGTAAAGACTTCTTGTTCTTCTTCGGAGAGCGGGAAGGCATGAGCTTCATTACCATCCTCTTCGAAGATTGTGGAGGTAGCATTGCAGGACTTGCCTTTACCCTTTTTGGTTGAGGAAGTAGTCCACTGGTCGTCTTTAATTAGATCGGGATGAACCCAGAGGATTTCGCCATTTGGGGCTGTGTGTGGCACAAGTCCTTTTTGGTGTTGTCCATGTGGGTCATCGTTCACTGTCTTCATTCCTACTTTGGTGATGCGCTCTGGTTTAAACCATGATGTGGGCACCGATCCAAAGCTGATTGAAACCGCATTTGCTCCGACATTCTTGGACGGCTTCGGGGTTATGACGCCTACGTCAATTAATGCTTAGATTTTATCCTTGAGATGATAGCATGACTTTGTAGGGTGATGGACCGCTCTATGGTATGCGCAATACTTCGGATCCGTCACTTTGCTAGCCCCTTCTTGATCCACGATCGCTGGCAGCTAGATTTTGTTATTCTCCAACAGGTACTTAAAGATGACGGGAACTTCGTCATCTTTGAAGGAGTACACTTTAGGAAATCTTGGCTCCGAAGATTTCTGCTTCTGAGGCCGTTGTTGCCATTGCCCCCGAGATTGTTGTGGTGCTTGTTGTTGCGGCTGGGGCTGAGGTTGCAATTAGAAAGTTTGATTAGCATCAACTGCATTAGCATGTGCCTTACCTTTCCCTCGTGGGACGAAATTCTGTTGCGGAGCATTCGTCGCCTGTGGACCTCTTTCCGCCTTCTTCCTTCTGAGGAATCGCTCGGCTTGCTCTCCTCGGACCTTCAAATCCTTCCATGTCTTAGATGGTGTTGTCCCCATTGCTTCCAACACGTCCAACGTGAGGTTGTTGTGGCAAGTCTGGAGAATGAATTCCTCGGTGATCGGGTCCCGACAGTTCATCGCCTTGTTCCGGAATCTTTTGACGAAGGTGTCAACCAATTCCCCGTCTTTTTGTTTTTCGTCAAGCAACAACCCGATGGATATCTCGGTGTCGTCGTTGAAGAAGTTAGAGAGGAATTTAGTCTCCATGTCGTCCCAGCTATTCACGCTTTCTGGCTTGAGGCGACGATACCAATCGAAGGCGGCTCCACGAAGAGTGCCAACGAAGGACCGTACCATCAGAGGCTCATTACCAGAGATAACCCCCAGGTGTGATTTGAAGTAAATCAAATGCTGAGTGGGTGAACACATCCCATTAAACGGCGTGAAGTTAATTAGATTGAACTTCACTGGATAAGGGATTGATTCCCATTCTCTTGGGTATGGACAAGGAATACCCGTCTTCTTCATCTCTTGAGCAGAAATCAACGTATTGATTTTTCTCTCGAGGTTTTTGATCTTCAAGTTTTCACCTGTGTTTTCACTAGCATTCTCGTTACCACCCCCTGCATTGACGGGAGGATTATTGGCATTATGAGCTTCATTTGCATTTGTGTCCTCATCTTCCAGATTAACCTGGTTACGACGACTTGGCTCGCCTTGCTGGGTCGTCAATGCTTGGATTTGTTGGTCATGCATTTCTCTCATGTTCTGTATGGCCATCTGCATTTCGAACCTGAAGCTCTCCTGTTATTTAGCCATGGCTTCTTCAAGCATCTTGGCCACTTGTTCCGCACTTATCATAAGTGCCTCGCGGGGTTGTCCCTCGCTGGATACCGTATTATCCGATGCGACCGCAGAGCCGGCATCTGATTCTTCATCTTCTGAAGGTAATCTTGTCCGAACCCTACCATAAGTTCCTCGTTTGATGGCTCCAGACTGCAGACGGGTTATACGTCGGGATGCTTCCGGAATCGATTTGGGATTATCCCGTGTCGATGTCCCTTTGTTGGTCATGTTAGTGGTGACCCTCGGAAATTCTCTGTCTTCAACCACCGTTCTCCTTCGTCGGAAATGCCTAGGCCTTGGTTTCGGCGTTTCGGTACTGAGCCTTTCAAAGACTGAAATTCTCTCGGGGACTGTATTGGTGCAGTTGCACTCTGACAATACTGCCCGAATGAGTTTGGAACAGGGGCATCGAGTCTCTATTTCTCGAGGACTCTTTTTCCTGGTTTTACTCGTACCCCCAACACGATAGTACGACTCGTCTGCTTGAAGGTCGGAGTAACCTATCGTGTGTTGGCACGACTTCTCAGGTATAACACTATCGTCATCAGACGACAATGTTTCCTTCTGACGGCGAACTGCCTTCTTTGGGCTTCCAAAAGTTACGCGCCTCGAAACATGCCTTTGTGGGCGTGAGTTCTCGGCGGGCTCCTGGACTTCAATGCGCAAATTGGTACGCTTAGCTGCCCTGATCTCTTTGTCATGTTGAGGGTGGCGACGATCCCCAGCATGTTGAGTCGTTCGGGGCTTCTTCATCGGGCCCAAACATTCTTGAACTGGAACTTTGCATTGTCCATCGGGAAGTGGACCGAGGCGCTCCAAAACTGACTTCTTTCTTCGGGATGATTCTGCGTGATCTCCCGGAGTAGCCATGGGAATTATCGGCGATTTAGAGTGTTTCGCCGGAGGGTGAACTTTTCCTGAATCGCCGCTTCAGACTTTAGCCTCCAGACTTGGCGGGTTGGTGGCGGCTTCTTCGCCACCTCCTTCTGCAATCTCCTGCGGGCTTCCTGGACTTGAGCCCGTGCTTGCGCTGACAGTGCGCGGCGCTTGCAAATGCGCTCTTCGAGTGTCGAACGATTCCGTTTGACACGGACCCATTCGTTCGTTGGCGGCTTAGAAGAGCTACCATTCATCGGTGGTTGAGGCTGTTTGCCTCTCCTGTTCTTCAGATCCGCGTGATAGCGGACTCCATCGGTGGACTCCATCGCCTTTACGAGTTGCCGCGTCAGGCGTTGACGTCGCCTCTGGCGGGCTCTCTTCGAGAGAGTCACAACGCCCTCAACGGTGGAGGCATCGGCGAGAACTGGGTTGACCTGGTTGGAGGTCGGCGGAACTTCACCCGACGCAACTTTGGCGTCAATTGGGGTGAGAGCTTCATTGGCGTTCTGTACTTCTTCGTACCAACGAACTTTTCTCCTGGAGGAGAATTTCTTGGACTTGCGGGGCGAGGTGGATCCGGATGAGGATGACAGATACTCCTTGAACTTTTGTTGGTCGAATTCATACTCGACCTCCTCCTCGATCGGCATTGAGATCCGCGGCTGCGACGCAACGATCTCGGCAGCGAGATCGGTGGCTCCCCCTGTGGTCGCCAGATTGTTCGCGGGAAAAATTGTTGCTTTCATTGAAGTCATTGCACTCTTTGGTAATAGTTTATCGGTTACAGAAAGATCCGGTCTTTTTATAAGATCCGGTTACAACGAGATCAAAAGAAAAAGAAAAAGTTACAATCTTCCTTGTTTGTCGAACGAATCACGAGCTCCTGTTTTGCGGTCACTCGTTTTTGTGGGTTCTTTGCCTGTGCCGGGGTTAATCTGTGGACTACCGCGCAATCTAGATCCAGTCGGATCTAAACGGTATGATGGGTGTTATCTCACGAAGGAAATAACAGCGGGGGTACTATTTCACCAAGGAAATAATAGCCTTCTCGGGATCAAAAACCAAGTTTTGATCCGGAGTATTACCGTATAGATCTCAGATCTGATCTCTCTCTCTCGAACTCCTGCCTTTTCTGACGTGGATGCTCGCTGAGAACCAGATCTGAAAACGTCCAAGTCTTCAAAGCTTCAAAAATCCAAGATTCAATTCTTAATCCGGCAGAGTTTCGGCTCCAAAAGTTCCAACCTCCAAAACAATGAGCCACCAAGCCTATTTATAGGCATTTAGAACCAGATCTGGGCTCAGATCCGGGCCCAGATCTGGGCTTGGCCCAGGTGGCTC
>NC_033794.1:56338821-56343688 GCF_001876935.1 Asparagus officinalis
TCGGTTTTGGCCGAGTCCTCCAGGTGTTTGCCATTTTGTCGTTTTCCGGTTTTGCGGTTTATCTCTGAGCTTCGTCGTTGATCTGAACTCTGATTTGGCAGTCCGGATCCTGATTTGGCAGTAAATCTGGTTCGGTGTTTAACCTCGTCGCCTCGTTAATCTGCTTCGTCGTATCTCACTTAGCTTCGATGTTGTGGTCTAACGATCACGCTTGGATACATCGCCCGATGGTTCGTTGGTTTGTCGAATCAACATGTCGAGCTGTGTTAAGGGACCTATAAGCAGTTTTATACGCCTACAGCGTGCAGCCGCGATATTGTTCACTGCCACGTGTTATCGCGGTAGTGTTTGTTGCCGCGCTTAGCTGCGGCAGCACGTGCTGCCGCGGTAACTGAGTAGCGGCCAATAGCTTCAAAAAAGCCACGAGTTTGAGGAAAACTCGTATTTTGGCCGTAGTACATATCTTGATTGAACAAGATATGTGTTTTATAGCGTCAATCCTCTCAAAGGAGGATGTCAACTCTTCCCGAATGACTCTCAAAGGAGACAAACAAGGTTATATACAAAAATTATCAATTTTGTATAGAGAGAAGGCTAAAGAAGTTACCTCCAAATGATGTAGCAGCAGCCTCAACCTCCTCTGACGCTTGGGCTGCAGATTTTCCCTTGGGAACCTTGGATCTCTTGGGTGACATGGTGAAACTAATCCAAACGATAGTGAAAGTTAGGGTTTTGGGATGAGATCTCAAATTAAGAAGCAAAACAAACCCAAAAACAATGGGTGGGTTCGGTTTTACCTGAGAATGGAGAGGACTGGACTTGAAAGATGAAAAGAGCGAAGGAGATGCTCAAATTTGAGAAGAGGATTCGAAAACCCTAAGTGCCCTTTGAACAAAATCACTTGAATATGAAGAGGTGGGGAAGAGAGGAATCAAAGGAGGCTTTTATAGGGTATTTTAAGAGAATTTTGAACTCAGAGGAGCGGGTAAAAATAACCCGAAAAGCCCCAACCCTCAATTTTAAGGCCCCAATTGACCGCCTTTGTGCGCGTCAGTCAACGTTAACGCGCTTTAGCGCGTCAGTCTACACTGACGTGCACTAGCACGTCAGTCTACAATGATGTGCATTAGCGCGTCAGTCGACACTGACGTGCAAAAGCATCACATGCACACAGTGATTCCAAGTGTATTCGCATATGTATACTTCCCATTGTGTTTGGAATGCATATCCAAGAACTCCGATGAGTATATGAGTCTAAACTGCATCTCCTTGAACCTCCCAATGGGTATATGAGGTTAAACTATTTCCCGAACACTCCAATAAAGTATATGAGTATAAACTATTCCTTTGCCAGCTTTAGTTCAAGACTTCAACAACGGCCAAGTGATAAACGCAGAACGGAAAGAATTTTAGCTATTCTACAAAGCACTGAATAGACTAAAAGATGAAGAAGTCAGGAATTGAAGCCATTCAAAGACCATTCTACGCAACCTCCTCAACTAAATACTGAAGGGATTGTAAGTAAAACCTATCTTATCCAAAGTGTCCCAGACTCTTCTATAAAAGAACGAGTCTGAGATAATTTGGAGGGGGTATCTGTAAGCGTCAAAAAAATGCTCATAGATATCCAAATATAACTCAAGACTGAGAAGAGAACAATGTGCATGCATGTGACAAAATACACTGATAGGAGACACGTATAGGCGTGGCAGCCCATGGTGACGCGCGTAAGGCGCGGCAGCCCATGGTGACGCGCATAAGGCGCGGTAGTTTATGGTGACGCGCCAAAGGCGCGGCAGCAAAGTGTGACACACAAATGGTAAAGTAGCCTCTTATGTAAATTATTGACAGTTTTTAACATCTCTTGAAGGTCCACGTGACGGCATATCAAAAAGAGAACATGTGCTGACGTGGAAAAGCAGTTAAACCACGAAAAAAGTGGTTAAAAGGTCGTGGGAGGACGGTTTCAAACATGATGGAACATGGTTGGAACTGTCTCTTTGGTCGCGCCAGTCCACACTGACGTGCCAATAGTCGTGGCAGCATAGACTGACGCGCCTAAAGAGCCTATACTCGATCAGTTATTTTACCTCAATTTCCACTATTGTGCACCTCTATCCCTATAAATACCTCCCTAGACACGAAGCAAAGGACAGAGAGCAGATTGGAGCAAAGAAGCTTAAGCTTTTTGTTGAATTGGAGAGAGTCTTTATTCCTCAAAACTGGTTCTAGTGATTTCTAGAGATCTAAGCTCTGACTTGATCTTTGGAAGAGTGAACATCTTACATCGATAAGATATTCACTTTAAATCCTTACTTCGATAAACGAAGAAAGAATCTCTAAATCCCTTCACAATCTCTAATTTGGTGGTCCACAAGCCAAAGCACTCCCAGCACAGACAAAATCCCACAAAACAGGAGTCGATAAACGATTTCTGTGTTATTTTCCAAGAAAGTTATAATTTGCTTATTTTTCATTGTAATTCACTGTAAATAATTTAAGTTTTAATAGAATCGACAATGAAAACGACTTTCGATGAAAACATTTATGAACGAGAGGTTCATTTTCAAATTAAGCGACCAAACCTTCCTACAGTTAGGGTCGTCTCAAACCTCTCACTTGATCAAACCTTCCTACGATTAGGGCTAAAACTGGAGTTTCCTCTTGATAAATGAGAAATCCACCATCAGATTGGGTAATAAAACCTTCCGACAATTAAGGTTATCTGAATTTTTGAAGTGGATATTCCACTTAGAGTTTCTTTTACATCAGGAGATAGAATATAAAAAATTTTCTCTCTAGCATCGGGTTCATCTTTGCCCCAAGAAAAGACACCACCTTCCAACACCAGAATCCATGTCTTACGTGCATGGAGGACTTTATCTTGATCCCTAAATAGAGATAGGTCTATATCTAACACATGCTGCAGGGTGGTCCATTCCCGCGAAAACGACCAAGTCTACGTATTCAACATCGTAGCACTAAAGATTCATGCCTTTTATGCATGGGGAATTTTATTCTGAACCCTAAGTAGGGATAAGTCGGCGCCTAACATGCGTTGCCGATTAGTCTTTAACCATAAAAAGAATAAAAGCCCACATATTCAACATCATGGCAGGCCGTTATTAATAACGCCAAAATCCGTACCTGACACGCACGGGGAATTTTATCCCGAATCATAAGTAGGGATAAGTCAGAACCAAACACGCATTGCCGATTAGTCTTTCTCCATGAAAAGAACGCCAGGATTTACGTCTGGGGTATGTTATCTCAATTCTTGAATAAAGATAAGTCTACGCCTAATACGCATTGCCAGTTAGTCTTTCCCCTAAAAAGGATGAAACCTATGTATTCAATATCATAGCACCAAGTCTAAAAGATTTTACTCTCGTAGCACAACGTCACATGTGAAACAGATTTGGATAATTCATATGCAAGCCCGATTCAAACGGTAATCGATAAAGGTAAATCAAATCCGTTGATGGTTGACGGTTTATCAAATATCCTAAAGTCTACGCCTAACACGTGTTGTCGTGTAGTCTATTCCCGCGACAAATGACGAAGTTTATGTATTCAATATCATAGCATCGAGTCTAAGATAGTTCATTCTTTTAGTATAACATCACCTGCGGAACGGACTTAAACAATCTGCATGCTAGCCCGACTCAAACAGTAGTCGGTAAAGGTTCACAAACCCATTTATGGCTGAGGGTTTGCCAAAAAATCCTATAAGTATGATAGTCACTGATGCACCAGCTTCATCAGTTGGTCTCATGACTTGAACACCCAGGAGAACATCAATTCCAGCCAAAGTTTCCACTAAGGACTTTGAACGCGTTGCAATCAAAGTCAACGCCAGTCAACGCATCATCAATTCTCGCCAAAACAAGGCTCTGATCAATCCCGAGACAAAGGATAATCCTAAGGATTTCAACCGTAATTCAGATATGAATCCATGATGAAGATAGTTAGTTCAACGTCGACTCAACGACACAAGCTAAAATCAAACATCAACACACCAATTTCAATTCGAGACTTCGACAACGGTCAGACGATAAACACAGAGCTGGAAGAATTTTAGTTATTCGACAAAATACTGAATAGGCTGAGAATTGAAAAAGTCAAGAACTGAAGCTAATTACAGGTTGGGCCTATCACATCCAAAGTATTTCAGGCTCTACTATAAAAGAAACGAGACTGAAACACTTTGAAGGAGGTATCTGTAGGCATCAAAATTTACCTATAGGTTCCCATACGCAGTTCGAGATAAAGAAAAAATGATGAACATTATTATCCAAGTCAATGAGGATTATCTGATACTGACAAGCACATGATTTGAATTAGCGAACCGTTGATGACGTAGCAACAAACCACCAGAACGGCAAACCAAGTGGTTCGTGAGCTCACCGGCCAGCTCTAAGTGGCCCGCGTGCTCATCAGCCACCTCCAAGTGGCCCGCTCGCTCATCAGCCACCTAAGTGGCCCGTGCTCTCACCAGCCACCTCCAAGTGGCTCACGCGCTCACCGGCCACCTCCAAGTGGCTCACGCGCTCATCGTACACCTCCAAGTGGCCCGCGTGCTCATCGGCAGTGGCCCACGCGCTCACCAGCCACCTCCAAGTGGTATGCGTGCTCATCAGCCACCTCCTAGTGGTCCGTACGCTCATCAGCCACCTCTAAGTGGCCCGCGCACTCGTGAGCTACCTCCAAGTTAACGAAACGCATCAAGCGAACCGATGAAGCGTACAAGTCAACGAAATGATGAAATGCGCGTAACGACGAAACAATTCAAAACTCAAAAGACCGGAATAGGCCCTAGCGGCCGAGTCACACTAAAAGGACTCGGCCAAAGCTAGTGGATTTTGGT
>NC_033794.1:56343698-56361762 GCF_001876935.1 Asparagus officinalis
GTGGCTCGCACAGTGTCGAGCCACCGTGGGGTGGCTCGCGCCCAGAAACGCTGAAAATGCATTTTTTTGATGGTTTTCGATAGTTTTCGCGGGATTATTTTGTTCCAGAGCCTCCCAACTGCTTGGATGCCATCCCTAAATATGGTTAAGTGGTTATTAACTAAGGATAACGTTAAATCATCAATTCTTATCCGAAAACGTCGCAATCGAAGCCTATAAATACAAGCTTAGGGCCCTATACGTAGAGGATCTGAAATCTGGGCGAGGTGCTGTCAAATTAAAGAGTGGAGCGCGAATTTCAGAGGAGGGCTAGCAGATCTTGGCGAACTTCAGCATAAAGAGGGAGCTATTCAAAAGATCTAAGGCATGTTTCACCTTTCCTCCGGATCAAACTTGGTTTTGGTCTCGAGAAGAGTCGTAATCTCGCTTGGTCGATATTATCACTTCTGCGATAGTTTCCTTTATGAAGCAAGAGCATTAAATTTTTGTTCTGTCAACCGGATCTGATCCGTGATGGTCCACGGACTAACGCATCCCCGGCACATGCAAAGATCCTACACAAGCAGCGAGTGATAAATGTCCTCTGCGTGTGTTTGAATAAAGTTGTATTTTTTTTTTATTGTTTTATTTGTGTAAGTGAGTGATCTTATAAAAAGATTAACTCTTTTTGAATCTGTAATTGATAAACAAGTGTAATGGATTCGGCTACAAATAAACTAACTTTCACCACAAACATAGGGGTTCCAAACTCCAATTCAATCTTCTTCAAACAAACCCTAGAATTTTTCCTCAAGCTCTCTTCAAAACCCTAGAATCCCCGCCTTAAAATTTAACTCTTTCAAATCTTATATAGCCTCTATTTTATCAGGAAAGAGATATTCTAATCTTATTGGAAGATGGAGATGAAATGGATCAATGAACAGCTATGACTAAATTATCAAATTTG
This sequence comes from Asparagus officinalis, assembly GCF_001876935.1. NCBI lineage: Eukaryota > Viridiplantae > Streptophyta > Magnoliopsida > Asparagales > Asparagaceae > Asparagus > Asparagus officinalis. Next base: position 56,344,645 of record NC_033794.1, read on the forward strand.
CAACCAACCATCTTAACCATAAATGGCTGCCTGTAAATCATCGATGGGTTACTGAATACCATTAATGAGTGCGTGTAAATCATCGATGGGTTAAATTCTTGTTTCTAAAAATCTGTAATGTATTCTTGTAGAGCATCGATGACCTCAACCTCATTGACGGGTTCTTAGCACCCATCGATGGGTCCAAGGCTGAAATCAGCTTTCCTATTGAATTTCGCACGGTTTCGCCTTGTGCACTTCGTTAACATATTTTCACTTGTACCATATCATTTCAAATAATAATTAATACCAAATAAAAATTTATTATTATTTAAATAAAAGCTATTATACAAGACTACATCTAACATTAGCAAGTTCATTCTTGACTTATTCCCTTTTTATAGTGAGTATATTTATTTCTTCTTTTGATGCCCTGGCAAAACATATGTCGAACGTCCATTCTCTGGGTTACGTGGGAAAAAGTTGAGCTGCCAATGCCACGTAACCAAATAAAATATAAATTAACGTATCCATTCTATTAAATGAAAATTATATTTGTTATCCAAGAGTACCAGTTTGGGTTCACACCGATCAGCTGAAGATAATGGTGGTGACCACCAGCATCTCGCTCATTAATTGTTCTCTGTCTCTGCCTTCTTATTTTTCCAATAAATATGATCCTTCCAAAATTTATTGGAAGAAGAATATGTGAAAAAGGATATTGCGATAACTAACAGAAGAGAAACTTCTTCTACCGTTAACTCATCGGGGCGATAGCAGACTGACATCGATCGTCACCAACCGCACGACATAAATATCATATAAGGGTCCAAAATCAGCGCTTTCCAAAACGACAACTAATCATGTAGTTGATAATAAATATCTTCAAAACTTATAAATAAATAAAAATAAAAAAACCTAAAAAAACAATAAGATATTATTGATAAGTATAAACCTCAACACAAGAACTAATAACAATCTCCAATACGTCTCAAGCAACAAGGCAAAGATTGGTAGGCCACGTAAAGAGCCGATCGAAAGATGATCGGCAAAAGTGCCAAATTACTAAATTAGTATTTTATAATATGATATTCTTCTTTCTTTCTTTTTTTTCTCTTTTTCTATCAATGATATTATAGTATTAATATTATCAGAATTAGTACAAATATGGCCATTTTATTATAAAAACAATATTAACCTCATTATCTGTTCTGTATATAAGATAATACTACATCGATGTCAAATATCAATATTAATAACATAATATTGCAAATGAAAGGGAAAATATCATATTGTAGATATGGTCCAACTGGAAAAACTAATGTGGTAATTTAGCCTCTAACAAAGAGATATACCCATTTGAATTTGGATCCTCTCCACTCCAAAAACATAGTAAAGAGACCACTACTTTTAATTCTAACTATTGATTATCTAGTAGATAATTATCATATATTCTTTATAAATCTAACACTCGCTATACCCTAATGTATTGCATTCATTCTTAATTTGCACTAAAAAGTCACACATTAAATAATCTATGGTGGTAATTAAGTAGTGGTCCCTCCACTATTTGTTGGGGATTCGAAATAATCAAATCAAATCCGTACCCTTCCGGATCTTATGTTTGAGAGTTGAGCAAGAAAGAAATTCACCACAAATCAAAAATAAAAACTTGTAGGAAAGTAAACAAGAAAGAACACATCAGATTTAACGAGGTTCGGCAATGTGCTTACGTCCTTGGGAGCCACACCACACAATTCTTTGATTAATTAAAGAAGATTACAATACTTGCAATTGGCCTCTCTCTCTCTCTCTCTCTCTCTCTCTCTCTCTCTCTCTCTCTTGCAATTGGCCTCTCTCTCTCTCTCTCTCTCTCTCTCTCTCTCTCTCTCTCTCTCTCTCTCTCTCTCTCTAAGATTTCTGATCTCAAAGAGCACTCAAAACCTTCATTTTTCGTGTTCTTTTTCTCTCCTAAACCCTAGAGGGATGTGTTCCTATTTATAACAAAACACAATCTCAAAACATATTAGGATTTTAAAAGGAGTCTGCCACACTCAGGTGTGGCGTACATCACACCCATTGTAAACAGAGTAGATTCTGCCATAATAGGGTGTGACAGATACCACACTCATGGCAAACAGGGCAGATTCTGCCACACCCTACCACATGGGTGTGACAGACACCACACCAGGGTGTGGTGGAGTTTGTTTTGCTTATTTTCATGTGATTGTTGATTTTGATTCTAGGTTTGGGTCTCCATACTCAAGACTAGCAATCTCCCACTTAGAGACCAAACCACCATCAACGAGCTCTCCCGAACGCCTTCTTCGCAAGCATCTTCTCCTACTCAAAAAAATTCATTCTTCAATCATCATCAACCTAACGATCCCGACGATCCTCCTCGTGTGGCTCCGCCTTCATCTCCTATGCATGAAGGCCAACTGAAGTTGCGCACAACTTCAGTTTCTCTATGGTGACTGCCTTTGTCAACATGTCTGTCGGATTTTGACTCCCCAAAATCTTCTCTAAATGCTTCGTTTTGGTATGATAAACTGGATTCTTGACAAGGTGTATAGCGCTCTGGCTATCACAATAAAGAACTCATCTCCCTTACTTCAGATCCAACTCTTCTAAACATCCAGCCAACCAAATCATCTCCTTGCTTTCTTCAGTCACCGCGACATACTCAGCCTCGATTGTAGATAAAGTTACAATTTTCTGCAAACGTGAGACTCAACTCATTGCTATCGATGCTAAAGTATAAACATACCCCATGGTGCTCCGCCTCGTATCATGATCACCGGCAAAGTCCGTATCCACGTTTCCCTATAGCACCAACTCCTTCCTCCTGAAACATAGTGGATTGTTCGTTATCACTCTTAGGTACCATAATATCCACTTCACGGCCTCTTAATGTTGCTTTCCTAGATTGCTTGCAAACCTGCTCACAACTCCCACTGCATGGGTAATGCCTGACCTCGTGCAAACCATCGCGTACATGAGACTCCCAATGGCCGAAGAATATGATACCCTGCTCATATTCTCTCTCTCTCTCTCTCTCTCTCTCTCTCTCTCTCTCTCTCTCTCTCTCTCTCTCTCTCTCTCTCTTAGGTGATTGCTCCTTAGATAACTTGAACTGGCTTCCAAGGGGTGTGTTAACAACCTTAGCATTCTGTATATTGAACCTCTGAAGTACCTTCTTAATATATTCAGCTTGGCTCAACCTTAATGTTCATTCAGCTTCATCCTTACTGATTCGCATCCTTAGAATCTACTTTATTGCACCCAGATCCTTCATTGCAAACTCCTTTGCTAGCTGCTTCTTCAAACTGTTTATCTTCTCTAAACACGGTCATGCTACTAATATATCATCAACATATAATAACAATATAATAAAACTAGACTCGAACCTCTTTAAATAGCAGTAATGATCTAAATTGCATCTTTCATAGCCATTATTCTGCATGAAGTTATCAAAATTCTTGTACCACTATCTCGGAGCCTGTTTCAAACCATATAAGCTCTTCTTGAGCTTGCACATCATCTCTTCCTTTCCTTCTTTAATGAAGCTAACAGGCTGATTCATGTAGATTTCTTCATCCAAGTCACCATGAAGAAAGCCAGTCTTCACATCTAATTGCTCAAGGAATAGGTATTATGTAGCTACCAAGCTCAACACCACTCTGATGGTTGTGAGCTTTACAACAGAAAAAAATATCTCCGTGTAGTCCACTCCTTCTCGCTACTGGAACCCCTTTAAAACTAATCTGGCCTTGTACCTCTTTCTTCCATCACTCTCTTGCTTGACTCGGTAGACCAATTTATTATGCAAGGCTTTCTTCTGTGCAGGTAGTTGGGCTAACTCTCATGTCTCGTTAGTGAGTAGAGAATCCATATCCTCCAGCATCGCATGCTCCTACTGCTGAGATTCACTCACTTGCATAGGCTCCTCATAGCACTCCGGTTCACCGCTATCTGTTAACAATAAGTAATCAAGAGATGAAAGATATCTAGGATTCGGTTTGGGTACCCTGGATGACCTTCTAAGCTCTACGTCCTGGGTAGTTGCTTTTGCACCTGGAGCCTTCTCCATTCTTCGGCCAGAATAAACATCATCACCCCCTATCTGGAAGTTCCTCTAAATCCATGTACTCGGATCCACTTGCATCTGAAATGCTGCTCCCACTGCTTTGACTATCCTTGGCAATTTCTCTATCCTTGTACATCACCTCTTCATTGAATATGATATCTCGGCTCCTGATGATCTTCATGTTCTTCTCATCTCAAAGACGATACCCGAACTCATCAATATCATACCCAATGAATATACACTTTTGTGACTTAGTTTCTAGCTTGTCCCTGACATGGTCACTGATGTGAACATAAGTCACACAGCCAAATACCTACAAATATAAGAGATTGACCTTCTTACCACTCCAAACCTGCTCCGGAATCCTAAAATCCAATGGAACTGATGACCCATGATTAATAAGATAAGCCGCCGTATGCATCACATCCGCCCAAAATGTTTTAGACAGACCTACATGTAATCTCATGCTCCTGGCACGCTCCGTCAAGGTTCTGTTCATCCTCTCCGCAATATCGTTCTGCTACGGCGTCCCTGGAGTAGTCCTCTCTAAGTAAATACTATACGTAGCACAGAACCTTTTGAACTCCTCCAGCTCGTATTCTCCACCATTGTCTGATCTCAGACACTTCACCTTCAGATCTGTCTCATTCTCTATCATGGCCTTCCACTTCTTGAAGACTCTAAATACCTCTGACTTGTGCTTCATGAAGTAAACCCACATCTTCCTCGAGTGATCGTCGATAAAGGTGACATAGTATCTCGAACGACCAAAAGAAGATACATTGGCTGGACCCCATACATCTGTATGAATCAACTCTAGCTTCTGAACCTTAGGTAGTCTTCTACCCTTCTGGAAACTAACCCTCTTCTGCTTCCCAAAGATGCAGTCTTCACAAACCCTGACTTCCACAGAATCAATCCTGGTTAGCTTTCCTTGTGAATGTAGAATTTTCATTCCTTTCTTGCTCATATGTCCCAACCTGTTGTGCCATAGATCTATACTCTCTTTGCCAACTGCAATTGCGAGGGTGTCACTCGCATGTGAGGTGAGGTAGAGTGTTCCTGTTTTATTTCCTCGGGCAACAACCATCGTACCATTGGAGATTCTCTATGAATCCCCGGTGAATGTTGAAATGTATCCTTCTGCTCCAAGTTGTCCTACCGAAATAAGATTTCTCTTCAACTTCGGTAAGTGTCTCACATTCTTTATATTCCACTTAGAGCCCTTCATCTGAATATGTACATCGCCCTTTCTAACAATATTACAGGGCTCATTATCCCCCAAATACACTTTTCCAAAGTCCTCTGCTACATAATTCTGAAGAAGTTTTTTATTAGCAGTGGCGTGGAAAGAGGCTCCTAAGTCGATGACCCAAGAATCCGAAATGTTGTCTATAGCAAGGATCAAAGTATCCTGCATGATATGAGCCTCCTGCTCACCTGCATTCTTTTTTGGACTTTTACAGACTGAAGATATATGGCCCTCCTGGCCGCAGTTCCAACAAATTCCATTTGATAGGCCTAACCTTCGAGTTTGACCTCTTCTTCGACTTCGACCGATTCCTGTTCTGGTTCCTTTCTTCTGACTTCTGCCTCTCTGCTCGAAACTTAGAGCTGAACCTGAACCTTCTGATTCGGATGATTTCCTTCTAACCTCCTCAGATAGAATCATGCTAACAACCACACTTAGTTTCAACTTCTCTTTCCCCACCGAATTACTGATTGCCATCACACAGCATCTCCAACTATCCGGTAACTGTGATAGAATCAATAGAGCTTTCACTTCGTCATCGAACGTGATGTCTACGGAGATGAGTTGATCAACAATCGTTTAAACTCGCTGAGGTGCATAGTGAAGGACCGTCTTTCTGCCATCTTGAGGTTGAAAAGAGCTTTGACGAAATGCACATTGTTTACTGCAGACGGTTGCTCGTACATCTTCGGGAGCACTTCTATAAGCCCTACCATCGTCTTCTCCTTCAATATGTTGTGGGCGACTGTCTTGGCGAGCGAGAACCGGATTTGCCCTAGAGCCTTCCTATCTAATATCTCCCAATCATTGTCTGACTCCTCTTTCTTCTGTCCCTTATTCTTACCCATCAACGGGCGATACAAGTCATTTGGTACAGATAATCCTCTATCTGCGGCTTCCAGTAGGCAAAGTCTAAATCGTCAAACTTCTCAATCTTAGATTTGATTTCCTCTACCATTGCTCTTTCTCATAAATTTGCTTAACGAAGCTCTGATACCAGTTGTTGGGGATTCGAAATAATCAAATTAAATCCATACACTTCCGGATCTTGTGTTTAAGAGTTGAGCAAGAAAGAAATTCACCACAAATCAAAGATAAAAACTTGTAGAAGAAAGAAATTCACCACAAATCAAAGATAAAAACTTGTAGGAAAGTAAACAAGAAAGAACACACCAGATTTAAAAAACTTGTAGGAAAGTAAACAAGAAAGAACACACCAGATTTAACGAGGTTCGACAACGTGCCTACGTCTTCGGGAGCCACACCACACAATTCTTTAATTAATTGAAGAAGATTACAATGCTTGCAATTGGCCTCTCTCTCTAAGATTTCTGATCTCAAAGAGTCCTCAAAACCTTCTTTTTCGTGTTCTTTTTCTCTCCTAAACCCTAGAGGGATGTGTTTCTATTTATAACAAAACACAATCTCAAACAGATTAGGATTCTAAAACGAGTCTGCCACACCCGGGTGTGGCGCACACCACATCCATGACAAACAGGACAGATTCTGTCATACCAGGGTGTGGCAGACACCACATCCATGACAAATAAGACAAATTCTGCCACACCCTGCCACGTGGGTGTGGCAGACACCACACCAGGGTGTGGTAGAGTCTGTCTTGCTTATTTTCATGTGATTGTTGATTTTGATTCTAGTTTTGGGTCTCCACTCTCAAGACCAACACTATTTTTGCTAGTAGTGAAGAGGATCCGAATTCTATGCATTTTCTAAGATAAACAGGTTATATTCATATCAATTCATTTAAGTGAGAAGACAGGAAGATCACCACTCTCATCAAATATATGCTGAGATAAGGTGATCGAAAGGGCTGATGGGCTCTGTCGTCTTTTTCCGATGCTTAGCTGCATATGTCAAGTCTCTCAGAGAGAGAGAGAGAGCAAGAGCATCTCCATCTCAAGAAACTATTTGTGATTTATTATCATCATCATCTTCTTCTTCTATGTTTCTGGAAAGTTATTCAAGTATCTCCTTGAGAATGCAGAACAAAAGAATTGTTTTACACTATGGCCCCCACATTGAAATTTTATGACTTTCTAAGAACTCTTACCTTGTAATCTCTATCTTATTAAAATTGTACTTATTCTTTTTCTACAGTGCATGTTGTCAGCTCAAAAGTTCTTTGACTTAGTTTGTCGACCTTCAGGATCGTACTCTTATCTCTCTATATCGTGCTTTTAATGTAAGGAAAAGTTATGAGGTTTTTCATTCTTCCAGACTCGACTATTTGTGATTTTTTTTTAAATTAAAAAGATTAGTAAATTCTACTTTTTGAGTACTGATGACCGGACTACAATGCAAGAAATAATAGTGTTGAGTCATTCGCAAATTTTGACAATAATTAACTACAAAGGACTATATTTTTGTTTATTGTATTACAAATCCCACTTTTAAATACAATGAGTAATTGGGTATTCCCACACTTTCTCTTTATCCTAATATTATAAATTACCACGTTTCTCTTTATCCTATTATATATTAAAATTATCCATAATTAAAATTTTCAATAACCAAATATTTGGTAATCACAATCAAATTATAACTATATGTAACTAACAAATCTAATAACTTCATACGTAGGTGTGGAAATTTTAAAAAAAAATTGTAGAGAATCTCTTGAAATAAAATCATATGTATAAATATTATATGCATGTCACATTTATATTTAAACAAAAAAAAAACTTATCAAAAAATATTTAAACAAAGAAATATAAAAATTACAAAACAACCCATGAGAAAATACAAATTACAAAAAGCCCCCTAAAAATCCAAAAAAATACAAATAGCCCATAAACAAATACAAACAACCTCTTGAAAAATCTTGAATTCCCAAATTCACTTAAATTAAAAAATCACAAAAAAACCCAGATAATTATGATAATTACAAACAATCGCTTAAAAGTATAAAATTTGCAAAACTCTCCTAGAAACATCAAAAAATTAAACTATCCCCCCAAAAAATTTAAAAATTATAATTGCTCCCAAAACAAATAAGAAATTTTAAAATATCTAAACATTACAAATAGAACACTGAAAATTTTAAAAAAAATATAAATAACCTCATAAAAGATAAGAAAATTACAAATAACCCCTTTAAAAGATCACAATATTAAATATTTTGAAATTGAGAAAAGCCCCTAAAAATTTTGGATAATGCAAAAGGTCACTTAAATTTTAGGAACTACAAACAATCTCCTAAAAACCTCAAATTTACCAACAGCCCCTTGAAGAATTCAAAAATTACAAACAATCCACTTTAAATCTAAAATTACAAAAAAAGATTGAAAAATACAAAAATTCTAATAGACCCCTATAAAAAATATTAAAATTAGGAACAATCCTGTAAAATTTAAAAACTACAAACAACCTTTTGAAAATTATAAAATTCCAAGCAGCCCTTTGAATAATGTAAAAATTGGAAAAGACCTTTACAATTTAGAATATAAAAAAATCTAATAGACCCTTATAAAAATATTAAAATTAGAAACCCTGTAAAATCTAAAAACTAAAAAAACACCTTTTAAAAATTCTAAAATTCCAAACAGCCCTTTGAATAACACAAAAATTGGAAAAGACCTTTACAATTTAAAATTTGCAAATAACCCTGTGAGATATTTGAAAACTATAAATAACCTCCTGAAAAATCTAAATTTACTAATAACCTCTTGAAATATCTAAAAATTTAAAATACCCTTAAAATCTGAAATAATAAACAACGATTACTAGGTTTTCTGCTAAAATTAATTGGAGGTTAAGACAAAACTTAAGTCTTATTATGGTTTTCTGTGAAAACTAACTAAATGAACTGATATCAAAATATTTAAGAGATTCAAGTTACTAATTTGAAATATGAAGATTCTAGGAACTAAGTTTAAAACACTAAAAGATTTGGGGCCTTGATTTCCAAATACCATGCATTGGGAACTATATTTAAAATATCAAAGATTTGGGCAGCCTAATACCGAAATAGTCTAAAATTATAATAGTGATTGTAGGCGTTAAAAATTACCTATAGGTTCCCGCACGAAGCTCGAGACAAAGAAAAGATGATGAACGTTATTATCCGAATCAAGGAGGATTATCTGATGTCATAGAGAAGCTAACAAATGCATGAAGTGAGTTGATAAATCATACAAATCAACGGGATGGTACAATAATGAAGAAGCGACTCGACCGGGGGTTACGTCTCACCCACAAATGTGTAAGAACCACTCGTGTCTTTCTCATCTCATAGGTGTCTTACCTATGGGAAGTTGTATAGATCTTCGCGAGCTTTTTAACGCACCTTGGATCACTTCATTCTGAGGTCGGACGAGGGAGTTAGAGCCAAAATACCCGAGACGGTCCAAACTATTTCATACCTGCGAGATATTAATTGTGTCTTGCATATTTTGGCCATGATACGATTCAAATCTGAAGAATCTCAAAAGATAAAAATTGTAGGTCTCTTTGTATGCTTTCCAACGCTTCATGAATCATCTCATTCCTAGGTCGGACGAAAGGGTTAAGACCAAAATACCCAAGACAGTCCAAGCTGTCTCGGACATGTGCGAGACAGTCGAAGTGACTCGTGACCAGGTCAGCTCCCGACGTGTTTTTTAATAAGATTGGCTTCTAGAACTCCTTGGGGTCATCCATAAACATGTGGATTATCCTTAAATGTATGGAAGCTATTACACAACCGAAAACCCACCTAAACGGATAATAATGGTTGTTCTTCAACCCTATCCATAAACACGGCATTACAATCCACAAACACGGAATTTAAAGCCTATAAATACACCCCTAGCACCTTCATAAAGGTAGATCTGAAGGGAGTCATGAATTTTAGAGGAGCTAGGGTGAGGTTCTGACGAATTTGAGAGAGGCTAGCAGATTTTGGCGAACTTCGGCATAAAGAAGGAGCGTTACAAAGGATCTGAGGCCCGTCCCCCCATTCCTTGAGATCAGGCTTGTCCTTGATCTCAAAAAGAGTCGTAATCTCTCTTGGTCAAGATTATCACTTTAGTGATTACTTCCTTTGTGAAATAAGAGCTTTAATCAATCTTTTGTAAACCGGATCTGATCCGAGGCGGTCCACGGATAAACCCCGGCACAAGCAAAGATCTCATGCAAACAGAGACTAATAAATAGGATTTTTTTGTTATTTTAAGGAGATTGTAATTTTTATTTTTATTGTGTAAAGGTCTTATAAAAAGACCAATATTTTTGAATAATCAAAGTTGTAATGAGTTATACAATGAAGAAAGCAATTTCTGAACCAAACACGCTGGCGACCACAGTGGGAGCCAACAATCTCGTCACCGAGGCTGTCATGCCGCAACCAAAGATCAAGATCTTGGTTGATTCAGAGGTCAAGTATGAGTTCGACGAAACTAAATTTGAGGAATATTTCTCCTCGTCTTCATCAAAATCCTCCTCTCACTACAAGTGAGGAAAGATCTCGTCTTTGAAGGAGGCGTATTAATCGAGAAGGCTACAAATGACTATGCTCGCCACAACTCCTCTCTAATCAAGGAGTTATCCAATCAAGGTACGCTAACTCTGACGAAGAGGGCTCGTCACAGGCGACGCCAATGCCAAGCTCATCAAATTGCCAAGGCTTTAGAATAAGTCGATGGAGTTCGCTACTACGCAAACTTGGAGTCTAGGAAGCGTCATTCAATCCAGATGCCTCAACGGCAAATTACTGACAAATCCTCCAAGCCGTCAACGGAAGAATGGATCATTGTCAAAAGGAATCGTTCAACCTTGAAGGAGATCATCCAAAAGCGACGCGCACGTGCCGCACGCGGGCATGCCTTTGTGCAAAAGACACAAGGCATGAAGAGGAAAGAGGTGGTCAAAGAATCGCTGAAATCCAAATGAGTTTGGGTGCCGAAGGAGAAAACATCGCTGAAAATAGCCGAAACGCTTTCGCTTAGGGCGAGACACGACTCGTGTCTCGTGTCTGATTGCAACCTTGTGACCGTTTCCAAGCCTCCGTCAGCCTCCGAGCCCACTCGTCTTGCTCCTGCACCTCAAGCGAGCTCTACGGCAATATGGATATGTCAAAATTTAAGATTCCGATGAAAGATCATATGGGTCCTCTACACGAAGAACGAGGCAAAGCTCTGGTGAATTAAACCCAAGTAGTTCCTCGGGCTAGGGGTTGTACAAATACTCCCGTCAATCCAAAGGCTGCTCAAAAATGTCATGTCACCTCTAAACAAATCGGGGCACCTCATTGTACGTGTTCGTGCATCGTGCATACGAGGACTCCTGGCATTCATCGCTTGGGGGTTCGTATTGGAACCCAGGAGCCCGTTAAGACGTCACCCTCGCAAGGGGGTGGTTATAAATATACGACTCCTGATACGACCTTGGATCATTCAAAGGAGATAATGAATCATCCCAAGAATATCAACAAGGATCTTCATCCCCAAAAGAAAATGCGTTCGTTAAAAGACAACGTTATACTTGGGATATCACACCAACAAGCGATGGATTGCTCCAATGACCTGTACCATCAGGCTAGGGGTGTGAACAAGTCTCAAAAGAAGGATGTCTAAGAAACTAGCTCTTACTGTTCATGTGAGAGGCTTATCAGGGTGGTGTTATCAAAATGTAGCTGCCCCGGAAACATTTCACAAAGGGTCTTGATATTCAACAAGCTTACCACTGAAGCGTCGAAGCCCAAGCCAAAATACTTCCACGAGAGAAAATCCACCATTCAGGATGATGAATTCCCTGAAGTCACCATCAACATGGTTGATAAAGGAAAATCAACGCGGCGCTCGAAAGGTCCTAATCCTGACTTTAGCCCAGGAGGAAAAGTTAGTCTAGGAATTGCCTAACAAATGTCTCGGCTCTAATTATAAGCCATCGGACATAGGGATTATCCAAAGATGCACAAAGGACCGTCTTCAGATAACAAGCTGTCAGATACTTGCTCTGCGGTCGCTTCAGATGACGAGCCCTCAGATACGTGTTCTGCAATTGTCTCTAACGACACAATGTCTAGCATGGGGGAAGCAAGGGAGTCGTTCATGATCACCCCAGATCAAGTGGCTCAAATGCTTCAAGAGGCTTTAGCTCGACAGCAAGAAGAGCTTAGAGCTAAAATAAACATGCAAATAGAGCTGAACATGCAATGGGTGAGGGAGTACATGACCAGCAGCTTCAAGCTTTATCAAACCAGCAAGTTGAATCCAGCCGTCGCACCCAAAACGTTGCAATTGATAGCGATCCAGAAGTGGACGAAGTCATCATGGCTGACGTACCCCCAAAAATACTGGGAGTGGTCTAATCACACCCCTCAATAACACTAGAGGTGGTTCAAATTCACCCCCTAAAAATAAAAACACTGGGGGTGGTCTAACTTATTCTCCTCAACGTCCTTAGAATGAAGATGTAGACGATGACGAGATAATGAAAGAGCTAGAGAATAAGGTCAATGCTTTAATGACCGCTCAAAAAGTGAGGAGAACAGGAATTCCGTACACATATCCAAGAGAGTGGGATTCAATCATATACCTAACGAAGTTTAATCTAATTAACTCTACGCTGTTTAACGGGAAAGGTTTGCCCACTCAGCACCTAATTTATTTCAAGTCCCACCTAGAAGTGATCTCCGGGAATGAACCCCTGATGATTCGGTCATTCGTGGACACCCTTCGTAGGGCGGCATTCGATTAGTTTTGACGTCTCAAGCTGGGAACATCAATTGCTGGGATAACATGGAAAGCTCATTCCTCAACAACTTCTTCGACGATGACACCGAAATATCGATCGGAGTTCTTCTGGATGAGAAGCAGAAGGACGGTGAGTCAGTTAATAATTTTGTCAAACGCTTCCTAACAAGGCAATGAATTGTAGGGATCCTGTCATAGAGTAGTTCATCTTGCAAATGTGCCATAACAATCTCTCCATCGATGTCCTCAAAGTCATGGGGGTTGTCCCCTTAACCACCTGGAAGGAATTAAAACTACATGGAGAATAGGTCAAGTGTTTCCTCAAAAAAAAGAAGCTCGAAAGAGGCCAACCAAAGTCTAAGGTACATGTAACTGCTGACAATATTCATCAACAGCCACCTTGAAGACAACAAGGGACTCTTAATCTGAAGTTCCAGTAGGAGTATTCTTTCGAATATGATAAAGTTCTAACCATCTTCAATACCTCCACACCAACAATAAGATCAAGCTACCACCGATTACAAATCAAGAGGAAACAAACAATATTTCGGATCCTAAGTATTGTGCGTACCACAGGAGGGTCCATCACCCCACCAAGACTTGTATTACGTTGAAAAGCAGCATTCAAGCATTGGTTGATGTCGGCATCATAACACTGAAAGAACCTGAATGAGAATGGCTTCCTCCGACATATATATGAGGTTAAACTGCTCCCATCCTCCGATAGGTATATGAGGTTAAACTGCTCCCATCCTCCGACAAGTATATGAGGTTATACTTCTCCCATCCTCCGATAGGTATATGAGGTTAAACTGCTCCCATCCTCTGACAGGTGTAAGTGGTTAAACTGTTCCTATCCTCTGACAAGTATATGAGGTTAAACTACCCCCATCATCCGATGAGTATAAGAGGTTTAACTACTTCTATGTGATACTCCAATAGGTATACTAGTATAAACTGTTTCCCTTATTTCTAGCAGGAAGTTCCTAAAAAATATTACACATAATATTCTTAAGGATAACCCGAGATCAAAGGTTTGTTCAAGTCTACACCCAATACGCGTTGTCTAGTATCCTATTCCCGTAACAATGGTGAAGTCTATGTATTCAACATCATAGCACTAAGTCTAAGAGAGTTAACTCTTTTAGCACAACGTTACATGTGGAACGGACTTAGATGATCCGCATGCTAGCCCGACTCAAACGGTAGTTGGTAAATGCTTATCAAATCCATTGATGGCTGAGGATTTGCCAAAAATCCTATAAGTTCGATAGTCATTGATACACTAGCTTCATTAGTTGGTCTCGTAACTTAAGTGCCCAAGACAACATCAATTCCAGCCGAAGTCTCCACGAGGAACTTTGAAAGCATTTGCAATGATAGCCGTTTCAGCTCCAATAGCTAATCCTACAACCAAAACTCCCTTGTGGTTAAGTAAATAACTAACGGGACATAAAGGTGAAATCCATACATGCAGAAGAAGCAAGCCTCAATAGTTGGCATTGCAGCCTCTACACTTGGGATTGCCACATGTTGCAATAACGGTCAACGATGGTCAATGCGTAGCCATGAGTTAACGCTAGTCAACATATTGCGATGAAGGTCAATGTGTCGACAATTTTCACCAAAACAAGGCTTCGATCAATTCCAAAGCAAAGGATAATCCTAGGGAGTTCGATCGCGATTCAGATGTGAATCCCCGACAAAGATAATTAGTTCAACGTCGATTCAATGACACGAGCTAAGATCAGAAACTAATACATCAGTTTTAGTTGGAGACTTTGACAATTATTAGACGATAAATGCAGCACCAGAAAATTTTTAGCTATTCGACAAAATACTGAATATGCTAAAAATTAAAGAAGTCGAGAACTAAAGCTAATTACAGGTCCTTTTATACCGACTAAAGGCTGGGCATATCATATCTAAAGTATTCCAGACTCTTCTATAAAAGAAAAAAGACTAAAATACTTTGGAGGGGGTATCTGTAGGTGTTAAAAATTATCTATGGGTTCCCGCACGTAGTTCGAGACGAAGAGAAGACGATGAACATCATTATCTAAATCAAGAAGAATTATCTGATATCATAGAGAATCTAACAAATACAAAAAGAAAGTTGATAAAGGCTTCGATCAATTCCAAAGCAAAGGATAATCCTAGGGAGTTCGATCGCGATTCAGATGTGAATCCCCGACAAAGATAATTAGTTCAACGTCGATTCAATGACACGAGCTAAGATCAGAAACTAATACATCAGTTTTAGTTGGAGACTTTGACAATTATTAGACGATAAATGCAGCACCAGAAAATTTTTAGCTATTCGACAAAATACTGAATATGCTAAAAATTAAAGAAGTCGAGAACTAAAGCTAATTACAGGTCCTTTTATACCGACTAAAGGCTGGGCATATCATATCTAAAGTATTCCAGACTCTTCTATAAAAGAAAAAAGACTAAAATACTTTGGAGGGGGTATCTGTAGGTGTTAAAAATTATCTATGGGTTCCCGCACGTAGTTCGAGACGAAGAGAAGACGATGAACATCATTATCTAAATCAAGAAGAATTATCTGATATCATAGAGAATCTAACAAATACAAAAAGAAAGTTGATAAATTATATAAATCAATGTGATGGTACAATAACGAAGAAGCGACTCGACTTGGGGTTACATTTCACCCACAAAGGAGTAAGTACCACTCGTGTCTTGCTCATCCCATAAGTGTATTAACTATGGGAAGTTATAGAGATATTCGTAAGCTTTTGTAACTTCCCACTGACTCAGAAGTTTAGTCCTACATCGGTGGGAAAATAAGGAATTAAAGGCTTTATATAGTGAAGCTAAAGACTCAAGTGTAACATCGGCTAGTCGATTTTGGCAGTGGTTTGAGCCAAATAGCACGTTACACTTGCTGGGTCCCACAGCTTGTACGCGCTAATGGGTCAGTGGGATTGGGGTGTGACAGCTTTCTAACACACCTTAGATCACTACATTTCGAGGTTGGATGAGGGAGTTAGAGCTAAAATACCCGAGACAGTCCAGACTATTTCGCACCTACGAGACATTAATTATGTCTTGCACATTTTGGCCATGATACGATTCGAATCTAAAGAATCTCAAAAAACAAAAGTTGTAGGTCTCTTTGTTAGATTTCCAACGCATCTTAAATCATCTCATTCCTAGGTTGGACGAAAGAGTTAAGACCAAAATACCCAAGACAGTCCAAGCTGTCTCGGACATGTGCAAGACAGTCGAAGTGACTCACGACCAGGTCAGCTCCCGACGTGTTTTCTGATAATATTGGCTTCTAGAAATCCTTGGGGTCATCCATAAACATGTGAGATTATCCTTAAACATGTGGAAGCTTTTACACAACCAAAAACCTACCTAAACAGATAATAACGGTTGTTCTTCGACCCTATCCACAAACACGACATTCCTATCCACAAACACGATATTTAAAGCCTATAAATACACCCCTAGCGCCTTCATAAAGGTAGATCTTAAGGGAGTAACGAATTTTAGAGGAGCTAGGGCGAGATTCTGACGAATTTGAGAGAGGCTAGCAGATTTTGGCGAACTCCGACATAAAAAATGAGCGTTTCGAAGGATCTGAGCCACCCCATTGAGATCAAGCTTGTCCTTGATCTCGAGAAGAGTCGTAATCTCTCTGGGTCGAGATTATCACTTCAGCGATTACTTCCTTTGTGAAGTAAGAGCTTTAATCAATCTTCTATCAACCAGATCTGATCCGAGGCGGTCCACGGATAAACCCCGGCACAGGCAAAGATCTCACGCAAACAGAGACTAATAAATAGGATATGTGTGTTATTTGAAGGAGATTATAATTTTTATTTTCATTGTGTAAAGGTCTTATAAAAAGACTAATATTTTTGAACGGTCAAAGTTGTAACGAGTTATACAATGAAGAAAGCAATTTCTAAACCAAATAGTGATGTGGGAACAACTATGCAGCTACCAAGGGAAAAGCAGTTATGAGGTAAGATGTAGTTAGTATATATAGTGTAGTTAGCGGGTGTGCGCACACATAAACACACATATATAGAGAAATGATAAAATAAGATGGTGAGCTCAGATTCTTATCA
>NC_033794.1:56362048-56386002 GCF_001876935.1 Asparagus officinalis
TATATATATATATATGTATTTATATATATGGAGAGGTTCAAATAAAAACCTTACTATCCTAAAAACTAAAAACCAATCCTCTCCATTGGATCTAGATTCATCCAATGACTGAGATTAAAGCTGCATAAGGGTAATCAGGTAAAATAAACAGCCCCTAAAGAGAGGTAATTGATGCTTGTCTGTTGAGTTCTCCATTTCCCCATGCAATCTCACGGCTCAGGCAACCCAACAGTCACGAACATCAGTCCTCTCACTCCACAACCAGCATCTCTCGTTCATCATCCTTCAGCTCTTTCTCCATCGAGAAATCGTCTTCTAGTCACTCCACAACCAGCTTCATCGTCCTTCAGCTTTCTCGTTCATCTGTCCTTCAGCTCTCTTGTTCATCTGTCCTTCATCGTATTTGGGCTCTCTCATTCATCGTCCATTATCTGGCCATTCTTAAACATTTTATGGAGATTTAAATGGAGAGCTTGAATTCAGGTGAGCAGGTTCTAGTTGTTTTTATTGTAATCGATCCAGATTTAGTATTTCAATACTTAGTCATATGACTTATTATCTAGGAGCTTACATTCTTAAATATTTTTTGGAGATTTAAATGGAGAGCTTGAATTCAATTGAACACGTTCTAGTTGTTAATCTAGATTCACTGCATTGAATCGAGATTCATTGTTAGAGACTACAGTGATTTTCATAATTTATTCACTTGTTTACTGTAGTGAATCTGGATTCAATGCAGTGAATCGAGTTTCACTCTAGATTAATTAGCAATAACATGAATTCAATGCAGTTAATCAAGATTCACTCCAGTGAATCTAGATTCATTGTAATGGATCCAGATTCAGTATATCAAAACTTAGTCATATGACTTATTATCTAGGAGTTTACATTCGTAAACATTTTATGTAAATTTAGTTGGAGAGCTTGAATTCAGTTGAACATGTTCTAGTTGTTAGAGTATGCAGTGATTTTCATAATGTATTCACATGTTTAATGTAGTGAATCTGGATTCAATGCATTGAATCCAAATTCATTACAGTAAACATGTGAATACATTATGAAAATCACTGCATACTCTAACAACTAGAACGTGTTCAACTGAATTCACATGTTTACTGTAGTGAATCTGAAACATTGTTTGCAGTAGAGCTGGCAGCAATGAATCAAAGATGGATGTTGATTTTGAGGATTTTAGTAGCAGTTCAAAAAAGAGAAGGAGAACTGTATCTAGTAGATGTGGTTGCAAAGTTAAAGTCGTTTTTAAGTTTGATGGTTTGAAAGGATATAATGTTCTCTCATTCGTTGAAGAGCATTCTCATTTTTTGGCCTCCGGTAGTGGGAAACAATTTTTGAAGTCAAATAGAGTTCTCGGTCTCGCACATAAGAAACTTGTATTTGATGGAGCAAAAGCCAACATGGGGCCTAACAAAACATATAACTTGGAAGATGGATGATTTCATTAACTTACAAAACATATAACTTGCAAAAGTCAACATGGGGCCTTATTAGATAAATACTGAATCTTTCGTTATATATTTATATTGTAGTTGGCAAAATGCATTTCGAAGATGGATGATTTCATGAGGAAGATAAATGCACTGATTTGGAGTATAGATATAGATCCAGCAACATTTGAAGTAGGTTGGAAAGATGTTATGAAAGAATTTAAGCTTGAAAGTAATGAATGGTTGTGTGAACTGTATAACATTCGGGAGTCATGGATTCTAGCCTATTATGCTGATGATCCAATGGCTGGTTTATTACGTATTACATCACAGAGAGTGAGAACAGTTTCTTTGACAAATTCAACCGTAGATCTGACACATTGACAAAATTTTATCTCCGATACGAGAGTGCTATGGAGAAGCAAAGGCATACAAATGCAAGATTAAACTATGAAGGAACAAAGTCGATGCCAAGAACGGACACGTCATTGTTATTGGAGAGGGATGCAGCAGAGTTGTACACTCGAACAATGTTTTATGAGGTACAGAAAGAGATAATGTCATCCTGTTATGATATGAGTATCAACAGTATATCAGAAGAAGATGGTGTGAAGATTTTTTCCTTAAAGGACAAAAAGAGACATGGAAAAATATTTGAGGTAAAACTTAATAATGAAGATTAAAACAATAAAAATTGAATCCAGATTCAATGCAATGAATCACGATTCAACGAAGTGAATCTCGATTCACACCACTGAATCGAGATTCAGTGACCATTTCATTCGCTTGTCATTTTCTTTTTTTATTCGGTGCTAATATACATTTTTTTTTTGAATTTTAGGTGAAACACGCTTATTTGAACAATGACGTGCAATGTACGTGTAGGCTGTTTGAGAAAATGGGTATAGTATGTAGACATGGTTTTTTTGCACTGAACCAAGCTGATGTAACAAAAATACCAAGACATCTTGTTGTGAACCGATGGACAAAAGGTGCTGAGATGAGGCATTCATTGCAGTTCAAGGAAATATCAGAACAGTGCAATGCAATTGAAGTTACAAATCACAAGTTGAATGACATATGGTATGATTTCCAATCCTGTGTGAGTTTGGCAGGTTTAGATGGTGAGAGACTTGACTACCTGGAAGGGAAGTTGAAGGAGTTGAAGCACAGTTTGCGTGAATCTAGTTGGAAATCTGACACACAGAACAAAAATGATGTAATGGAGTTTTTTGTTGGCTCAAAAATACCAGCGGAAATGATCGTTAAACTTCCCATTGAAGGTAGAAACAAGGGGTGTGGACGGAGAATTGTTGGTGATTATGAGAAATTAATTAGTCAACGAAAGAAGAAGGTGCCAAGGCTGTGTAATATGTGCAAAAAAATCGATTTCCATAACGCACGGACATGCCCATTAAAGAAAACAATACAGCAGAGTGATGTTTAATTTAGTTGTCATATTTCGTTTCAAAATCATGTTTAGTAATACATTTCTTATTAGAATTGCTGAATTGTGTAATTCTTAACGACATATATTTACTAGATTATTAATTACATGGTTACGTTGTGTCATGTTAGTATATTGAATTGAGATCTACTCATATAGCATGTGAATTCCATTATTATTAGTTGTATTATTTCAAAAGGAATGATAAAGTAGTTGTATGCAGTCATCAGTTTAAATTTGATTCGCTTTAAGTGATTCTGGACTAACTATATTGAATCTAGATTCATCATAGTGAATCTAGATTCACTGATATTGAATCTCCATATCACTATAGGGATTCATTATAATCAATCAAACAATCAAATTATTTGGTTGTTTCGGTTTAAGTGATTCTGGATTAACTATAATGAATATAGATTCATTGTAGTGAATCTGTATTCACTGAACTGAATATGGATTCAGTATAGTGAATCTATTTTCAATCAAATAAATTATTAAAAACTTAAGATAATATTGACTTACTGAATTTTTCAGTGTAGTGAATCGAGATTCACTGTATTGAATCTAGATTCACTATAGTGAATCTAGTTTCAATCAAATAAATTAGTAATAACTTAAGATAATATTGAAACAGTGATTCCAGATTAAATACATACAATCCACAATAAGTATGATTAATTTATTTTATGTTACATAAAACCTTGAATTATAAATCACATTCTCTGCTTAAATCGAAATTCTTCCAATTGCATTGAATACCTTCACAGTATTTTCATATATCCAAACTATTCACAAATCTAGAAATAAAATTATGACAAAGCTATTCTTATAAAGTATATTTACATAGAAAAGCAGTTCAACACAAACTGGAGTATTCTATAACATTAAGTGACAATGTACTTAATAACTGTAAACTTCAACATTGAAAATTATGGTGATTACAGAATATCATTTTCTTTGAGATCTTGGGGTCTTCCTCGTCTCTTTTTTGACATTGGCAGTTTCAGCATGGTGTTGTTGGGCTTTGCTGATGACTTCTTTGGCCAATTCATTTGTTAGTTCAGTAAGAATTTGGCAATAGTATATAGACCTCAGTCTATGTAGCTGATTTTTTAATCGCTCCTGTCGATATGTACAAAAGTTCAGTTCAAGATTCAGTAGCTATATTCTAAATTTTATTAATTCAAAAAGACTAACCGTAAATCTTATTTGATTCAGTAGCTATATTCTAAACACTTACACCCTCTCTATGAAAACCAGAGTTCCAATTTGCTGTACCACCGCCTATGTAGGTCTCCATATGTCTCGTGACAAAAATATCACAATCAAATTTGTTTTTGGCTGTTCTCCACTCCATCTCAAGTCTGTCAGGCGTTAATGTATTTATGTCACTCGCCTTGTGATGTTTTTTGTGTGCCAAATATCTCACAAAATTCTGGTGCTGTTTAATCAAAAGTAATCAGTGTCACATAACGAATCCAAATTATTATACAGTAATGTTTAATGTAATATACAAATTGTTTTGGTTGTTTATATGGAAACAATATTAATGATAGTGAATCACGATTCATTGGATCTAGCTTGCTAGGATTTAATAGAGTTAGTTCACCTGGACTCACTCTAATGAATCTGGATTCACACTAGTGAATCTGGATTCACTAGAATTATCTATAGCTAGTGGATCGTGATTACGTGATGTTAACACAGATTCACTAGCTCTATTGATC
Organism: Asparagus officinalis; assembly: GCF_001876935.1. NCBI lineage: Eukaryota > Viridiplantae > Streptophyta > Magnoliopsida > Asparagales > Asparagaceae > Asparagus > Asparagus officinalis. Next base: position 56,366,668 of record NC_033794.1, read on the forward strand.
GAGATTTCAGATTACTAGTTATAGCTAGTGGATCTTAATTACGTGATGTGAACATAGATTCACTAGCTCTACTGAATCGAGATTTATAGTAAGATGTGAATCCAGATTCACTAACTCTAGTGATCGAGATTCACTAGAGTTAGCAAATCTGGAATTCTCTGACTCTAGTGAATCCAGATTCACTTATTACTGTATTCTGCCAGTAAATATTTAAAGAACATACGTAAGGTGGAAAAACATACCAAACCCTCGGGACGACCTTGGTATTTTTCCTTGTAGTCTGGGTAGTTTTTGCTATTGTCAATCAGCTCCATACTTGGATTCTTTAGCCCATAGCACACAATGTAGAAATGCTCAAATGCATTTATGGGGAAGAAGACCTAATGGTTGTGAAATTTAATCAGAGATTTTACAGATATAGTTAAAATTGGGTTAAAGAACAAAAACATGGTCTTCGAATCTTTACCATATCAATCTCATTAAACTTCATATGTGGATATAGAGCAAGTTGCTCAGCCATCCAGGAAGCAAACCGACTGTATCTCAATTCATCATTGGCCTCATCTGCGTGATGAATGTTGCAAAACTGTACAACATAAAACTGGTTAAATAAGATGTAACTCAAGTGTTATTTTAAAGTGATGAATGTTGCAAAACTGTACAACATAAAACTGGTTAAATAAGATGTAACTCAAGTGTTATTTTAAATAAAATAAAGGAAGATACGTACGGTTGTCTCAACATTGCAGAAGAATCTAAGTGGAGAATTTTCGGACTTTATTTTTTCTCTGTTGTTCAAAATATAGGACCAAATGCTGATTACATTTGCCTCAATGTCCTCTGCAGGAAGGAAATTCTTGAAAGCAGGTAAGAAACATTCAATTTGTCTCCACTTAAAAACCATTTCACTAAAAAAACAGTAATAATATTCAATTTAATAAAGGGACAAAATACTAAAAACAGTGAGTCTCACACCTAAAAATAAAATATCAACTAAGATTTAAGAACTCACAAATTCTCTTCTTCAGCAGAATCATCTCCTGAATGCCTTGCTTCTTCTCTATGTACCCAATTCCATATGATGCTTTCCAGCTGACTTTGCCTAGCTGTAATCTGAGATACCCTCTGCACCCATGGTGACCGAAGAGACGTTGCAGGCTTCACCATCCTTTTTTCTTCCCCCTTCCCGCATGTCCCTTATTTTCGGTCACCTGAACTTTCTTACCTTTACATTCATCTACTGCAGCAGCATCTTCAGCTTGTTTATCTGTTCTTCGTACAGAGTCATCAATGATTTCATATTCACAAGCTTTAGCAATCTGAACAACATCAACCATTTCCACTGTCTCAGTTTGAATATCCTGTGTCAGCCCAAGAGAAAAACTAGGTTCTTTAGTCTGTGGGGTACCACATTCGCTGAGCTTCCGCCTCACTGGTCTGTCAACTTTTTTCATGCTAACAGACTATATTCTTATCAACTTCTTGAATAAACTTTGGGGAGACTTGTGTTTGTGGTATCTCAGCTGATATTGGATCAACAGCAGGGGAACCATGCATATCTCTACTCACCTTGGTGTTCACATTAGGGGTATTATCAACAATGTTTCCCACAGCTGTTTCATCATCACAGGTACTTACACGATGTCCACACCCCTGCACAAGAACATTTGAAACTCTCTGTTGAATTTGAAAGAGCTCATTGTCATTGGGGAACAGCTTTCTCATTGTCTCACACTCAGCATCATATCTATCTTTTGCATATTCCAACTCTGCAGCTCTCCGTTGAACCCTCTCAATACAATCCTGCAGTTTGAATATCACAGACATTGGTCACCATAAATTATTAACATGGCGAGAGACAAGATTCGATAGATTGAGATTACATTCAATGTATTTGTATCAAGATTCAAATGACTGAATCCAGAGTCGACTAAAATAATTCCAGTTTCACTTTAGTGAATCGAGATTCAGTAGTAGTGAATCCAGATTCACTTCAGTAAATTGATATTAAGTATCATTCAATCCAGATTCACTTAAGTGAATCGGAATTCAGTTTAACTTAATCAATAATCACTGATCTGAAATGAGATTCATTACTAGTAAAACGATTCATTCTACTGAAACGACATTCAGTTTAAGTGAATCGAGATTCACTCCTACTGAATTGAGATTAAATTGAATAAACAAAGACTTGCAACTTAATAATTGAGATTAAATTGAATAAACAAAGACTTGCAACTTAATTTGCTAACCTTTCTAATTGTATCAACACTTTTAGGCGAGTTTCCAGTAGCAATCTGCATTCGAGATGAAGGTGCAAGTTCAACCCTCTCTGTAAATGCACCTTTGCCAAATGAATTTGTACTTATTTCCTCTGACTGTCTTTCCTTCAAGGCCAAGTCAGTCCAGCCTAAAAATGTAGGGGTTGTTCTCTCAACCAACCTCCTCCCTTTGAACAGAACCCGATCGGCATAGAACAGCTAGAAAGACGGAGATAAGAAATAAAGCACACCAATTAGTAATCATCAAGTAAAACTACTTTAACTACAGTAATGTAAAAATAAATCAATATTATACAAGTGACTTACAATCAAGAATGCAAGAGGACCCGTGTAGAATTGTTTTGTCGGGTCAACCTTCCACTTGTGTTGGCTTTCTATCATTGAGTCAAGCAAGAAAGAACACCAATTGTATTCAGAGCACTGGAACACCAATTGTATTCAGAGCACTGATCAACATTGTCACCAAGAACTAGAATCTGTTGGTTGACATACGGATTGCTAAGCGACTGGATCATGCTATTGTGAAAGAGAACCAAGAAATTCAGTTTAAAAAACAGGTTAACATCAGAACTCTGCTTCAGTTTCTCAGACACAACCCCTGGAGTAATTTTCCAATCAAATCTGTCTGTGAATTGAGCCCTCCATTCATCCACCAATGATGACTTCCCAATACTAGAGGCTGGTATACGCTTCCTTCCCAGAGGTAATCCCATCACTTGATGTACATCTTCCTCTGTGATACTTATTGATCCTCTGGGAAGATTAAGCGCAACGGATTCACTGTCAAAGGACTACAGAATCTGGTATCCCAACATATGTGGCAGTTCCTTTAATCCAAATTGTAAAAGACCTCCAAGTCTAGGTAGTCTCACCCATTCTTTTTGGGAGTCAGAGAGTGACAAAACCATATCAGAGAATATCTTTGGAGAGACCCGTATCCTAGTCAACTCCTTAGGTTCAGACCTCACATTTTTTTTCAAAAACTTCTCCAGTGACAAAAAAAATATAATTAGATCGAATTATCCATCAGTTAATACAAAAAAAAAATATGTTTAGTACACCAACCTTTTTCATCTTCTTCCTTTCTTTTGTGATCTGTTCATTGTCTTCATCCCTCCTACGCTTTGATGTTTCCTCACCGGCAGGATTATTTGGGTGGTTGACGAGGTCATCGTCACTGTTGGACCTCACATATTATTTTTTCACAACCTTCTCCAGTGAGAAAAATAATATAATTAGATCAAATTATCCATCATTGAATACACAAAAAAATTAAAGCTGTTTAGTACACCAAGATGTTTACTCTAGTGAATCTTGATTCAATTTAGTGAATCTTGATTCAATTTAGTGAATCGAGATTCACTCAAGTGAATCGAGATGTTTAGTACACCAACCCTTTTCTTCTTCATTCTTTTGGGGTCTGTTCATTGTCTTCATCCCTTATACGCTTTGATGTTTCCTCACCGGCAGGATTATTTGGTGGGTTGATGAAGTCATCGTCACTGCTGGGCATGTTCACAGTGTGTGTTGTCCTCTGTTGAGGTATAGGTGTAAATACCTCAACAATCCCAACACATGCTGTTTGTTTGTTCCTTGAGCTAGATCGTAGACCTGCTAAACCGATGACAATTCATTTTTTAATGAGACCAGACTTTGAATAATGCATGGAAAGCATGAAGGTTGAATCACATTATTGAATCAAGATATTATAATTTGAACCGCGATTCACTCCAGTGAATAGCGATTCGCTGAAATGAATCTCGTTTCACTCCACTAAATCGCGATTCACTTGAGTTAATCTCAATTCACTCCATTGAATCGATGTAGTGAATCAAGATTCACTGTAGTGAATCGAGATTCACTTGAGTGAATCTCGATTCACTATAGTGGATTCAAATCCAGATTCAACAAAATGTATTGAGCTTCAGCAAATTGAATCCAGATTCAATGATATGAAACCAACTCCATGACATACCATACATTGTTTCAGTGTATCGTCCCTCAACACAACAAGGAAAAACTGATTATCGTTACAGTTTAATTTCACTATTAGTATACATAAAGCATATAATTTTTACATCTTATATACTCGACCTCGGATCATATTTGGGAAAGTTTTCATCCTATATACTCGGCCTCGGATCATATTTGTTATTTTTTACAAACAAACAAACAATTATGAGAAAGTTGAAGTTTAAAGAGCAATCATTTTTCCGTAACTGGTAAGAACATCCAATATATGAATCTCAATTCTCTACGAAGGATTCACATTAGTGAATCGAGATTCTCTATGGTTGAGTGAATACAAATTGACTCCACTAAATAGCGATTCACTTGAGTGAATAGAGATTCATCCAATGAATCTCGATTTACTCTAGTGAATCTCGATTCACCACAGTGAATCTCGATTCACTCAACTGAATCGAGGAGATTCAACTAGAATGCATATTGCAGAATCCAGACAACCAAAATTAATCGCTACCCATTTAGAACAAATGAAAACATCTTACAATATTAAAAAAAACTTAACTTATTCTAACAAGATCAAGGAAAATGAAAAAAATAAAAACCCTAAACTAGAACATGCATCGATAACATTTTATAAAGTTTAAAAAATAAAATAAAAAAGTATTCAACAACATGCAAGTGATTCATGTCTAAATTTCAAACTTTTCCTCACTGAATCTATGAAAAATGTACAAACTTTGATAAAAAATATACATTTTTAATACGAGGGTTGGAATCGTTTTACCCCTTCTTGAAGACGAGGGTTTTGGAGTCTCTGAGTTGTTTTTCTTCATCTCGATCGTCGAAGGCTTGCTGTTCGTCTTCGTTCGAGTTGTAATGAGATGTTGAAAGAAGCCTAAGTGTTGAGAAATCGTCGGAATGTGAAGAGTTTAGTTGTTCGGGTAGAGAGAAGATGAAACTGGGTTCACGATAGAGTGAAACTGAACCGTCTTTTTCGTGAAAGGAAGTCTTTAACAGCTTTTGGTAATTAATTACAGCATGTTTCATTAATGACTCTTTCCTAAATTACCCCTTTTACTGGTATTTTGTCATCTGATGTGTATTTATTTTCAATTCTGCCATTTAAAGCACCTTTGAATTGTTAATTTATACATAAAGCACCTTAAAATGGGTTTTGTTGTAAAATCAACCATCTAGGTTCACTTTTAAGTCAAGTTTTTTTCAGTTTTGTTTTAATAATTAGTTGTCAAATACCAAGTATATTAGTATAATAGAGAGAGGATCCTTAATGAAGGTTAGGTGGGATCAATTACCAAGAAATTTATTAAAGAGTGGGCCCAAGCGTTTGATTATAACAAAAAATCCTTTAATGATAGTTTATGTGTAAATTGAAAACCAAATGTGGTTTCCCTAAAATGTCCCTATTTTTTAGGTGGTTTCAATGGGGGAAAAACCCAAACTATAGAGTCAATTTTTGTGATAAGTATTTACATTTTTTGTCATTAGTACTCGAAAAAATTAATTTTTGGAGCTCCAAGCTTTAGTTTTGTGAGTTAAATAACCACAATTAGTCCCTTCTTTATTTAATTTCTATTGAATATTTCATATTTTTATGAACTAAAAAAAATTATCACATTTTTACATGTAGGTGGGAGTGTTTTTAGACTCACGCGTCTGAGCATGGACATAACACCAAGTCTCATAATACAAAAGTAACATGGGATTTTACTAGTTGATATTTTTTTTCTTTATTTTCTCCACAAAGATACAAGCTGATTCTGAACCTGAGATCTCTCATTATCTAAATTCTTACTTTATCAATAGGATTAATTATATTTCAGTATCTTGAAGTATGATGTAACTATACTAATGACCCTAGAGTCCATTTATACACAATGGTGACGCTGGGATTGTAATTCTAATTACACGGATGACTAATCGCCCGGACAACCATCAACTTTCAAGGTTACCTAGGGGTGTCCATCCGGGCTGGGCCGGCCCGGCCCGAGCAAAACCGAAGCTCGGACCTGGGCCCGGACAGGGCCCCTTTTTTTATTTTTTAATTTTTTTTAAAAATTAAAAAAATAATAAATCATAAAATATACATAAAAATTACAGAAAAATAACATAAATTTTTTTAATAACTTGAAATGACATAAATTACAAGTACAAAAAATTATAAAAATAAAAGATGATAAAAATAATTTCTTTATTAATAATCAGTAAATCATTTACAAGTATAAATTTATTTCGAAATTCGTCGCATCACAATAGATGAGTAAATCACAACTAGGTTGGCACCTACTCACCCATATCACTATCATTTATAACTTTTTCTAAAATAATTCATTACAAATTTAAAGCTAAGAAATAAAAATTACAATTTCATGAATATTATCTAATCTTTATATCTATCTACTAGTCCTAACTCTTCAAATTTATCTTCAATTATAGCAATCGGATCGATGCCTTGTGTTCCCTTCTTGTACCTCCACCAATCTTGTAAGCACATCATCGCTTGTACAGTATACGGATCTAAGCATGTCCTGTGGTCATCGATCAAACATCCTATTGTGCTGAAGGCGGATTCTGAAGCTACAGTCAAAACCTGCACTGATAGTAAGTCACGAACCATGGTGGAAAGTATAGGATATGAAACTGATCCATATATTCTCCACCATTATAAAATATCTAAAGCATTTCCTTGACATTTAACTAAGGAAGCAGAAAAATATTCATCTAATTCAGAAACCTCTAATCCTGAACCAATTCCAGATCCACCAGTTAGTTTAGTTACCATTGCATACCTATCAAAACTTACACTTTTACATCGACCTGTGCTCGAAGCCGAAGGCGCTGAAGTTGTAGACTGTTGTGAAACTACACCATGTCTAGCTGCACACTCGTCATATAATATTTGAAAATAATTTATAATAGATAAATGATGAGAAGTAGCAGTAAGGGTGGAACCATCATCTAAGTCTATAATCTGTCCACCATACAATGACTGTAACAAACTTCGAAAACCAATATCCTTTAAACATGGATCAATAAGAACCCCCAAACCAAAAATATGAGGAATAGGCCTAAAATACTTATTAAATTTGCTCTTCATTTAAAAAATTATATTTCCAAAAATATCATCCATACGATATTTGGCAAAAAAATTTTGAATATTTAAAATTTATAAAGCAGCTAAAGTAATAGTTGGATAATAACAACTAGATAATAACATAGTAGCATCATAAAAAACTTGTAACATCTCATTTAATTTATATATAATTGTCCATTCATCTTCACTTATTCCATAAGTGCTGCCAGAGCTAAAACTAGAAGCATAAAAATTTATAAAATCATTTATAATTTTTTTATATTCTATTGCTACACTTAACATTGCATATGTGGAATTCCACCTATGGTCAACATCTTTTGGAATTAGTCTAGGCTTATAATTTTTTTTCTTTTACAACATCGTTTGTACCTTTTAATTCTCATTTCAGAAGCATTATGCATATTAGCAACTGTTCTAACCTTTTCTATCATGAGTTTAATTTCAAAAAATACACTTTGAACAATTAAATTTAAAATATGACAGATACATCTAACATGAAAAAGGTCATCGTGATATGGCAATGACAGAGTTGTTTTAATAAAATCAATAGCTACATTGTTATTACTTGTATTATCTAGTGAAAGAGAAAATATTCTTTGATCAATTTCTAGTTTCATAAGTTCTTCAATTATTAAAATTACAATATTAATATCAGTGTGTGACTCTTTAATTGCAATAAAAGAAACAACTCTTTTAAACATTTGCTAATTTTTATCAATCCAGTGTGCTGTGATACATAAATAATCAGTTTGCACTCTAGATGTCCAAATATCAGAAGTTAAAGAAAATTTACAGTTTAAAATTTTAAAATAAGAAATTATTTTTCCTTGTTCCTCCTGATAATATTTTAAAATATCACGTTGATAGCTTTGACAAGGAAATTTTGTAAATGCGGGATAAAACCATCTCTAAACAAATCTTTAAATTCATCATCTTCTACTAATTTAAAAGACAGGTTTTTAAGAACAATAAACCTGATTACGCATTTCCTAGCTCGGGCAGCATCATAATTCTAACTACCGAGAGTACCAGAAGAGGAGGATTGTGATATCATAGACTGTCGGATATCACCTTGAAGATTCTGGCCTTTGTTGTGTTTTTCTATATGGTGTTTGAGATGGTTGGTGTCGCTTTTATGATGAGCTTGGAAAACCTGGCCGCACAACACACATTTTGCTTTTTGGGAGATGATCCTACCATGTTCATCCTTTGTAACGTCTATCTTCTCGAAAAATTCCACACATCGGATCTCGGTATTTTAGGAGCTCTTGGTGCAGTAGATTCGTCACCACCAGATTCAGGATTAACACCGATAGGAGGAGGAGTTGTTGTAGAAGGACTGATCTCTGGATCGGTAGGAGATAGGTTTTTCTCTTCATAATCAGATCCAGAAGCCATTTGATGGAAGTATTAGAAAATATAAGAGATTATAAGATAGTATAAGAGAGTATAACATTGTATAAGAGAGTATTAGAGAGAAATAGATGAGTTTTATTATGAGGAAATGAAGTGACCCCCCCGCCCTTCTATTTATAGAGGCAGACCCCTAGGCAAATGAAAAAAAAAACTCTCATATTCTAGCCGTTTTTTGATCGTTTTAAGGGGCAAATCGGTCAAATGACCAAATATGACCGTTTGGTTGGTCCGGACCGGGCCGGGCCGAGCAATTTGACCGCCCGTTAAACGGCCGAAATGATTCGCGCCGGGTCGGGCGGCCCGACATTTTTGCAAACAGGTCACGAATTTGTGACCGTTGGCACCGAAGGGCTGAGCAGCACTGGCCGCGGATCGGTTTTTATCGGACAACTGTCACCCTACTGGTGACGCTGTGTTGCCCGAGTTGGGCCCGGGCCCCTGGCGCCAAGATACGGACGGGTCGGGACTATTCCGGGCCGGTCAGATCCGGACCGGCAGTTCGCGTCGATCGGGCCGGACCCGGGTTTGGCCCGGGTTTCCGGGCCGACCAGGCCTAGGCCTGGGTTCTGACGCAGGGCCTAGGCCGGTTCGGCCGGCCGGTTCGTGGGCCGCGCTTCGGGCCGGGCCCGGATCGCGGGCTTTTTGGACACCCCTAAGGTTACCCATGTAAATACAATCAGTGACCTCGGAGTTACACTTGTAATTGTAGATACATAAACTTTCAAGTTCACCAGTATAATTACACAATACATTAAGGTAGTGGCTTGTAATTAGTCCTTATAAATAATCAGATTAATTAACTTTGTTTAATTTGACCGTATGCTTTTATTCTCAACCACTCTTATATATGGAATATGTTTTTCTAAAAAGTTAACATGATATCTTGAAGAGATTACAGTTATATTCTCGATCATATCTGGCGTATTAAAATTCAAGAAATACAGAAAGAAAAAATCTATACGAAGGTGATTGGGAGTTTAACTCGGTATGGACGCCAAGATCAACATTCAATTTGTGATTATTGTCAGTATTGTAACCATTGACCAACGTCAATTTAGTAAATTTTTTAACCTTTTCTTTGTTAAGATATTTTTTACTTTTCAATTCTTAGTCCGAGACATTTGTGGGTATATACTCTTTCACATGTTTAATTAATGAATTTTTTTAAATACGAGGAGCGCGTCATCAATGAAAGATAACAAAATAAGATGAAACTAGATATAAGAAAAACTCTTTAAGGACCCAAAATATTGGACTAATAGGAGGGACAAGTGAGGTGTCCCCCTCCTATTGAATAATGAGTTGGCCATCATTAATGATGACCAGCTCATTATCCAATAGGAGGGGGACACCTCACTTGTCCCCTCCTATTGGTCCTATATTTTGGGTCCCTGTAGCAAAGCTCTATTTACTCATCAAACTAAATTCAAAAGTTGTACACAGATGATTCAATCCAAATTAAAGCGGTCGATGACATTTCTTAAATTAGCATTCGACTACGTAATAAGAGGATTCATCATATCAACCTTCCATGATGTTAAAACTGAACTATTCAATTATTAATTTAAGTTATTATTACTTCCACGATGATAAATATTTTCTTCCTATTTCGGGTTTATTCTTTTCTAGCGAAGTTTCCTTTACATTAGAATCAAATCCTAATGAGAACAGGATTAGGATGCGGATATTTTCCTAGATATCTATTAAAACTTTTTTGGAAATGACAAAATTGGAAGCCCTGACATCTTTCAAATTAAATCATTATTATCATCCCGTGTTCGATTTAGGATTGGGCAATGCACTTTTGTAGAAATACCCTCAACAACCTCTATTTATCACCCGTAAAAGGAGGATCTATCTAATTAGTAAATGTTTCTGTTTTCCTACCCGATTGTTCCGGATTTGACCGAAATTTCTGTCTATACAACAGTAAATTCCCATAAATGACGATAAATCTCAGCCGTCCGTTTCTGGACCCAGCTAAATTAGAGTTTTTATTTCCAAACCCAAAAGTTTTACGCCGGTCATCTTTCAATCCACTCTAAAAAAGTTTACGCCCGGTTAATATTTTAATAAACTATAGCAGCTTAGCTCAAAATCCAGAAAAAGACGAAGGAAGAATGAAATGATGGTACCCTGAATTTAAAAATGATTTCTGAAGTTGCCGAGCTTAAAAATAAATCGGATAAAACATCGGGTGAGTAAAAAAAAAATCATGTATCACGGTCTTCCGCTTCCCTTTCTGTCTGTTTCCAAAATTAAACAGATAATAATAGAAAGGTCGCATTTCCAAAAAAGAAATCTGTTCATTCTAAAACCCTAATCCCATAAATCCCCGGCCCCGCCCACAAAACCCCACGATCACATCTCAGCGACCTGATCGAAAGCTGAGGGCAAGGATGACGAGGAAGTGCTCGCATTGTGGTAACAATGGCCACAACTTGCGGACCTGCCCCACTCGAGGAGGAGGAGTGAAGATCTTTGGGGTGAGGCTTGATGGGGGAGGATCGTCGTTTCGAAAGTGCTCAAGCATGGTGAATCTCTCCCATCACAGCGGCGGAGGATCTGTAACCATTGACCAACGTCAATTTAGTAAATTTTTTAACCTTTTCTTTGTTAAGATATTTTTTACTTTTCAATTCTTAGTCCGAGACATTTGTGGGTATATACTCTTTCACATGTTTAATTAATGAATTTTTTTAAATACGAGGAGCGCGTCATCAATGAAAGATAACAAAATAAGATGAAACTAGATATAAGAAAAACTCTTTAAGGACCCAAAATATTGGACTAATAGGAGGGACAAGTGAGGTGTCCCCCTCCTATTGAATAATGAGTTGGCCATCATTAATGATGACCAGCTCATTATCCAATAGGAGGGGGACACCTCACTTGTCCCCTCCTATTGGTCCTATATTTTGGGTCCCTGTAGCAAAGCTCTATTTACTCATCAAACTAAATTCAAAAGTTGTACACAGATGATTCAATCCAAATTAAAGCGGTCGATGACATTTCTTAAATTAGCATTCGACTACGTAATAAGAGGATTCATCATATCAACCTTCCATGATGTTAAAACTGAACTATTCAATTATTAATTTAAGTTATTATTACTTCCACGATGATAAATATTTTCTTCCTATTTCGGGTTTATTCTTTTCTAGCGAAGTTTCCTTTACATTAGAATCAAATCCTAATGAGAACAGGATTAGGATGCGGATATTTTCCTAGATATCTATTAAAACTTTTTTGGAAATGACAAAATTGGAAGCCCTGACATCTTTCAAATTAAATCATTATTATCATCCCGTGTTCGATTTAGGATTGGGCAATGCACTTTTGTAGAAATACCCTCAACAACCTCTATTTATCACCCGTAAAAGGAGGATCTATCTAATTAGTAAATGTTTCTGTTTTCCTACCCGATTGTTCCGGATTTGACCGAAATTTCTGTCTATACAACAGTAAATTCCCATAAATGACGATAAATCTCAGCCGTCCGTTTCTGGACCCAGCTAAATTAGAGTTTTTATTTCCAAACCCAAAAGTTTTACGCCGGTCATCTTTCAATCCACTCTAAAAAAGTTTACGCCCGGTTAATATTTTAATAAACTATAGCAGCTTAGCTCAAAATCCAGAAAAAGACGAAGGAAGAATGAAATGATGGTACCCTGAATTTAAAAATGATTTCTGAAGTTGCCGAGCTTAAAAATAAATCGGATAAAACATCGGGTGAGTAAAAAAAAAATCATGTATCACGGTCTTCCGCTTCCCTTTCTGTCTGTTTCCAAAATTAAACAGATAATAATAGAAAGGTCGCATTTCCAAAAAAGAAATCTGTTCATTCTAAAACCCTAATCCCATAAATCCCCGGCCCCGCCCACAAAACCCCACGATCACATCTCAGCGACCTGATCGAAAGCTGAGGGCAAGGATGACGAGGAAGTGCTCGCATTGTGGTAACAATGGCCACAACTTGCGGACCTGCCCCACTCGAGGAGGAGGAGTGAAGATCTTTGGGGTGAGGCTTGATGGGGGAGGATCGTCGTTTCGAAAGTGCTCAAGCATGGTGAATCTCTCCCATCACAGCGGCGGAAGGATCGGTGGCCGGCGACGAGAGAGAGAAGGATGGGTACGCTTCCGAGGGTTTTGCTGCTAAGGGGCCCAGAGAGAGGAAGAAAGGTTTGAATCCGTCGCTTCGTTGATTCTCCCCAGTCACCCTTTTTTTTTTTTTGCCTTCGTGGTGGAGTAGTTTATCTCTTATCATACCTTAATGTAGTTTCTAATTTGATTGAAATTCAATTTCTTGGATGCAACATGAAACTTAAGGATTGGGGGGATCGGGGACGTTAAAGTTAGTATAACTGAACAAACTTTCTTGGTAAATAATATTGCACTATAATGTGTCTTTTGGTTACCCAAGGTGCCTTTCATGCATCGGTGTGCTATTATTCTCCTCATTAGGGGACTGTGAACATGTTTTGGATCCGTCACAGGATGTAAATGCTTGTCAGGATGATTGTTGACCGGAAACAAGTGCACTGATTGAGAATTCTGCAGTTTCATCCTGTGGTTTCGAGTTCATGTGGCAAATTTTGACTTTTGGATGCTTGGACATCTGGATATCCTATCTGCATGTCTATTTGAAAGAAGGATTTTTGGGTAGATAGGGGCTTTCTGAATGGTATATATTTGTGATGGTTTGAGTCATAGTTACACTGTTAGCGGTACATAGTGAGTCACAGTACGAATTCGGTTACGCAATTCGACAATCAGAAAATTTCGATTTGTTAGGGGATAGCTTGCTTCAGTACGCAAGTTCAGTTAGTGGTACTTTGTAATTTTTTTAAGGATGCGCTTAAAGTTTTCAAAAGTATATAGTATAAAACTATAATTGTGAATTTTAATATTTTTTCATACAAAATACTTGCGAACGTGCACTTAAAGAGACTTTGTATCTAGCATACTTGTAAGTGGTACACTAATTTTGGGGAACCAGTTCGTGTATCAGAGGGAATCAGTTTGTAGATGTACCGGGAATCGGTTCACAGAAACTGTACGATAGTTCGATGGGGGTCTAGGGAATCGCGCAACGACGGTTTGAGTTTAGACAAAACTAGAATTTAAATCCTCCTTGCTTCATAGTTTCCTAGTTCTGCTCCACGTCCTGATTTTTCTTATAATCTGATCCCTCTGCAACGGTACCCTATTCCTTACCTAAACTGCTTTATATAACATTATAAGCCTTGTAATTAAAAAAAGGATGTTGATATTTGGTACAGAGAGCATAAAGTGTAAATAAGAAGAACAAATCTTAGTTTTTAGGCAATTGTGTGCAAAGAAAAATGCATCTTTTCATTGTTAAGATTATGGAGTAGTTTTCATCAATCTGACAGTTTCATAGAATTCTTTTTCACACTCTTTTTTTCTTTTTCTTTTTCTTTTTTTGGATATAAAGAACAATTAATGCAAATTTTAGAGTCACTCTTCTCAATATGTTTTTCAAGAGTTTGCGAGCTGATAGTTTGTGGTAGTTGGAAGGTGCTTTACCAGTTCGATATTATTGGAAGTGGTCCCTGAGTGGAGGAACTTCAGTCCTTTCCCGGGATAAACTGTGGTTTAGGGGGTCAAATTTTCCTCTACTGGTGCTTTAGCAGTTTGGTATTATATCCTTTTATTCATGTTTTCTCTTTTTATTTATTTATTTATTTATTTATTGAGTCAATGGTTTTCCAATGATGTATGTGATGGTTATGAACTAGTAGGCCCAGCTTCCTCGTAGATATATCGGTTAATTCTAAAAAAAAAAATCCTTTTCCTGAGCAATATACAATGAATCATAGGCAAAATTGAAGAATTTGAAGTGTGAAGGTCCTTTTCTACTTTATTCTTTCTGAAGCTTTTCATATTTCTAAATGCAGGTGTGGCATGGACAGAAGAAGAACACAAGATGTTCCTCCTTGGACTTCGGAAACTAGGCAAAGGTGATTGGAGAGGTATTGCACGCAACTTCGTGGTCTCAAGGACATCTACTCAAGTTGCCAGCCATGCTCAAAAATACTTTATTCGTCAGATGAATGTGCACAAAAGAAAGAAAAGAACCAGCTTGTTTGATTTGATGCCCAATGAAGTTGGTCTCTCATATCTTGTTGTAGTGTACACCTTAACTTTTTTTCTTTATTTTCTTGCCTCAATAACACCTTGCCCAACTTTCTTTACAGCTTGAAGCACAAAACAGCAATCCAGCTGCAGCGCCTTTACCCCTTCTGGAAGCAGAACATGAGTCAACTAGTTCCAATTCTAACAATCCAGTTCCTGCACCTTCACCTGGTGAAGTAGAAAGAGCTATTCCAAAGCCTGGAACTATGCCGCTTCCTTATGTAGTGGTACCCTGCTCGCCATTCTTTCCATTTTCGTATCCAATGTGGGGTTGCTACGGGGCAGATGTTATGGCAAACAGTATGCACTCGGTTGTTAAACCCACCGCAGTACATTCTGCAGTACCGATTAATGTTGGTGATGTGCCGAGCATTTCAAAACTGAGCCTTGGTGGTGAACCAGCTGGTCAAATGAGTTTTGGAAGTTCTGAAAGGATTTCTGCATTCCATAGAAATAATCCTACAAATGGTTCTGGGTCGAGTTCGAGTCCAATCCAAGCTGCATAGAGATGGCATCAACTTTGAAGGGCTTGGAAGGCATTCTTGTGCCTGGTTCAGTTTTTTCGGTTGAGATATTTTGAATCAGTAGTTTCTAACTGCGGTCCTGTTTATGGAAGTGACATGAATTCTTTCTTTTTAAGAATAAGAACATGTTACTAAATTTTGTTGAATGATAAATCCAGATAAAACACTTCTGACAGTGTCAATCCCTCCAATTTTGTTTTCTTTTTTCTTTTTATCGGAGAGGAATTAAGAATGTATCATATTATTATTTGTCTAATGAAATATCATTTTTCTTGAATTTGTTGTCTATATATTATGCGCTTTGCTACATGGACCCAAAATATGGGACCAACAGGGAGGACATGTGAGGTCTCCCACTCCTATTGCATAATGAGTTGGTCATCATTAATGATAGCCAACTCATTATGCAATAGGAGGGAGACACCTCACATGTCCCCCTTGTTGGTCCCATATTTTTGGTCCCTGGGGAATTTTTCATATATTGTTGTTGAGTTGATTATTTTTTGAGTTTCAGTAACATGAATGAGGGTACTAACTGTCTCCTTCATTCTGATGACAATAATTGTAGTTCTATTGCAATATTTCTGCACTAAGAGCTCCTAAAAGGCTAATATCCGATGTGTGGATTTTTTTGAGAAGATAGACGTTACCAAGAATGAACACGGTAGGATCCTCACCCAGAAGGCTAAATGTGCGTTGTACGACCATACTTTCTAAGCTCACCATAAGAACGGCACCAACCACCTCAAACGCCATATAGAAAAACACAACAAAGGTCAGAATCCTCAAGCTGATATCCGACAATCTATGATTTCCCAATCCTCCTCTTCTGGTAGTCTCGGTAGTTGGAATTATGATGTTGCCCGAGTCAGAAAATGCATAATCAGGTTTATCATTATTAAAAAACCTTCCTTTTAAATTAGTAGAAGATGATGAATTTGAAGATATGTTTAGAGATAGTTTTTATCCCGCATTTCTAAAATTTTCTCGTCAAACCTGTCGACGTGATATTTTAAAACATTATCAGGAGGAACAAGAAAAAACAATTTTTTATTTTAAAAATTTAAACTGTAGATATTCTTTAACTTCTGATATTTGGACATCTAGAGCACAAACTGGTTATTTATGTATCACGGCACATGGATTGATGAAAATTGGCAAATGTTTAAAAGAGTTGTTTCCTTTATTATAATTGAAGAGTCACATACTGGTATTAATATTACAAATTTAATAATTGAAGAACTTATGAAACTAGAAATTGATCAAAGAATATTTTTTTCTTTCACTAGATAATGCAAGCAATAACAATGTAGCTGTTGATTTTATCAAAACAACTCTGTCATTGTCATGTCATGTTGATTTTTTTTATATTAGATGTATCTATCATATTTTAAATTTAATTGTTCAAAGTGCATTTACTGAAATTAAACTCATGATAGAAAATGTTAGAACAGTTGCTAATATGCATAATGCTTCTGAACAAAGAATTAAAAGATGGAAACAATTTTACAAAAGAAAAAATTATAAGTCAGACTAATTCCAAAAGATGTTGACCATAGGTGGAATTCCACCTATTCAATGTTAAGTGTGGAAATAGAATATACAAAATTATAAATGATTATATAAATTATTATGCTTCTGATTCTAGCTCTGGTAGCACTTATGGAATAACAGAAGATGAATGGGCAATTATATGTAATTTAAATAAGATATTACAAGTTTTTTATGATTTTACAATGTTATTATCTGGCTGTTATTATCCAACTATTACTTTAGCTGCTTTACAAATTTTAAATATTCAATTTTTTTAACAAATATCGTATGAATGATACTTTTGGAGCTATAATTTTTTTACAAATTTTAAATATTCAATTTTTTTAACAAATATCGTATGAATGATACTTTTGGAGCTATAATTTTTCAAATAGAGAGCAAATTTAATAAGTATTTTAGGCCTATTCCCTATATTTTTGGTTTGGGGATTCTTATTGATCCATGTTTGAAGGATATTGGTATTCAAAGTTTGTCACAATCATTGTATGGTGGACAGATTATAGGCTTAGATGATGGATCCACCCTTATTGCTACTTCTCATCATTTGGGTATGTTTGGTAATCGAGGTGTTTGTTTTTGTTGTGTTTTTTAGAAAAACACCATGTCATGTTGTTTTTTTTTCAAACATGTTTTGAAAATACTATTTATAGTTATTATTTATAAAGCGGCGGCGACGGAGCGCGGGCAAACAGTGGGGTGGCCAGCCGAACGGGCTGATCCGACGACCGTCGGCCGCCAGATGACTGGCGAGGCATACGAGTGCGAGCGGACAACGAGCCGTACGACCCAGTAACGGGCGGGCGACGGCGCAGTGCCGGTAGGTGGGCCGGGCGGCGGCAGGCGACGGGCGTACCGGACAGTGGGTGGCCAGCGACCGCCCGACAGGCGGCAGACGGACGTCGGATCAGTCGCGGCATAAGTGCGGAAGGCGGCTGCCGCCCAGACGGCGGACGGCGGCCGGGCCAGCGGGCGGATGGGAAGGCGGGCAGTGACGGGTGCAGGGGCAGGCGTGACGGCGAGGCAGCTGGGCAGGCATGGGACGGCCGGCCGACGGAGACGACGGGCCAGCAGACGGCGACGGGCTAAATACGGCGATGGCGGTGGGCGGGCGGCGGCGACGCGGGTGACGGCGGCGGCAGTGCGGCTGGCAGCGGCGGCGAGCGGGCGGCGGCTGCTTAGATGAAAAAACGGAATCTCAAAACACATTTTTGTTGTTTTGAGAAAATTATTTATTTTTTGGATTTTGTAAAGGGTCAAGTCAAAAAAACGCCATGGTTGTCAAACGCGTTTTATTGTTTTTGTTGAAAACAAAAACAAAAACGACAAAAACGCCACGGTTGCCAAATGCTTAGCTATTAGAAATTATTTTCAAACCTTATATGATGAGTATGCAACTAGACATGGTGTAGTTGCACAACAGTCTACAACTTCGGCGTCTTCGAGCTCAGGCCGAGGTAAAAGTGTAAGTTTTGATAGGTATGCAATGATAGCTAAGCTAACTGGTGGATCTGGACTTGGATCATCATTAGAGGTTCTGAAATAGTTGAATATTTATCTGCTTATTTAGTTAAATATTAAGGAAATGCTTTAGATATTTTGCAATGGTGGAGAGTATATGGATCAGTTTCATATCCTATACTTTCCACCATGGTTTGTGACTTACTAACAGTGCATGTTTTGACGATAGCTTCGGAATCCGTCTTCAGCATAGCAAGACGTTTGATTGACGACCACAGGACATGCTTAGATCCGTATATTGTACAAGCGGTGATGTGCTTACAAGATTGGTGGAGGTACGAGAAGCGAACGCAAGACATCGATCGGATGGCTGGAATTGAAGATAAATTTGAAGATTTGGGACTAGCAAATAGATATAAAGATTAAACAATATTCATCAAATTATAATTTTTATTTCTTACCTTTAAATTTGTAATGAATTATTTTGGAAACAGTTACAAATGATAGTGATATAGGTGAGTAGGTGCCAACTTAGTTGGGATGTACTTATCTATTGTGATGCGACGAATTCCGAAATAAATTTATACTTGTTAAGGATTTACTGATTATTAATAAAGAAGTTATTTTTATCATCTTTTATTTTTATAATTTCTTGTATTTGTAATTTATGTCATTTTAAGTTATTAATAATATTATTTTTTATTAGCATTTTCTGTAATTTTTATGTATATTTTAAAATTTAAAGAGATTTTTAAAAAATAAAAAAAATTAAAAAATTTTAAAAAATCCGGTTCGGCCCGCCTGCGCCCGGACTCGAGCCCGGGCCCAGGTCCGGGCTCTGGTTTTGCCCGGTCCCGGCTCG
>NC_033794.1:56386018-56410177 GCF_001876935.1 Asparagus officinalis
TAGACAGTCCTATCCTAGTCTAAGTATAATAATAAAGAATAGTTTAAGAAAATATAATAGACCTCGAATTTGCGGCGCGTATCTAAGAATGGCATATCCAATCTCCTTTAATTAATCTGCCCAATGCCCCTCCCTCTGGATCAACAAATATTTTTTTGAAAAAAAGATCTTCACATATAATTTGTACTCTACTTTAGTAAACGTCCCTTTTGATCATCGCTGTGTCTTTGTCACAATTTTAAAATTTTCAAAAATGCTTCCAACACTTTGAAAAATCAAAGATTATATCGTGATACTGGCAAAAAAACATGGAAATATCCTCTCAACTGAGAAATTAGATCAACGTAGATGCTCTCACACTTGAAAAACTTTACGGAAATGCTTTCACATTTTGACTACACCACTTGTGAGGATCCGAATCCTCTGTCGAACCTCATGGTGCTGCTCCTAGCCATAGCTGAACCTGTAACAAAACTCAAGAAGAGAGAATGAGGAAGAAGATGAACAGGGACTGAGAATTGAGACTGAGATTGAGAAGAATGAAGACAGGAGTTGAGTTTGAGGGGAGAACAGAAATTAGAGTTGAGAGGAAGAACATAATTCTTATTCATTCATATCATTTTAGTTTACAATCCATTCTTTATACTCCAGCTCAAAACAAAGAAACACAAAAACGTGCACAAAAACGTACACGGCTGAACAAACAAAACAGAACAGAATTAACTGTTCGTAACAGACTTTTACACATTTATTATAAAGCCCCTGTATTCAAAACATGTGCACAACAGCTCCACAAGTGTATCAGCTCAGTTTTCCCCTAGTACCTATGTCCTCCAGCTCCGCAAACAGGTTTCTAGTTATCAATTCATATGACAGGTTTGTGGATTGATCTCCGGAACCTGACAATTGATCTCTAGTTCCTGACAATTCCCTCCCCTTAAATTGGACCTTGTCTCAAGGTCAAGTGTAGGAAATTGTTTAACAAGTTCCGAGGAAGGTCTCCAAGTTGAATCTAATGAAGTGCGCTGCTTCCCTTTGACGAGAACTTGAGATGTCAAGCGATTCCCTTTGACAGTCGACCTCCTGTCCATAATTTGCCCTGATTCAACAACTATAAGCTCACCACGACTCATTTTTGAAACAATTTGAAGAAACTTTGAATTCTGAAATTTTTGACTGAGGAGATCAACATCAGCTAAATTCTTCAAATCAACAATCGAAAGCACATCGAGCCTTCTAACCACAAGATCAGCTACACCGAGCTCATACATTGGGTGCTTGCTTGCGACCCCAATACACTTCATTCGGGCATCATGGGCTGCCTCAGTAGAATTCGAATTCCCAAAAACAATACATCTCTCAGGTATAAAACTAAGCAATTGAGCCACATGTACAAACATCTCAGGATATGTCTGTGGTTGTAGATCATAATTGAAACTCCTCTGTGTGTAAAGTCTAAAGCATTTTCCAGGTTGTGTTCTACCAGCACGACCTGACCTCTGGTGCGCACTTGCCTTTGATATAGGAGGCACCAGTAAAGATTCCACATGATTCCTTGGGTTATAAACCTTTTGCTTAGAGAACCCGGGATCAGTAACATATACTATTCCATCAAGTGTAAGTGAAGTTTCTGCAATATTGGTTGAAGCCACAATCTTTCTCCCAGGAGGGCCACTCTCTTTTAATGGAGGAAGGTCAGGCTCAAAAATTTTCTGCTGCATTACTGGTGGCAATGTAGAGTACAACGGAATTACTTTTATGGAACCAACTTGATCTCCCATATTATTGATTTCCTTCGTGATCTTCTTGCATGCATCTTCAATCTCTTCCTCACCAGTAAGAAAAACAAGTATATCACCTGGAGGCTCACACATGTGTATTTGTACAACTGTCTGGATGACAGTTTCCAAATAATCTCTCTCTGGATCTTGGGTATAGAAAATTTCCACAGGGTGCAGCCTTCCAGGCACCTTCATCAACGATGCCCCATTAAAGTATCCCTGAAATTTCTCAGCCTCAAGTGTAGCACTCATCACAATTAATTTCAAATCAGGCCTATTTCTCAAAACCTCTTTCAGAAGCCCAAACAGGACATCTGTTGCTAAGGTTCGCTCGTGAGCTTCATCAAGTATTATAACCTTGTATCTCTCAAGAAGTGGGTCAGCCATAGCCTCTCTTAAGAGTATACCATTCGTTAGGTATTTGAGAATTGTTTTGTTGCTATTGCAATCCTCAAAACAGATGCTATAACCGACTTCTTCCCCTATTGTGACATCCATCTCCTCAGCTACACAATGAGAACCCGACATTGTAGCGACTCTCCTTGGCTGAGTACAAGCAACCATTGGACGTTTACCTAAGTCCTCTAATTCCAAAACAAATTGAGGAATCTTCTTCCTGGCAGGAACTAGAGGTGATTCAACAGGGAAATTTGAGCTAGCATCAGCATACGCTAAAAGACCACCAACTTTTTCCTCGAGCTCGGCCCTTGAGATCCCCTCAGGAGGCACCGCTGAAATAACTTGAGCCTTCGGCGATCCATTCAAAGCATACAACTTCATCTTCTTAGTCTTCTTCTTCTTGCTTGAGATTGGCCATGGTGGGTTCTTGAGTTTTGGCTTTCTCTTGCTTGATATTGGATATGGCCATTTCTTGAGCTTTGGTTTTCTCTTGTTTGAGGATGGCCATGGCGGGTTCTTGATGGATCTCAATGGCTCACTGAGCCATTTCGTCGAACACCTTTGTGGGGTTTTCTTGGAAGAAGAAATAGTTACAGGAGTTGGGGATTGATGAGAACGAAGATGCTTCTTGTACTCTTTGTTTCTGCTGCTTAGATCGCTTCTCATCGGAGCTGACATCGGTATTTGTGAGGCTTGAGAGCCTCGATACACCCTCATGGAGCTATTCCTAGCCATGGATGAACCAAGACTGTGTGCAGGCTGGAATTCTTCAGAAAAATCAACATTCAATTGAGTTTGGGAGATGTGGGTAGGTTCATAATTCCTCTTGCTTGAATCTTTAGTTCCTGGCCTAGAGATTTCTCTGTTTTCTTTTGATTCGGAGCTCAAGATACGACAATCATCCCTTGGTATACCTCCACCAGAACTGTAAGATGGCTGAAATTCTTTGCTGAAATCATCACGCCCTTGCAATCTCTCATTGTTGTAATCAACTTGCAATTTACTGAGATTGGAAATTTGTATGGCTAATTGACAACAACCATCATAAATGTTGCGCCCTTGTAGAGAATTCATTGCTTCCACGGCCTTTTGTTGTGATTTGAATTGGATAAGAGCTTGAAAGCCAATTGTCTCCTGAAGAATGACGATCTTCTCTACAAACCCATATGGAGAAAATACTTGATGCAACACTTCCTCCGTTATAGGATAGATCATTGTGTGAATGGTGACGAAGAGGATTCGATTGGGTTGCGAATCTTGATCTGTCAAGCTCTTGCTCATTTCTTGGCTTGGATTCTTGAAGTTCCTGAGTTCTTGGAGAAGCTTTGCATTCTCGTTCAGATGAGAAGATATCCTCCTCATTCTTGCCGCCCATTGTTGATTGAATAAGCTTTGCTCTGATACCAATTGTGAGGATCCGAATCCTCTGTCGAACCTCATGGTACTGCTCCTGGCCATAGCTGAACTTGTAACAAAACTCAAGAAGAGAGAATGAGGAAGAAGATGAACAAGGACTGGGAATTGAGACTGAGATTGAGAAGAATGAAGACAGGAGTTGAGTTTGAGGGGAGAACAGAAATTAGAGTTGAGAGGAAGAACAGAATTCTTATTCATTCATATCATTTCAGTTTACAATCCCTTCTTTATACTCCAGCTCAAAACAAAGAAACACAAAAACGTGCACAAAAACGTGCACGGCTGAACAAACAAAACAGAACAGAATTAACTGTTCGTAACAGACTTTTACACATTTATTATAAAGCCCCTGTATTCAAAACATGTGCACAACAGCTCCACAAGTGTATCAGCTCAGTTTTCCCCCAGTACCTATGTCCTCCAGCTCCGCAAACAGGTTTCTAGTTATCAATTCATATGACAGGTTTGTGGATTGATCTCCGGAACCTGACAATTGATCTCTAGTTCCTGACACCACTACTCCATTTTATCCGTTGTATGCAGTATGCACACTTCGTGTGCACTGGAATACTATATATAATTAAATAATTGCAAATTTCGAAAAAACTTCCATAAACTTCGGTGTTTGTACTAAAACCCCTAAACTTTGTAAATTTCACAATACGTTTTCTGACTTTGCTTCATGGCTGGCACTGCTAACCCAAAAATGGATACGTTTGCCCCTGGTCACCAAATAAAACCTCGTCTTCTATCAAATAAGAATAGTTGGTTTATTTTTGCAAAAGGATATTTTATACATTTTTCTTATCCTTTTACTCTATAAATGGTAAAATTTCAGAGCGTGGCGTTTTGTGACTCTCTATGTTGGTAGTCATACTACGAGCAATTTAACGGGTAACTTTTTCCACTACAGAAAACAACTGAAAGTGGGATAAATCGATTCAAATATAAAAGATGCATTATTAGTTAGGTAAGATTTAATGCTCAAATCATTTAACTGGAATAAGAGAACATGAATTTTGAAAGAAATATAAGAAGGATATAAGCCACATCACTTACGAAACGCTCATTCCAAAAAAATTTAAAGAAAAGGCCTCTACGGCTCTACCACACGTCCCTGAAACTTTATTTGCTGCTGCGTTTTGCAAATGTAGAATTCAACATGTAGAAATGGGAAGCAAATGTAAAATTCGGATTTTTAAATCAAAAATCACTATCATTGGATGTGATATAATAGGCGTGATTACCTAGAAACTAAAATTTCAAAAATTTCAATATTGTTGTAATCTCGTTGTTGTATCTACATACATCACATATCAAAAATAAGAATCAAACATGAAATGTAAGAGTAAATAAATAGACAAGAGAAGAGATAGGGAGAAAGTGATCATCTCATTTTATTCATCCTCATTTCTCCATCAATTTCATTTTGTCTTCCATGGATTACATTATATAGATGTGGAAGAGAATACTAAAAGTCACTAGTAGGTGAAAAGTCTTCTTCTAGTAATGTCCACATTCATTGTATTTATATTTACAACACTCCCCCTTGGACATTACTATATGATGTCAATGCCTCGTTAAAAACCTCGCTAGAAAAACCCAGTGGGATAAAAACTAGTCGAGGAAAAGAGTACACGACATTAGTAGATTCTTGTTGCATTAGTTGCCTCATTAAAAACCTTTAGCTAAGAAAACCCTGTGGGACAAAACTTAGCAAAAGGAAAAAAGAGTACAACTATAGTCCTTCAAGGTACAATCTTCGGGATTGCGTTGAAAATTCGCTCCCCCTGATGATGACAATCTTCTGAGTCTATGCTAAGAAAACCCAGTGGGACAAAACTTAGTGAAAAGGGGAAAATTATGATAATAGACCTTCAGGGCCCAATCTTCAGGATTGTTCTATAAGAATTTGCTCCCCCTGAAGAAGATAGTCTTTCAAGTCTGTGCATATTGTGAACATATTTCTCATACGTTGATGTAGGCAGAGACTTAGTGAACAAATCTGCAAGATTGTCACTTGAGCGAACTTTTTCGATGGTGATTTCGCCATTCTTTTGGAGCTCATGTGGATAAAAGAATTTTGACGCAATATGTTTTGTCATGGTTCCATTTACATATCCACTGCTCATTTGTGCAACACAAGCTGCATTGTCCTCATAAAGGACATTGGGGGGAATATCATCTTTCGCTAGACCACACGAGCCACAAATATGTCATATCAACGATCTTAATCATACACATTCTCGTGAAGCCTCATATAATGCGATAATCTCTGAGTGGTTATAAGAAGTAGTCACCATAGTCTGCTTAACAGACCTCTAAGAAACAACAGTACCACCACAGAGAAAAAAAAAACATAACCAGTCTGGGATCTGGCGTTATGGGGATCATATATATAGCCAGCGTTCTAATAGCCCACCAATGTCATATCTTGGTTTCTTTTATAGAATAGTCCAAGATCTTTTGTACGTACCTTGAAGATAGCGAAGGAAATGTTTAGCGCCATTTCAATGCCTCCTTATAGGAGAAGCACTATACCTTGCTAGAAAGTTCACCGCAAATGCAATATCAGGCCTGGTGCAATTTGCGAAATAAAGAAGTGCTCAAATGGTGCTCAGATAGGAAACTTCTGGCCCTAACATTTCTTCATTATCTTCTTTGGGTTTAAATGGACTTCTGGCCCTAACATTTCTTCATTATCTTCTTTGGGTTTAAATGGGTCTTTATCCACTTCGAGGGATTGAATGACCATTGGTGTGCTAAGTGGATGAGATTTATCCATATAAAATCTTTCCAAAATCTTTTTCACATAGGTTGACTGGTGTAGAAAAATTCTTTCTGGGAAAATGCTCGATCTGCAGGCCGAGACAAAACTTGGTTTTTCCAAAGTCTTTCATTTCAAACTCCGTCTTTAGGCATGAGCTAGCTTCTGTAAGCTCCTTGTGCGCTCCAATAACATTTATATCATTAATATATACTGATATAATACAGAAGCCATTTTCGAATTTCTTTATAAACACACAAGGGCATACATCATTATTTGCATATCTCCTCTTCAGGAGGAACTCACTCAGTCGGTTATACCACATTCTACCCGACTGTTTCAAGTCGTATAACGACCTTTATAATTTAATGTTATACATGTTGTGATTCTTGTTTTCTCTTAATTCAAGAATTTTAAGTCCATCAGGGACTTTCATATAAAAATATTAGCGTCTAATGACTCATATAAAAATGTGGTCATGACGTACATATACTGCATATGTAAATTCATAGTTTCTGCCATATTAACTTGCGGAACGTAATATAATCATTAATAGGAGAATATTTTACATCTAAATCGATGTCGGGTCTCTGCGTGAACCCATTTAGCTATGAATCTCGCTTTATATCTCACCACCTTACAATTCTCATTTATTTTTCTTACGAAGACCCATTTATATCCTGCAGGGATATATGAACTACAGGTTCAAAATACTTTAGCGAGTTCAGCTCAGCCTCAATTGCCACTTTCTATCTCACCTAGTCCGAATGCTTCAAGCACTCTATTACCGACTTAGGTTCTGGATCCAGATTATTTTCGGAGATAGTAAGAGCAACTGTAGAGGCAACTATGTTGTTGACAACTTTTATATTTATATTATATATTTCTCCTTTTTCACAAATTCGTGGCCACTTTAATTCTTATTTTATGTTAACCAAATCCTCGCCATTTCCCTTAACGTTTGGATTTGGCCGTTCCGCATCTCCAGTATTGTGATTATCAAGTGCACGTGCAATTTACTGGAGATTCCATCTTCAGGATGAACCTCTTCCGGAGGTTATGAGAGTGACTGTCTTTCTATATAGAATTTAGTTTGCCACGGACTTTTATCTTTTACACTAACATGTTTTATATGCTTCTGGCACATTATGCTTCTGGCATACCAAATCATCAATGATATACTCAACATGAATATGACAAATCATCAATGATATACTCAACATGAATATGGGGCTTAGTCACTCTTTTCTTGGCAGATTATCATGTGAACTTTTGGTTCAGTTTGACTAGTACGTGGATATAAATATTGAAGATCTTTTTCACCAATGGAATTTCTTGACATTATTTTGTATTTTGGGCACTAATCTCCCTCTAATGTCGAGAAATGATCTTCAATAAAAATGCAGTCAGCGTACCAAATTATAAATTAATCCCCTAACATGGGCCATAGGTACTAAATTATTGACGGAGTTTCATAAATAATGTATGTACCTTCACCGAGGTCCCATAGAGGTACGCTATGATGGTGATATAGAAATATGGACTGCAAATAAAGAATACGCAGATGAGAAATGTTTTGCTTCTACACCACGTATTAGATAAAGGGGGGAAATTGTGATATGCAGTTGGTCGGATTTGGTTTGAATGCCCCATTTAATTTAAGGAAATCCGACGAATCATATTTTGCCCAAGATGACCCAATCGCTCATGCCAGAGTTTAAAAGAATTTGGGTCCCTAAATCTCAAACTCATCGCAACATGGTGTATTTTAGGTCAGACAAATTCTAAAATATACACATATAAATAAAAACCACATAGGTTACAAGAGTTTAAAGCAAAATCAAGATAAATTAAAATTATCTGACAAATGTATATAATCCAAATATAGAGAAACCAAATAGTTTACCTTGACCACCTCAATAAGATCTACTACCTCCCCCTCGTCCGAGCTTATGAATTTGGATTATGACATGTGCTTCAGGCACTATGACTGAACCAATTAAACTTGCATTATGGTTTATCACAACAGCTGGTTGTGTTTTTAACTACTAATGCAAGGATTAGTACATAATGCTTTTAGTTGTACTATTGTAAGAGTACAAGGTTACTTGTTGAATTGTATTCAGTCGAGGATTTAAAATCCAAAAATGGCTACAGGATAAGATCTCCTACTATGTTCATAGCCTTCCCCTTGTCCACGCATATAAGTAATTTTCTGAATTGTAGCATGTGATACAAACACAACTCGTAAGCTAACTAGTCTGACATTATGATTTTTAATCATCAATTGGTTGTGCTTCTCTGCGACTACTAATCAATTCAGAATGCTAAGTGCAATTCTTGGTCATGTACTATTGCTGGAGTACAATATTATTTGCGTGGAATAGGGAAAACAATTTTGTCACTGTCTGTAATGTTCTGCTTACAGAGTTTCAGCTGCTAGATAATACGGTACAGAACTGGATCATATTTAGTCATGTATTTGAAATCCAAAAAGTTCTGATTCAGTCTGCCAGTTGCGTTTGAGGGAAGATTATTGGTTTCCATAGATCAAAGCGATTCTTCAGGGATTGCCCAGAAAAGTGAATACTTTTTCAGTGAGGTATTAATTTTTCACGTCTTAATTGATAGAGAGAAAATTTAAAGTGTTTGTCTTCTGGACAAAAATACTTAAAGAATCAAGAGATATAATCGTGCAAAAATCACAAGGGTGTCCAGTAAAAATGAACGTTCGAGGCCAAGGACAAGTAATAATTACTATTATATATCACAGTGCACTAATCATGGGGATGAAAGATTAGTACATGAGAAATTAGAAATATTCACATAATCACCAAAATCATCAAGCTCCTTTTTCTAAATATTTTCATAAATGTTATCTTTCAAAAATGTTTGCTTCTGGCAAACTAGTCTGATATTAAAATTCACACAAAATTTTTAATGCTCGGACGATCAATGACCATCACAAACTCAAGCAAGTAGAAATTAAACAAAGGCATAACCAGTTTGTGCTATCCTTTCTTCTAAACCAAGTAGAAATTAAACAAAGGCATAACCAGTTTGTGCTATCCTTTCTTCTAAACTCAAGGTTACCAGATCCAAAACACCACCAAGGGAATTTTGGATAGAAACTCATATTGCATAATTTCAGTGAAGAAGGTGAATCAGTACAATTAGCAATAAAAAATTGGACTACTTATGGACGCCAACATGAGCTTTAAAATCCACAACTTAATTTCAAGTTTTCAGGAGGCTTAGATTTTGCTTCAAGCAAGCAAATAGAATATTTAAAGCAAAAGCATCAAATTGATATATTATGACAATTTTTCATGATTGATGATTTGTCTATTCATACTCTAGACTGATGATTTGTCTATTCATACTCTAGACTAGATAGCTGGTATGTTTTAGTTTTCCATTTTTTTTAATAAGTAGATAAGGTATTTCGACAGATTGTAATGTGATAACAATTGATAGAATAAACAAGTTACAGGAAAGCAATTTTGGTGGCATATGATTCGAGTGATAGATACATTTTGCCTAAAAATGAATGCAATGTTTTGCAGAACCTCCGACATGATGCCAAAAGTTTTATATACAAAGTCATGCATTTATTGATTACAGGAGTCCGTGATTTGATCTTTCATTAAGTGACCAAATTACAATCTGAAATGAAATTATAATAAAACCATTATACCTTTAGAAAAATAAATATCATGAGAAATATACTAAACACTAGTGATTACATGAACCTAAAAATTTTAAGGTAAGAATGTTTCTTGACGCCTCATATCATACCACAAACTAAAATGTATCAGTCATATTATTTCAGAAGAGGAGATCAATATTTACAGGGCATATATTAAAATAATATAAACATACATCTTGAAGCAAGCTACTCCCAGGTTTACATTATAAAAGAATGAAATGTGAAGAGAACCCTCGCCTATTTTTTTTAATAAAGGGAAAACTATGCATCAGGGAAGAATTATAAGGAGATGATTCGACAAAAGGATTCTTATTTTCATGGTAGTTTTATGAAATTTACCCACATCCAAACAGCAGAGATCAAAGAACAAATGCAAGAAAGATTTTCATGGTAGTTTTATGAAATTTACCCACATCCAAACAGCAGAGATCAAAGAACAAATGCAAGAAAGAGAGTTTCACATGGACAAATAATGCTCGCCACATCCAAACAGCAGAGATCAAAGAACAAATGCAAGAAAGAGAGTTTCACATGGACAAATAATGCTCAACCAATCGTATTCTTCGGGCAAACAATAATTTCTTAATCATACTGTTGAGGAGAACAAAGCATAAAAGGATAACTGAATAAAACAATAACATGTTCACCATATCTCCAGAGAGATGAAATGTTTTTTTTTTAGAGGGCATATTCCTTATTAGTTCAGGCTCATGGACCGTAATGATTTAAGAACAATATGGCAAACAAATTTTTTTTTTCGGTTACACGAATCAATAACGAAAAATAGAAACATCAATTTTTCAGTTTCATGATTCACGTACGGAAAAAGAATTACCTTGTAGGAAAGACCAGATTCTTTCCTAGACATACACCGAAAATTTTCTTTGGCACGAATTCGATGATTCCACGTTGGTTAGAGACTCGTGCTGATAACGTGTTGTAATCTCGTTGTTGTATCTACATACATCACATATCAAAAGTAAGAATCAAACATGAAATGTAAGAGTAAATAAATAGACAAGAGAAGAGATAGGGAGAAAGTGATCATCTCATTTTATTCATCCTCATTTCTCCATCAATTTCATTTTGTCTTCCATGGATTACATTATATAGATGTGGAAGAGAATACTAAAAGTCACAAGTAGGTGAAAAGTCTTCTTCTAGTAATGTCCACATTCATTGTATTTATATTTACAACAAATATCATTATATTGCTCGCACAGCGCGGGATGTTCCTTGCCCCTTTTTAACATGTACAAGAGATGTCACATTATTATTATAATTAATTGGATTATTAGTCACTGTATTTATCTCATAATTAGATGTTCATATTTATGATGGATGATGGTCTTGTAATTAAATACCAATTGTTCTAATGCTTTCTGTCAATTTAAGTTGTAAATTTTTATTTATTTTAAGCAATACAGCTTACTCGATAAGTCACAAGTTCATATTTTCAAATAGGAGATTTTTTTAAAATAGGCCAGTTTTTATAATTATTTAGCAAAACCGACTATTTTGCTAAATATTTAGCAAAACCAACCCCTTTTGGCCAGCTCACCAAACCAAGAAGATAATCTCCTCCACTTGTGAAAACCAAAACAGCTTTAAACCAAACCCTTAAACAAGCTTAAAACAAGCTTAAACTCTTGTTAAAATCTTTTAAACCATTCTCTTGCTTACTTATAAAATCTGAGGTAAGGGGTATATATATGAAACCCCAAAGGAAAGAGAAAGCCAAGAAAAAGACCAAAAAACCATTCTACAACGGCTCTAAGAAAATAGCCGTTGAGATTGATCTGACACCGCGGCGGTCGACCGAAAATATTCGCGGTCGACCGCGATTCAAATCCCAAACTCAGAAAACAGACAAATACTTCTTCGGTCGACCGGTGCGGTCGACCGATGGAAATTTCGAGCTAACGGTCGATCGCACCGGTCGACCGACAAACTCTCTGCTGCCCACTGACGACTGAACATATGAGCGGTCGACCGGTGCGACCGACAAACTCTCTGCTGCCCACTGACGACTGAACATATGAGCGGTCGACCGGTGCGGTCGACCGAAAGCTGATACTACAGAAAAACATGTTTTAAAGCTAATTTTTGAGACTTTGGAAAATTGTTAAAAATAACAAATGAAGTCAAAAAATAATAAAACTTTGGGAAATATATATAAACATGTAAATGAACATGTTACAAAAAGAATTTTCCAAATTGCATTTCCCATTTGTGAAAAATCATCATTTTGCAAAATAGTTCAAAACACGAAAATGTAAACATGTGAATTTTGAAATTTAGGCTAAACCATGTTTTGAAACTTGGCACAATGATTATGTAGACTTAATAAAACATGTATGATTGAGCTTAAAGTACTAACACACATAATATAAAACCTAAAACTAATTTACCCAAGCTTGATCTTGATCTTCATTGTAGCTCAACTTGGTACATATGCGGATGAAGCTTGAACTTGATCTTTAACTTGAATTGTATGTTGCTTCAACCCGACATTCCGCCAACCTCTATTTGATATGATCGTTGAAGCTCTATTCCATCCATCCTCCAACTACGTTGTTTGTCTATAATAAATAAGAAAACACAAATACTGGACAAACAACATTAGTGGTAAATTATTTGTTAAACATCATCAAAACAAGAAGGCCAACAATCTCCCCCTTTTTGATGATGACAAACAATTTATAAAAAGAGATATATACATGAAGGAAATGAATATATAATTTATAATTCACATGCATATAAACAAGAAAGAATATATTCACAATATTTCTCCCCCTTTGACAACATCAAAAAGGGGACAAAAGAATTAAGAGAGCGAAAGCTCCCCCTATCAATAAGCATATGTGAGTATAAAAACAAACATAGAATAGGGAATAGCTCCCCCTATCAAAATCCCATATAAAATATATGCAATAAAGGATCATGGCATGCATGTGAGCAAGCATACATGAATATGCTAAATATCACTCACATACAAAAAGATAACGAGAACACATATAAATATCTCAATATGAAAATAGTGTCTCATTAACAAAAACATAAAGATCAAAAATAGATTTATGAAATCAAAAGAAAAGAAACATGAAAATCATGTAAAAGGTTTTCAAATGAAGACAAATCAACTAATGAAATCATAAATCACAAGTAAATCATATAAGAACATAAAACCAAATCATCATTGATTTTCAAAAATCAAGAGAGACAATTATATCTAGCTATTGAGCTAGTATCAACACATGTAAACATTTTAGCATCCGGTAAACAAGATTTGGGAATAAACACTCAATAAATCCGGAGGGTTATATGAACACAGTCCTATCATCAAAAACAAAACAAATAATCATGAAAACAAAAGATTTGATCAATTAAAAATTTGTTTTCATAATCAAAAGATTTTAAGACATAATTTTCAAAACCAAGAAAATGAAAAGTAAGAACACTAAAATTCTTGGTTTAAAATTTAAATTTATTTTGGTACCCAAGAACTCTTGGTACCAAAAGATTTAGGGACATGACCCCTATCATTAAAGCTCAAAGCCCTAGGGTTTTGAACCCTCTTGGGCACATATGGTGCACTAACACAGTCAAAACAATATTCACTCAAATGACCCTTTCGATTGTAATTTGTGTAATAAAAGTGATCCATTTGTTTTTGTGGACCATTAGCTCGTGCACGGGAAACATTTGCAACCATAGATGATCTTTTAAGATCGTTTTGCAAATGTGAAACATTATCAAAGCAAAACTTTCCTAAGTGGCCATATCTACCACAAACATCACATTTAAACTTTTGTGGCTTAATAAAATCATTTGGCAAAGGAGATTTCTTTTTCAAATCATAGCAAAATTTTGCCAAATGGCCAAAACGTCCACAAAGATCACATCTATACACATGCGCATGCTTATGATGAACAATGGGTGTATGTGTGTGTACATGTGATGAAGAAGCTACATGAGATGCACAAGGAGCATTGACATTTTTATGTTTGTATGCATCATAGCAAAACTTAGCTAAATGACCTTGACGGCCGCAAATAGAACACTTATAAGTTTTGCTATACATATGTGCATAATGAGTGGATGATTTTGACTTAGTCTTGGCACACATATCCATAAGCCTATTATGATTATTAATGCATGTTTTCAAAGTTGAATCTAAAGATGAAATGCTCTTATTCATAAGATTCAAATCTTCATTTTTAGGCACATATGCATTTTTAGAAGTAGAACATAAATAATCATTTATAAAGGAAGCAGTATCATTTTGTATGTTCTCTACTTCTAAGTTGACATTATTTTTATCATGAGTCAAGTTAGCAATATCCAATTTTAAATTTTTATTTTCCAAATTTAACATATCATTGTTTTCTTGAAGAGCAATACATTCTTGAGAAATGATATCAAATTTGGAAGCTAACTTCTCATGATCAGATTTTAAATCTTTATGCTTGCTTTTTAAATCAATAAAATTATTTTGCAATTTGTTAAAGGCATGCAATAATTTTTCACTAGCACAAAAAAGTTCATCATTAGGTAAATTATTAATGGTTTCGAACTCGCAAACCTCACTAGGGTTATCGCCTAGTGGCCGTGTGCATGATGCTCCATATGAACTTGAAGCGGGATCCTTTGATGCGGCATAAATATGTACCAAAAAGGTTGCAAGTGCACAACCGTGTCAAGTTATAGTATAAAGATATCGATCCCACGAGGAAGGTGTTTTGTAGGAGAAAATATAAAATCGGTTCTTATGTTGTGTGCGTGACAAATAAGATTGATGAGTGAATATGATTGTGAAGAGATTGAGAGAGTGAAGATAGTGTGTGATAGGTGCAAGTGAGAGTGGAATTGACAAGAAAATGAGTATGATCAATAAAGTGAGAAGGAAAAAATGAATAAAATCAAGAAACGAATAAAAAAAAATCAAGAATGAAGAACAAAATTCTAGAATAAAAGAAAATACAAGAAATTAAAGATGCTGGATTCAATTATAGATATGGGTAATCTAAAATTGAACTTACTTCTTAGAAAAGGGTGATTCCTTAGAGGGTTCTAGCCTAAAGGCGAATCAAACAAAATAAAAATAAACAAAAAGAAAAACTAAACCCAATAGGGTTCTAGCCTCAAGGTGAATAGTGTAAGAAATTAAAATCTAACTATAAAATAAATTACAAAATCTAAACTATAAAATAAAATTACAAGAATTAAATACAAGAAAATAAATCTACTCTATAAGCATGAAATAAATCTAAGGCAAGAGGGTTCTAGCCTCTTGGCTATTTAACAAAAAAATAAAATCTAACTACAAGCATAGAAATAAATCTAAACTAATAAGTAATAAAAGAGAAAAAGAAAGAAATACAAACCTTCAAATAATTCTCTATCTTCATCTTCATCTTCATCATCCAATAAAGAGAAAAAGAGAAAAATTTAAAGTGGTGAAAAAATTATTATTATTAATTACAACTAAAGTTATAATTTTTGGAAGGCCTTCTTAATTAAGAGTAGCCCTCCTCTCCAAAAGGAGTTTATAAAATTTTCACACCCTTAACCCCTCACTCTCTACCCCTATTTATAGTAATCTTCAATGAATATGAGCCATTGGATTTGTCTTGAGCTTCAAGCAACAATCTCCACCTTTGAATTTGCTTTTTGTTCTTCTCTAGCCCAAACATAGGAGGCCCAATTGATTTTTAAAAATAAATGAAAATCCAAGTTGCAAAAGCCAAGTCCACAATAAAATTAGCAACCGGCCCATTGCAGAGTTCATTTGAATTCACAATTTTCTTGTGAAAATCCGGCCCATGAAGTTTCATTGATTGAAGAGCTGCAACAATTAAGTTTTTGGCATTTAATCACCTCAAGTTCGCATTTCATTTCATTTTCAAGACTAAAATCTGCAGCCCACATCTTCCTTTATTTGCAGCAGGTCCGGCCTATTCATTTAATTTTCAAAGTTTACAGCCCATCAATGTTCGGTCTATATATCAAAAAATCAAAAGCTGCAGCAATTCTCCAGTAGGTCCGGTCTTCATTTGGTCCAAGAAAAATTAACCGGCCTACAAATCTCCAATGAAGTCTGGTCCATTTCAAACATTTGTAAAAAAACAAGCCAAAGTCCACTTGAGTTGAAATCCAAGTCCGGCCCAATGAGCTTCACTTGAAAATCAAAATTCATCAAGCATGTCCGGCCCAACTGCAGCACCAGCAATCAAGTCCGATCATTAAAATCCCAATTTTTGCATCTAAGTCCAAATCAAATGAGAGCTCATGGATATTTGGGCCATTTGGGCTTTTGGGCTTTTAAAATTCAAATATTTCATTTGGCTTCTTGAATTTCTCTTATTCCTTCATTTACTCAAGGGCCTTTGTTGAGAGATGGGATTTTTTCTTCATTAACCTGCAAATTAAAGATAAAAACAATTATTAGTGGTATATTTATTCATATAAAATAGATAACGAGGATATAAAATTGTAATAAAATATGATTATCAAATACCCCCACACCTAAACTTTTGCTAGTCCTCTAGCAAAGAAAATAAAAAAAGAAAATCCTAACTCACTTTTGCAGGAATCGCGGTTGTATTTAGCACATACAACAAGCCTTTAAACCCCTAGGTTACCCTAGTGGACGAGTTGTAGTCTCGTGAGGGTTTGCAGTGAATATACCCACAAAATTCGGTCAACTTGCCAAATTAAAGAAGTCAGTAAATAACTAAATTCACTTGACAACTTTTAGATAATCTAATTGGAGCCAGTTATCACTCAAGAAAATATTTTTATATATAACTCTAAGGTATATTTTTAAGAAAATCTTCTCATTGTAGCAATACAAAACCAAGCCAAACTTGAAAATTTAATTTAAAAGTTTTGAAAAGAACATGCTAACTCTTTGTTTTAAATAATTTTCAAGTTGCTTGATTTAAAATATTTTCCAAGACCATATATACAATTATAAAACATTTATTAGTTATTTTTTTTTTAAATTTTTTTAACTCTTTCTTTCTTGGTGATTTTTTTTTCTACTTTAACGGGCTTTCTAAGTGACCATTTAACGAGTTTTGGGCCAATGGATCCTAACCCAAATGGGCTTAGGTCATTAAGTATGGAAATACTCCTTGGGCTTAATTACTCGGTCAGCTTAGGCTTTATAAGATAGAATCACCTTGAATTCAAGATTTTTTTTTTCTTTTGGTGCCTATTTTTCGCACTCTTCTTTTGCAATTTTTTTTTGTATATGTATATATATTTGGAAAATATGTAAATCAAGACACTTTGAAAAAAAATTATTTTCAACTCTAAGTTAAGCATGCAAAAATTTCATTATTTTAAATAAAAGTCCAAGTTAAGGCTTAAGTAAAGTATACTACTTTGAAAATCATTTCTTAAGAAATTTATTTAGA
Source organism: Asparagus officinalis (assembly GCF_001876935.1). Taxonomy (NCBI): domain Eukaryota; kingdom Viridiplantae; phylum Streptophyta; class Magnoliopsida; order Asparagales; family Asparagaceae; genus Asparagus; species Asparagus officinalis. The sequence continues at coordinate 56,403,515 of NC_033794.1, forward strand.
GTTATCATAAAAGGTGAACTTAAGTAAATAACTAACTAGGGATTAGAAAATTTCAAATTTATCAAATAAATCAATTATTACATAACTCTATCAATTTGGCAAGTGACGATATTTTTATAATTTTTTTTAAAAAAAAAAAAAGGGAAAAAACAAAAATGTCACCTAAATTTTGCATTGTCCTCAATACAAACTCTATGATGCATAAAGTAAAGCAGATAAGAAGTGAAACACTTACATTTGGCCGGCTGATAAGAATCTGCAATTACCTTTGGTCTGAGGAGGATGAAATCAAAATATTATTCTTTTTTTTCTCTTTTTTTCTTTTCTTTTTTTTAATATATTTTTCTTTAAATATAAATATAAAAATATATTACACGTGTGATGATGACAAGCGGGCAACAAGCTGCGCCGCTAATATATTTTTCTTTTCTTTTCTTTTCTTTTCTTTTCTTTTCTTTTCTTTTCTTTTTTTTCTTCTTTTTTTAACAACTGAACAAGAAACTCTCAAATGAGAGAAGAATAAATTTTTTTTATTATTCTGAAGTAAACAAAATAAACAATGTAGAATAAAATATTCAACATGAAGAGTTCTTATTCTACATTGAATCCTACCTTACTGTTGAAAATTCTTCCCCGGATTTTAAACAAATTCAGAATGATGTAATCAATAATGTGAATTTTTAAGCATTTCGGGGTGTTCAATAATTCTTGCAACAAGGTTAGGTAGGTATTATTGGTGTCATGCATTTTGTATTTCTTAATAAAATTAGACTCTTGTACTATAAAGTTTTGTTTTCTAACAACCAATTCTTCTGTGAAGTTCTAAAAATTTGGTTGTTGGTTATTCTCTAAGAATCTAAGTTCATCAAGAAAGAGTTCTTCAAAATTTAATTCAAAACAGCACATGTTTAACACAATTTTATTATTCTCAAGGACCTGATCTGCTTCTTCTAAAAACTCTAACTCTTCATCAAAAATTTCCTCAAAACTCAAATCAGACTCTTCTTCTTCTTCTTCTGATCTTTCCTGAATGTAGTTTATTTCTAGAGGCTGATTATTTGGTTGGTCCCCTGGATTAAAAATGTTGAGATCAGCAGTCAAATTCCCAAAGGACAGCTTCATTTGACCAGTTCTACAGTTGATGAGAGCATTAGAAGTGGCTAAGAACGGTCGTCCTAAGATGACAGGTGTCTGTCCTTTGGGATTGGAAACAGGCTGTGTTTCCAAGACTACAAAATCTACTGGAAAAATAAAATCTCCAACCTTAATCAGAACATCCTCTAACTCACCCATAGGGACCTTGACAGATCTATCAGCCAACTGTAAGGTGCATTTGGTTGGGTTCAGTACACCTAGACCCAATTGCTGATAGACTGAATATGGAAGCAAATTGACACTGGCCCCTAAGTCTAAAAGCGCCTTATCAATGTGAGTATTACCAATGATACATGAAATGATGGGGGAACCTGGATCTTTACGTTTCAAAGGTATGGGATTTGACAGCATTTCACTGATATTGGCGGCTAAAAAGACTTTCTTTGGAACATTTATTCTCCTCTTCTTAGTGCACAATTCTTTTAAAAATTTAGCATAAGATGGAATTTGTTCAATTACATCTAAGAGAGGAATGTTGACCTTAACCTGCTTGAATGTCTCTAGGATTTTCTCCTCCTGAGGAGAGTGTTTCCTAGACCTGAGTCTATCTGGAAAGGGAGCAACTGGTCTAAATCTATCAAAAGCAGGCTTAGGTTCAGGTTCAGGTTCTTGGTCATCTAAAGGGAGTGATTGTTGAATAGATTCATCAGAAGGAGAAGGAGAAGGAATTTGTACAGGATCAAAAGTTTGACTTGGGGGGTTCTCACTTGATTATCGACCTGTCTACCTGACCGAAGTGAATGGATTGCATTCACTTGAGCTTCATAGGATGAACTGCATCCTGTGTTATTAGGGTTAACCACGGGTTGACTCGGAAATTTTCCTTTCTCTCTTTCACTCACGGCACTAGCTAGTTGACCAAGTTGGGATTCTAATCTAGCTATAGCTTGAGTGTTGGAGTTGAGCATTTGTCCAGTGGATTGCATGAAGGAATTCAGAGTGCTAGACGTTTGAGTCAACATATTCGTGGTTTGAGTGGAGGCCTTAATTATGGTTTCCAAACCCCTTTCCAAGACGTTGAGACGTTTATCCTGATATGGATTGTGATGACTCTGAATTACAGCTTGATGAAGAGGAGACTAATTTTGATACGGCAGATTGGGTTATTGAAATTGTGAATGAGAATTGAACGGAACTGTGTTTCCCCTAGGATAATGTTGGGTTGAAGCGGGAGTGAAGTTTTGAGTTCCGGGAGAATTTCCTTGATTCCATGCAAAGTTGGGATGATTTCTCCAACCTGGATTATAGGTTGGAGAAAATGGATCATTTCTATGGTGCTGGAATACAACGTTCATCTGTTCTAATGTATTGTTGTTTCCTAGGAGAGGGCATTCCTCTGAAACGTGGGTAAGAGACTGACAATTGTGACATTCTGGGAAAGAAACATGATTGAGTTGAGCTGGAGCTCGTTCCTTAATTTCTAAGGCTTCTAACCTCCGCAGAATTGTCGCCATCTTCACTTCAGAAGCAATGTTTGACTCCAAGGAAAAACCACAAGACTTAGATTGGGGAACTGATGAAACCCTATCATCGCACTGTTCCCATTGCATTGTTTTTTTTTCAGAAAGACTCTCCAAAAACTCCCAAGCTTCATCAGCATTTTTCCTCATAAAATCCCCGTGGCACATTGATTCTAAGGAAGTTTTTGCAGAATAATCTAATCCCTCATAAATTATTTGGCACAATCGCCATTTCTCTAAACCGTGATGAGGACATTGGATGAGAAGATCTTTAAATCGGTCAAAATACTTCCAAAAAGGTTCTCCCGGGATAATTTTAAAGTTTTGAATGCTGTTCCTAAGCTTTACCGTTTTATGAATAGGAAAAAATTTCTTAAGAAAAACGGTGACAAATTCATCCCAAGTTGAGATGGAATTTGTTGGTAAGTTGTACAGCCATTTTTTAGCTTTATCCTTAAGAGCAAATGGAATAAATCTAAGCTTAACCGCATCTTTATTTAATTCTCTCATTTTAATCATAATACACACTTCCTCAAATTCTGAAATAAAAATATATGCGTCTTCTGTTTCATTACCAAGGAATTTGGGAAGCATGTTTATGCATTGCGGTTTAAGTTCAAAACTTATTCTATTTGTTTCGGGGAGCCTAATGCATGAGGGGATTGCATTCCTAATGGGATAACACATCATGAAGAACGGGTGGATTAGGATGCTTCATTTCTATGATTGGTTCAAAGCGAATTAATCGACATGTATTATCCCTAATCCACTGTTGCATACACCAAAATATATCTTTTTATTTTTATTTTTATTTTTTATTTTTTTAAGAAAAAAAATTAGTTTTTTTATGAGAAGAAAAGGATAAAGAAAAATCTTAACTAAAACAAATCAAAACAATCACTTTTCAATCACTCTAATTCTAGGGTTTAGCCAAATTCACTAGACCAGCTCCTAACCAAAAACTCCTACAGTGAAAAGATAAAAGTTTTATCCAGATAGTTAGCCAGGTAAGGATAGTACTAGAGGGTGATCAAAGATCAATTAAGTACCTCTTTCCTTACGGAGCGCTTTACGCAACCCCTAAACCTTGCCTTAGACACAAACTAATCTGAGAAAACTTAAACCGGTTCACTTAAGGATTTCTTGTTCCTTATTGAGCTCGAATCCTTAGGGGCCAACGTCTAATGAGCTTTATTAGGCTTGGGTTTGTGAAGTGAGGAATTAGTGATTTTTGGGCTAAGAAAAGGGTGATGAAATCCCTTACCTTATCTCGATTTTTAAGTGTGTGCCAAATCAAGATGCTCAAATCACTTGGTGAATTCCTACTATCAATATGAAATGCAACCCTATGAATTAAAAGCAACTAAAAAGGATGAAAAAGAAAAATCTTTTTTTTAATTAGGGTTAACAATCAAACAAATAAGAAGGGGGAATTTGTTTGAATTTATTATCTTGTTAGTAAATGTCAAAGTAGATGGTGAATTTTATTATGTTCAACAAAAAAATAAAATCTTTTTTTTAAGTCCTAATTGTCTCTAATTGTGAAGCAGTAGCTAAAGGGTGGAATTAAAAACTAGAAAGAGGACTTACCCGAAAGCAAATCTTCAAATCCTAGCTCTCCAATCCGCGATCTTCAAGCTCCAAGCGTTTCCTTCACAAAAAACACACAAGTTAAAGAACCAAAATAATTAAAACCTACTTAAGCACCTTCCCCGACAACGGCGCCAAAAAACTTGATGCGGCATAAACATGTACCAAAAAGGTTACAAGTGCACAACCGTATCAAGTTATAGTATAAAGATATCGATCCCACGAGGAAGGTGTTTTGTAGGAGAAAATATAAAATCGGTTCTTATGTTGTGTACGTGACAAATAAGATTGATGAGTGAATATAATTGTGAAGAGATTGAGAGAGTGAAGATAGTGTGTGATAGGTGCAAGTGAGAGTGGAATTGACAAAAGAATGAGTATGATCAATAAAGTGAGAAGGAAAAAATGAATAAAATCAAGAAACGAATAAAAAAAATCAAGAATGAAGAACAAAATTCTAGAATAAAAGAAAATATAAGAAATTAAAGATGGTGGATGTAGGCATCGAAAATTGCCTATGGGTCTCCACGAACGGCTCAGTGTTAAAGAGCGACGATGAACGTCACTATCCGATCCACAGGAGTTCGATTGACATCGATGAACGATTGAAGTGAATCGACGAACTACGTGAGCTGATAGAATTTCGGAATAACGAAGGCACGGGCCAATCGGGAACCCTGTGATGTTCACAAAAAGAACAACGCCCTTCATATCTCGTTCACTCTACAGATAATCCAACCATTGGAGCGGATAGAACTCTTCAGTCAAGCTCTCAACGCACTTGGAATCACTGCAAATCCGAGTTCGGATGAAGAATTTACGGCGGAAACAATCAAACATATGCAACGGAGCGTCTCAGGCTGAACTGGGACACCCGGGTGTCCTCGGGAAAGTCGAAACACCCCAGGGGTGTCTAGGCAAAGCCAAGACACCCCAGGACTGTCTCGACCAAGCCGAGACACCCCAAGGGTGTCTGCGGCTTTGCGCTAGACACCCCAGGGGTGTCCCAACGCCTATGTGCCTCATGCCTATAAATAGACCATTAGGCCTCACTTTTTGAGGATCTGGATTTTGGAGAATTGGCGAAGCCCTGCTGGAGTGAAGAGTGATCGAGCACTCAATACAAGAGAGTTCTTCATCAGATCTACATCACCCGTATCCGTTCCTTAGCATTACCCCTCGTGCGGTAAATCCTAAGAAGAGCAAATATCTCGCTTTATTCCGAGATAGAGCGCTTCAAGTTTCTAGATCTCCTCGCGGATCGACGGAAGCTCTGCCCGATTTTTCTCTGGAATCAGATCTGATTGTCCAGGTAGTCCACGGATATCGACGTCCCGTCACAGGCTAAAGACCACGCAGCAAGAGACGATAAACGGATCTTGTGTTTATTTTCAAAAAGTTTGTAATTTTTTATTCGTTTTTGAATATCATTTGTAACGTTTGAAGTTTTAATGAATCAATGATTGAAAGAGCAACTTTTGACGAAAACAAAGCTGGCGACCACAGTGGGACGCCAACGGCCTCGCTGCGAGGCCGTCCGTGACGCAACCGGCATTCAAGATCCGCGGTGAATGAGAGATTCGAATAACGAGTTCGATCGACAAAAGTTTGAAGAGTACATCTCTTCCTCCTCCTCCAGATCCGCCTCTCCGAACAGGCGCAGGAAGGCATCCTCTTCAGAAATGTTCGCGGGACCTTCAGCTCGAAGATCCAAAATCCCATTGCCCGCCGCTGCGCCGCGCCACACGCGACGTTCTCGGCGTGTCCAACGTGGTCGAGACGCGCAGATCCGGACTTCTCCTCCGCCGAGGAGATGGCTACTGAAGACGCTCCAGCATTGTCAAAGAGAGCACGCCAAAGACGCGTCAACGCCGTTGCTCGTCCAGCTGGCCAAGGCTTTGGAGCCGATGGACGGGATCCGCTATAATGTGGATCTAAATCAGCAGCGTTGGGAACAACACGCGAACAACCACTCCTCCTCCAAGACAGAACGAACGAATGGGTTCGTGTCAAGAGGTACCCGCTCCACCCTCGAGGAGCGAATCAAGAAGCACTCGAGCATTGCTCGCACATGCCGAGCCGCTTTTTTGGCAAGAAAAGCGAGAAAATGCAGAGGGGTGAAGCAAGTGGAGAAGCCGCCTAAGCGCAAGCAATTTGGGTGGCCAAAGAGCAAAACCACACTTAAGGCAAAAGTGGGCGGTGACGTCTTATCTTCCAGCCCTATTCAAATCCAGATTCCCGTTTTCCCCTGTCCCGTACCTCGGGGCGAGGGGCACGGCCTATCCAGTCAGGAAAGAAGTGGATCAATAAAACCAGGGCGTCCTTTGAAGGGTGCGCTCGATCCTGCTGAAGATCGGAGGTAAGCACCGTCAAGGGAGCGATTTGGGACCGTGCAAAGTCCGCCAACACACAGTCAAGACTGGGGGTCGTACTAACAAGGGAAAGCCCCTATTCACCC
>NC_033794.1:56411177-56452013 GCF_001876935.1 Asparagus officinalis
ATCTTGTTACTTCAAAGATCAATGCTGGATTCTCCTTGAAAAACTCCTTAGTTCACCGAAGTCTTTTGCTGCCTTCGATTGTTTACCTATCCCACAGTAGTGCAGGTGTTGCCTTACAGAGACGAATATCCAAATACCTCAGTTCTCTCGGCCTTCTTCCTTCGGAAAACGCCTTCGTTCACGCGACGCTTCAGATCTTCCAAGTGTCAGACGGTGCTGTTCCATTGTTCCAACACTCAACGCAGGTTGTTGGGCAAGTTTGAGTTGAATTCCTCTGTGATCGGTCCCGGCAGTTCATCGCCTTGTTCTCGGAACCGTCTTGACGAAGGTTCGACTAATCCCCTCTTTTGTTTCTCGTCGGAGGCAACGATCACGCCTCAGATATCTCGGTGTCGTCGTCGGCAAGAAGTTGCGCGAGAACTTTCGTTCCATGTGTCCCAGCGTGTTTATTGCTTCCTGGCTTGAGGCGACACCACGAAGCGGCCTCCGCGAGAGTGCCAACAAATGACCCACCATCGAGGCCTCATTTCGGAGATAATACCAAGTGCGATTTGAAATAAATCAAATGCTGAGTGGAACCCTTCCCATCGAACGGCGTGAACGTTGATTAACTGAACTTCGCGCCGATAGGGGTCGATTTCCCATTCTCGGTGGGTCATGGACAAGGAATTACCTGTTTTCTTCGTCTCTTTGAGCGAGATCAATGTGTTTCTTGCTTCCGAGATCTTGATCTTTCAAGTCTTCTACTTGTATCTTCGTTGGCATCCGTTTACCACCCCCTGTATGACAGGGGGTTATGGCATTGTGAGTTCATCCCTATCTGCGTGCTCCTTTTCCTTGAATAATCTGGTTTACCGCGCGGTTTCGATTCACTTTGCTGGTATCCTGAATGCCTGGATTTGTTGCTCATGCATCTCTTCTCTCTGCCTGCATGGCCATCTCATCTCGATTTGAAACTTTTCTATTCTGCTTTAGCAAGCGTCTTCAAGCATCTTGGCATTTTTCCGTCGCTTATCATAAAATTGATTCGCGGGGTTGCTCTTCGCTGGACACCTGTATTGTCCGCATACGAACAGCAGCAGCAGGAAATCGATTCTTCACTTCATTCGAGGCAATCTTGTCCGAACCCTACCATCAGTTCTTCGTGCGATTGGCCTCCGGACTCGCAGACGGGCTTACACGCCGGGACGCTTCCAGAAACGATTTGAGATCAATCTGTGCCTGATGTCTCTTTTGTGGTTTTTCATAGTTGGCGGTGACCCTCGGAAATTCTCCGTCTTAACCACGCTTCTTCTTTGCGGGAAACGCCTATGCCTTGGTTTTGGCGTTTCAGTGCCGAGCCTTCGAACACTGAAATTCTCTTCGGCGGATTACCTTGCATGCCAAGTTGCCCATTAAGGACAGTACCGCCCGAATGAGCCTTTGAACAAGGGCACTGAGTCTCTCCTGTTCTCGGGGACTCTCTTTCTTGTTCTGTTCGTTACCCCCGGCACGATAGTACAACTGCGCTCATTTGACAGTCGAGTAAAACCTATCGTTGTGTGGGCAACGACTTCAGGTATAACATTATCACTATCAGATGATAATGTTTCCATCTTGGAGGTGCGAATTGCCTTCCTTGGACTTTCAAGAAGTACGCGCTTGAGACAGCCTTTTTTGGGTGAATTCTTCAGCGGGCTCTTGCGACCTCAAATGCGTAAATTAGCGCGTTGCAGTTGCACTTGAGCTCCTTGTCACTGTTGGAGGTAGCGGGGACCCCAGCGTGGTTGATCTCGTCGGGGTTTTCTTAGTGGGCCCAAACGTTCTTGGATTCCGGGAGCTTTGCTTCGCTCATCGCGGAATTGCGACCGAGGGTGCTCAAGACTGGCTTTCTTCTTCGGGAGGATTCTGCATGATCTCCCGGAGTCAGCTATGGGAATTCTCGGGCGACTTGCTGGGTTCGCCGGAGGTTGAATTTGGTTTGGAGGCTGCGTTGCTGCTTTTGGTCTGAACGGCCGTTCAGACTTCGGCCTTCCAAACTTCTTGCGATCATTGGTGGCGGCCTTCTTGGCACTTCTTTCTGCAACTTTCTACGCGGCACTTCTTCGGCTTGAGCCCGTGCCTGCCGCTGCATAGTGCGCGGCCGTTTGCGATGCTGCTCTTGCCAGCGTCGAACGATTTCCGTTTTTGACACGGATCCATTCCATTGTTGGCCGGCTATGTAAGAGGTGCCGTTTCATTTGTTGTGGAGCGCTGTTTGCCTCTTTTGTTCTTCAGATCCGGTGTCGTAGGCGGATCCCGTCAACGACTCCATGGCTTGCCGAATCGTTTCGCAAGGCGTTGACGTTGCCTTTGGCGGCTCTTTCGAGAGAGTCACACGCCCTCTGTGGCAGAAGCAGTTGGCCAGAGCAGATCTGACCTGGTGGAAAACTGGAGTAATCTCACGCGATGCGACTTTGGCATTCAAATGGGGCGAGATCTTCGCTGTAGCTTCGCACTTCTTCAACAACGGAACCTTTCTCCTGCGAAGGAGAACTATGACTTCTTGGACTTGCGGGGGAGGTCGAATTCTAGACGGATTGGTATGAAAGCGGCTACTCCTCGAACTTGGTCTAGATCGAATTCGTATTCGACCTCTCCACGACGGATGAGATCCGCGCGCTGCGACGCTCTGATCTCGTCGGCGAGATTGGTGGCTCCACCTGTGTCGCCAGATTGTTCCGCCCTGGAAAATTTGCTGCTTTCTTTGTTTTATTTGATTTCCATTGTCATCTTAAGTTACAAACTTTTTGAGTTTACAAAAGATCGGTCTTTTTATAAGATCAAATAAAATAAACAAAGATTACAAAACTTTTCTCCTTTTATGTCGAACGAATCGCGAGCTCTTTTTGCGAGTCGCTCGCTTGGTTGGCGTTCTTTGCCTGCGCCGGGGTTATTTGGCCGTGGACCACCGCGAGATCTAGATCGGTTCGGATCTACGCAGTACACGGGTTTATTTCACCACAGGAAATAATAGCCGGGGAGGATTGTTTCACCAAGCGAAACAATCGTCCACAGTTCGCGGATCTACAGACCAAGCTTAGCATCGGAGTATTGCCTGCGTTAGCATCTGAATCTGATCCTCTCGAACACCTCTTTATTTTGACGTTGATGATCGCGAGCCACCTGATCTGAAGGAGTGGTCCCGAAGTCCGCAAAATTTTAATCTTTTTTTTAAGTTCCGAGTCTCCATATTCCAGCAGGGCTTCGCCCTTCTCTCCAAAAATTTCAACCTTCAAATGAACAAGGCGTAGCCATATTTATTAGGCACCCAGATCTGTGCCTAGTCCAAGATCTGGCCGGCACTCATGGTGCGCTCGGCTCTGGGCCGAACGCCACCTTTGAGGTTGGCTCGCATGGCCGAGCCACCTTGAGTTTGGCTTCTGCTTCGGCGAGCCCCTCTAGGTGGTGGGTTGCGTGGTTTTATTTTCCGCCTTAGTTCTATCCGTGATTTGGTTCTGTGAGTTGATTTATCCAGACTTGATTCGTTGACCTGATTTTGGCCCCCAGTAATCCGCGATCCTGATTACTCAGCTAAATCCACTCTGAATCTGAGTCCGAAACCGATCTTGATTCGATCGTGATTCGTCGAGTGGCCCTTGGTTAGGATGACTCGTTGACTCTTCGAACATTGGCTTGATCCCGCCACGCGATATGGACGTATTTCCCGGTTTTCCGGATTCGGCCCCATCTGTTCTTCCTCTGTGCTTGCTGGGCGAGTTTAGTCGAATACTCTCAGTATGCCACTCGATTGTCGTTTGTCCGGGTTGTGTTGAACCAGAAGTCAGAAACGCTAGGCAGCTAACAGGGTGACCCTCCATTAAGAACATTTTTATATGCTAAAAACATTTTTCAATTAACTTTCCATAAGAGAGAGAGCCTCATATCATATAGACCGTGAAGATATGTCATTGACTCATCTCATGAGTCATGCTATGAAGTCAAATCTAAATGTAATGATTCCTTTATCATTGAGTCATGCAATGACTCATTTCTCATGGTCATGCAAAGAGTCATGGAAGAATCAAAACTATATGCTAAAACCATGTGCCCAAACCATACCACCTTAATGACTCATCTCATGACTCATTAATTAAGGTATAATAAAGTGTGTATTTCATAAATAAAAATACCATATCAATACGGTATTTCATAAATACGATATTTTGTAATTTTTCCAATCATTGACTAATAAGTCATCATATGACCAAAAAAGTCAATGAGTTGACCAAAAGTCAACTGTTGACCAAAAAGTCAACTAGTTGAATAAAAGTTAACTTTATAGGAAAAATACTGGAATTCATTTCCTAAGCACATAGCATTCCGATTTTACTGATATACATAACCGTTTATGTATATCTGGTAAAATCATATATGTGTATTAATTATATGCATCACTCTATAAATTGTGTTTTATAGGATTTAAGTACGCGCTTGGTGTGACTCTAGGGCCTAACTTAAGAACTCGGCAGTGGATGATATCCACAAGTACAACAGAGGTGCTAACTACACATGAAGACTACCCGTGTATAAGTGTCTGCAAGATACTGACACAATTATTTCAGGACCACTCAATGATAATATTGTACAGTCCGGTCTCTTCGTCAAATCATGTCAAACTATCGAGCCTAGAGTATGGAAAACTATTAAACCCTAATAGCTCGATTAGTGTTTGTTGATATTAAACTCATAACCTATAAGATCAAACTGACACTCAGTTTATCTTATTTACATCGGCCAAAGATTTTCTAGCTATAGTTATATCAAACAATCTTATGACATTAACCCCTTATACTGGGAGAGACGAATCCCATCTTGGCATCTCAATATCTACTTATGTTTCGGAATGCACCTAACAAGAACCGTTATGCACAACTCAATAAGAACTGTGGTTAGGTAAAAGTCTAAGTACACCTATACTGACATGTAAGATATTACACTTATGCCTCAGGTCAAGAGACTACTATGTACTATATCACTTGAGAACTTCTATTTGACAGTCAAGTATAATTACCAACTAGATGTTCTCAGTGAGTTATTCAGTCAACTCATTCACTAATGAGTCACTTGTATACTATATCTTGATGTCTCACATCAATGTTCCAAGAGATGGATCATCATCCTACCAAAGGAGAAATAAAGTATACACTAGTCTTCCCAAAGTGATGATGTCTCATTTCAACACTTCATCGACAAGCAATATTTTAGAATATACGTTAGCGACAAATCAGATCTCTTCATTACGATCATATCCGAAATGTCTGATAGTCTAGTATCATTCTAAGGACTTTATCTGTATTAAAATACCAGATAAATCTGACCAAAATAGCATACTATCATTTTGAACAAGGATGTTATATTTATATAGGTCATGTTATACTATACAATTATTGCCTGCAGGGCACTTATATCTAACAATAAATATAAGTGTGTTCAACAAAAAAAAAGAAGTACATCAGATAAACTGAAATAAAACTATTAATCTCTAACATGTAGGAGTCAACTCAAAAGTACATAGGCACTCAGCCTCCAAAATAAAATACAACTCTAGAAATCAACTAAAACAACTACTAAGCTAATGTGGAGACATAACTGACTATCACGAAACAATGGTGACTATGCAGGAACTCCGTTAAACTGCGGCTCTCCGGAACTCTGACCCGCTGCCTGAAAAAAGGGGAAAACAACAGCGTCAGAGCACTAGCAAGAACATCTCCATCCACCCCCAGAGGAAGGTCTACTACATATGATGGAGGCTCTACCTAAAATGTGCATAGTCTACCTAATTCATTTACCATATACTAAATGAGGTTAATATTTAGAAATCCACAACACGAGACTGGTACGTCGAGCGAAATAATCCAAATAAGAAAACCCTCATATATATCATGCGTCTCAAATTGTGAATCACTAAATATCAACTCCAGGCTAAGAATAAATAATAAAAAAAAATACATTACAAAAATACCATCCCAACTAGTGTCATAATGTCCAACCAAATACCTTGCACTACCCTTAGGTAGATGATACAGATACGAGTACATAATCCGGTATAACCGACAATACAATATACCCCATTGCAATATAACTCAACGGTGAACCATGTTCATAATTAACTCCCGCCTAAGCCTCAAGCTGTCAAAAGTTTCACAATACTATCTCTTTCAAATATCTATAGCTCATCGCATCATTTTGCGAAACGAACTACCTATTCAGACATCCTAAGAAAATATGGCTCACTAGCCTCATCGCATCACCATGCGGAACGGATGTAAAACCCTAAAAATTTTGAGCTTATGAATGATAAATTGAATTAGTATGTGATTAACTATAATGGGTGGATATTTATTTTAATAAATAACATTAGATAGTGTATGAGTACACTAACAAGTATTTTGAGTATAAATAAGTCAGCAAAAGAGAAAGAAATGAGTCAAAACATGCACAAAGACCCAAAGAGTAAAAATCTAAAAATGCACAGATCGGTCGACCGCGGGCCGTTAGTCGACCGCAGCTCGGTCGACCGCCATAGTCAATCGCGAAAACATTGTATGCTGTTTTCCTATTTTGAGTTGGTTTAGGATATCTAAAGTCCACATCCGTTTTCTCTTGATAAATTATATATAATATTATATATATATATTATATATATATATATAATATATATATATTATATATATATATATATATATATATATATATATATTATATATATATATATATTATATATATATATATATATATATATATATATATATATATATATATATATCATATTTTCAGGTGAGGTTTAGTATTATTCATACTTTTTAAACCCTAGCAGCCACTAAGAAATTCTTCAAACCCTAATTTGTTTTTAAGAAAGAGATTAAGGGCTTTAAAGCGGGATTTTCGGTTTGTGGCTTAGAGATCGGTTTTGAAATTTTATCTCTCATATTTTAGATCAAGTCTCAGGAGAGTTTCATCTCTGCTAATCTCTCTCCCTATTTTAAAAACGTTTTTAAAGAGTTTTAACTTGTTTCATAGAGCCTAATTGACTAATTTGTGAATAAAAAAACAAATATTTTGTATATATGTATAAAGACTAGGTCTTTTCATATTTAAGAGATTAAGAACGAAATTTTAGTAGTGTTCTAAGATCTAAAAGTAATTAACAATATCGTTTAACTGAGATTTAATAAGTTTAATCATCATATTTGTGTTTCATGCATGTTTAAGGGTTTAAGCATGTTTATTTTTGCAATTAATCATGTTAAACATGTTTGATGATTCCCAGAGATGATGATTTTATGTTCACAATGTTTTATATATGTTTCAGTATGAATTAATCAAGTTTGAATCACAGAAACACGACACGAACACAACTATGCAGAAACCTGCACAGATCTAGAAAAATCGGGTTCGGTTGACCGCGCCTAAGCGGTGATCGACCGCGTGCCAGGCAGAAGCCTGGGCAACCTCTAAAACCTGACCGACACAAAGATGTGGTCGACCGCCCACTCCTTATATGGCCTGTGCATGTTTGTTCTTCACTGTTTTGAATTTTCGAGAGATTTTATCGATTTTGTACTATTGTATTACGATATTTAGGAGTTGTTTAACACCTGGAATGTTGGTGAATGCCAGATATTGATACGTACACCAAGATATGTGCACGTACACTTAGATTATGTTGTATTGACACGCGCTATTGAGATATTTGACACACGTTGAGTTGATGAAAGTGTAATAATATATAATAAACTATTGTTTATTAGTTATGGATGCTGAATATAGTTCTTTATCCCGTAATGAGACCTCGGCCATACCACTAGGAGTAGTTGGTTATTTTTTCCATAATGAGACCTCGGTGGTACCAAATACTCGAAGATGATTGGGGTATTTTTCCGGGTTTGGCTAATGAGCCTATACGCCGTTGTACGATCATCTAAAAATATATCCGAAATAGGGAGATAAAACCTATTACTATAGAATGATTGAGTAAGGAAGTTGAACCCACATGTAATTGTGCGAACCTTATAAGAGTATCGTTATTTCATGTAGCCGGAATTGGGAGATAAAACCTATTACCGTAGAGCGATTGAGTAAAAACCTTATAAGAGTATCGCTATCGCATGTGGAGATGCATACATATGTACATTGTGTAGTATATTCCCATGATGCACATGATATAGTTCATGATGATTGTTGAGCAGGTTGACTTTTCCTTATCAGTTTTCCAGCTACATGTGGTAGACTGAGATTTAGACAATTGTTTAATAATAATTTTCATATCGAGTACGCCAGCTACCTGAGGGTAGTTTGAGAATAGGAAAATGGTTCTTTTTGGTTGAGGTTTGAAGAGTTTTCCTTTATGAAATGTTTTCATTCATAGGATTGGAATTAGTATTTAGACATCCACAATTTAAGACATGGTATATACATAAGGGTTTCCTTGTTTGGATTATTTCGCTCGACGTACTAATTCTCGTGTTGTGGGTTTCTAAATACTAATCTCCATTTAGGACTTATATGAATATTTTTATATCTATATTGTATTAACAGTATTTTCTTATATACTCTTACCACTTCCCCTTAGGAGTGATGGAGATGATCTCGTTAGCACTTTGACGCTTTTTATTCCCCCTCCCTCCTTTCAGGCAGCGAGTCCGGTACACAGAGAGTCACAGGTTGATGGGATTCCATCTTAGATTTTATCTAGTTATTTATATACTTGTAGTTATTTCATAACTCCACATGTAGTTGTTTATTTTTAGACTCTAGATTTGTAATCTATTTTGTAGAGGTTGAGTGCCTTAGTGAGACTACATTTGACTCATGTATTGAGATTTATTTCAGACTCAGAGTTATTCTATTTATTTCAGTTGGACTCATGTGTTGATTATTCTTATACTTCTTCTGTGTATATATTGTTCTTGTACTATTTCCATTATTGCCTGTTTGTACCTTTACCTATTGTTGACTCCACTTGAGAGATAGTAACTGTGATGGTGAAACATGTCGTAGCATGGTGTTGGTGCTTGGCAGGTTTGATAATTCGGGTTTCACCTTAGACTACAGCCTTGTGTGTAATGTTACATTAAACGCTGGGTGCTTTTAGGCATCGGACTTGGCGCCCAACGCTTAGTCGTCTAGGCGGGCGCCTAAGCGGTTTCTAGGCGTTTTTTTCTTTCTTCATTTAAGTGGTGGTCGATGAGGTTTTGCTGAAGGTCAGAGGAGGTAGTAGAGATGTTCATATTTGGAGGTTAATGGAGTTTGGAGGACGTGTAGGCTACGACACATAAAATCACAATCAAGGCCTACTGGGTGCAATCTACGTAAGCAGATAATGCTCCCCTAAACGCTTGTAAAATCTAGGTAGGCAGCCTAAATACAGCCTAGGCACTAGGCGCTAGTTAGGCGGCCTAGGTACCGCCTAGGTCTAGGCGTATGTCTAAGCAGACTAGGCCAAGGTTTTTAAAACAGTGCTTGTCTGAACCCTCGAGCGTCATAACAGACTACCTCCTTGGGCATCCTACAAGTACGACTTATTAGCCTCATCGCATCACCATGCGAAACGGACTACTTGTTTAGACATCCAAAGAAAATACGACTCACTACTCTTATCGCATCACTATGCGAAACGGACTACCTATTCAGGTATCCTGCAAATGCGGCTCACTAGCCTCCTTCAATGGTATACCGACGCACTACCTTAAGCAGTACTGAGCTGTGCTCATTAACTGTATTCTTACATACACATATACTATTCTTACTAATCGTCTCCCTCTCGTGGTCAAAACAATACATAAAATTATCCTCTCCCGGAGATTTGTGTGTGCTAAAACTCCATACATGTACATCCATGGTCGCGCGTGTGTACGTACGGCTTGAACCTCATGTTTACAACCATACAATTGTGGAAAAGAAAAACCTTCATCAGCAATTTAACATGTCGGTCAACTGCCCTTGAGCATCGGTCGACCAATGACGAATGTGCACAACATGTACAACACTACAATTCGCTATCGGTCGACCGATGACAAGAGTCAGTCGACCGAACAAAAAGAAAGATTCAAACCTGATAGTCTATCGGTTGACTGATCTTTCTGATCAGTCAACCGACGGATATGTTGAAGACCTGTAAATCACTATCGATCGACTAATCAACGTGATCGGTCGATCGATGTGCACTAATACGAGATATTTATAGATTTTTGTGTTTTGTAACTTTTCTCAACATCAAATTTTTGTAAACATGTAAAGCAAAACATGATTAAACTTTCGTAATTACATAACAATGGATTAGCCTAAATAGGATCAGATCACTTAGGTTCATAATTCTAGGGTTTAAACATCCTAATCATTAACACTCTCAATTAATTTGATAAATTAGGGGTTTAACTATTTAAAATTTGTAAATTAATAATTAATCTGAAAACTAATGATCATGATCATGCATTCTTGTTGATTTGTGATTAAATCTATAGATCTTTTCATTGATTTAAGTTCTAATCATCAAATCTAAGATATACTAGTCAAAAGATTAAGATCTAAGCATCAGATTTAAATATTATACATCATATTTAAATTCTACTTATTAAAGATCTAAAATTTTACAGGGATGGGTTTGGAGGAAGGTGTTCTTGCCTTGGATTTTGTTTTGACCTCTCTCTATGGAAGAAACACGATACTCCTTTACCAAATATCGTAGATCTCACCCTCTTCTTAGTATTTGCTTCACAGAGCTCTCCAAAAACTTGCAATCTAGGGTTAGGGTTTAGAGAGTGGATGGCTGCTACTAGGGTTCAAAGATTTAGATCAAAGAGAGGAAATTTCGTGAAAGTTATGTATATATATACTTATATGCAATTGGGATCAAATTCAACCCGACCTAAAACCTAATCTGGGTACACCCGTCGGTCGACTGATCCCCCTTGATCGGTTGACCGACCAGAAATAAATTCAGTTGATAGGTTTTCGTGCACATGTGCATGTTTGTACTCATATATACTCATATACGTACTTAATCGATCTCAAATCGATTATTATCATACTCATTCACCTCAAAATAGTATCATTCATATTAAAAATAATTTATTACTATTTATCATAATATTTTCAAAATTACGGGGTTTTACATTCACCCCCTTAAAAGAATTTTGTCCTCAAAATTCCGCAATCGTATCTTAGAGTTTAACAATATGAGAAATGCACATTGAGGGAATAATCACAACAAGGAAACCCCCACTTACACATCTCATACCATTAATCACAAGATCAGAATCATAAGCAATATTTACACTTAACATCTAGAATGTAAATACTCCCACTTAACCCCTAATTAAACAGAACTAGTACGTCGGGTGAAAAATCCAAACAATGAACCACTCATGTATATACCATATATTCCGAATGATTAGAAGCTAAGTGTTAATACCCACTGTTTGTAGGAAAAATTCAAGAAGAAATGAGAGGAAATGAATTTGTATTAATCTCCCTAACTGACTTAGGAAAAGAATGAATACAATCTCTCTCTAACCGACTTAGAAAAAGAAATTATAATTCTTTTTATCGGTCTCCTAGTTTACAAAAGAGAGAAGGAATCGACAGAAATCCTTCCTTTTGTTTAAAGCTGAGTTCTTCTTGGTGTCGATGGGAGTTTGAATCTTATATTCCATTGAAGATCCGAGCACCTCGCTTCGCAGAGCTTCGTCTATTCCTCTTGACCTTGACGTCAGGAAGAACTTGCGAGGCAAGTTTAGAACTCTAAACGAGTTAAGAATAACTTGCAGGGCAAGTTTTAAACTCATAACAAGTTATGAACTCTAAGAAAGAGTTGATTTCAGAGGGCAAATGAATCCCTTTTAGCCAAAGAACCAATCTCAAGATGATAATCCGAAATGGTTCAAAGAGCTAAGCCAAAAGCTCCAATAATGATCCAACCAGAGCCAATAAAAGTTTCTCCCTTTTTAGCTGTGGAACCAACTATTTATAGAGTTTTAAAGGGTTTAACCGGCCCCTTAAATTGCTCCTTAATGGGGGCTTAATTGCCCCCAATAAATAGGTAATCGTTCAAGTGATTTGAAATGGTCAAAACGCGAGATTTGCATTTAGCTTCAATATGCAGAGGTGAGCCTCGCGTGTAGCTTTTGAATACGAAGGTCGCGTTTTGTTGATGAAACGAGAGTGTCGCGTTTATTGATGAAACACAAAGGTCGCATTTGGCTTCGGAGATGCAGAGATTGTCAAGTTGTAGTCTCTGCATCACCTCTGCATCAAGTCTTCTTAGGATACAAAGGTTGTCATCTTGTAACCCTTGTTTCCTGGCTTCTGAAGATGCGAGTTCGCTGTCATTAAAGTTGTCAGATTGTAACTCTCATCGACGGTATCGTTTTTTTCTTTCTTCATTTAAGTGGTGGTCGATGAGGTTTTGCTGAAGGTCAGAGGAGGTAGTAGAGATGTTCATATTTGGAGGTTAATGGAGTTTGGAGGACGTGTAGGCTACGACACATAAAATCACAATCAAGGCCTACTGGGTGCAATCTACGTAAGCAGATAATGCTCCCCTAAACGCTTGTAAAATCTAGGTAGGCAGCCTAAATACAGCCTAGGCACTAGGCGCTAGTTAGGCGGCCTAGGTACCGCCTAGGTCTAGGCGTATGTCTAAGCAGACTAGGCCAAGGTTTTTAAAACAGTGCTTGTCTGAACCCTCGAGCGTCATAACAGACTACCTCCTTGGGCATCCTACAAGTACGACTTATTAGCCTCATCGCATCACCATGCGAAACGGACTACTTGTTTAGACATCCAAAGAAAATACGACTCACTACTCTTATCGCATCACTATGCGAAACGGACTACCTATTCAGGTATCCTGCAAATGCGGCTCACTAGCCTCCTTCAATGGTATACCGACGCACTACCTTAAGCAGTACTGAGCTGTGCTCATTAACTGTATTCTTACATACACATATACTATTCTTACTAATCGTCTCCCTCTCGTGGTCAAAACAATACATAAAATTATCCTCTCCCGGAGATTTGTGTGTGCTAAAACTCCATACATGTACATCCATGGTCGCGCGTGTGTACGTACGGCTTGAACCTCATGTTTACAACCATACAATTGTGGAAAAGAAAAACCTTCATCAGCAATTTAACATGTCGGTCAACTGCCCTTGAGCATCGGTCGACCAATGACGAATGTGCACAACATGTACAACACTACAATTCGCTATCGGTCGACCGATGACAAGAGTCAGTCGACCGAACAAAAAGAAAGATTCAAACCTGATAGTCTATCGGTTGACTGATCTTTCTGATCAGTCAACCGACGGATATGTTGAAGACCTGTAAATCACTATCGATCGACTAATCAACGTGATCGGTCGATCGATGTGCACTAATACGAGATATTTATAGATTTTTGTGTTTTGTAACTTTTCTCAACATCAAATTTTTGTAAACATGTAAAGCAAAACATGATTAAACTTTCGTAATTACATAACAATGGATTAGCCTAAATAGGATCAGATCACTTAGGTTCATAATTCTAGGGTTTAAACATCCTAATCATTAACACTCTCAATTAATTTGATAAATTAGGGGTTTAACTATTTAAAATTTGTAAATTAATAATTAATCTGAAAACTAATGATCATGATCATGCATTCTTATTGATTTGTGATTAAATCTATAGATCTTTTCATTTGGTTAAGTTCTAATCATCAAACCTAAGATTTACTCATCAAAAGATTAAGATCTAAGCATCAGATTTAAATATTATACATCATATTTAAATTCTACTTATTAAAGATCTAAAATTTTACAGGGATGGGTTTGGAGGAAGGTGTTCTTGCCTTGGATTTTGTTTTGACCTCTCTCTATGGAAGAAACACGATACTCCTTTACCAAATATCGTAGATCTCACCCTCTTCTTAGTATTTGCTTCACAGAGCTCTCCAAAAACTTGCAATCTAGGGTTAGGGTTTAGAGAGTGGATGGCTGCTACTAGGGTTCAAAGATTTAGATCAAAGAGAGGAAATTTCGTGAAAGTTATGTATATATATACTTATATGCAATTGGGATCAAATTCAACCCGACCTAAAACCTAATCTGGGTACACCCGTCGGTCGACTGATCCCCCTTGATCGGTTGACCGACCAGAAATAAATTCAGTTGATAGGTTTTCGTGCACATGTGCATGTTTGTACTCATATATACTCATATACGTACTTAATCGATCTCAAATCGATTATTATCATACTCATTCACCTCAAAATAGTATCATTCATATTAAAAATAATTTATTACTATTTATCATAATATTTTCAAAATTACGGGGTTTTACATTCACCCCCTTAAAAGAATTTTGTCCTCAAAATTCCGCAATCGTATCTTAGAGTTTAACAATATGAGAAATGCACATTGAGGGAATAATCACAACAAGGAAACCCCCACTTACACATCTCATACCATTAATCACAAGATCAGAATCATAAGCAATATTTACACTTAACATCTAGAATGTAAATACTCCCACTTAACCCCTAATTAAACAGAACTAGTACGTCGGGTGAAAAATCCAAACAATGAACCACTCATGTATATACCATATATTCCGAATGATTAGAAGCTAAGTGTTAATACCCACTGTTTGTAGGAAAAATTCAAGAAGAAATGAGAGGAAATGAATTTGTATTAATCTCCCTAACTGACTTAGGAAAAGAATGAATACAATCTCTCTCTAACCGACTTAGAAAAAGAAATTATAATTCTTTTTATCGGTCTCCTAGTTTACAAAAGAGAGAAGGAATCGACAGAAATCCTTCCTTTTGTTTAAAGCTGAGTTCTTCTTGGTGTCGATGGGAGTTTGAATCTTATATTCCATTGAAGATCCGAGCACCTCGCTTCGCAGAGCTTCGTCTATTCCTCTTGACCTTGACGTCAGGAAGAACTTGCGAGGCAAGTTTAGAACTCTAAACGAGTTAAGAATAACTTGCAGGGCAAGTTTTAAACTCATAACAAGTTATGAACTCTAAGAAAGAGTTGATTTCAGAGGGCAAATGAATCCCTTTTAGCCAAAGAACCAATCTCAAGATGATAATCCGAAATGGTTCAAAGAGCTAAGCCAAAAGCTCCAATAATGATCCAACCAGAGCCAATAAAAGTTTCTCCCTTTTTAGCTGTGGAACCAACTATTTATAGAGTTTTAAAGGGTTTAACCGGCCCCTTAAATTGCTCCTTAATGGGGGCTTAATTGCCCCCAATAAATAGGTAATCGTTCAAGTGATTTGAAATGGTCAAAACGCGAGATTTGCATTTAGCTTCAATATGCAGAGGTGAGCCTCGCGTGTAGCTTTTGAATACGAAGGTCGCGTTTTGTTGATGAAACGAGAGTGTCGCGTTTATTGATGAAACACAAAGGTCGCATTTGGCTTCGGAGATGCAGAGATTGTCAAGTTGTAGTCTCTGCATCACCTCTGCATCAAGTCTTCTTAGGATACAAAGGTTGTCATCTTGTAACCCTTGTTTCCTGGCTTCTGAAGATGCGAGTTCGCTGTCATTAAAGTTGTCAGATTGTAACTCTCATCGACGGTATCTTATGAAGATCAGCTATCCTATTTCAATTGAAGAGGGATGAAATCTCCTGAGATCTGCAAGGATTCGTTCTAGGCGCCACCCACTTGCTAGGGTTTTAAGAACATTCTGGTTAGGGTTTCCCTTAGGGCCTCTCTAGCTTTCCTCTTTGCTCGGGTCCCAGAAGCCTCTCTAGGGGTTTTCCGTGAGGGCCTCTAGAGGTTCTGACCTTTAGCTTCCTAAAAGGCTCTAAAGATTCCTCCCCAAAGGGGTTTAAAAACTCCTCCTTCCAATTTCACAAAGCTCTCCAAGCTCTTAAAAGCTCTCAAGACAAATTCTCCCAAAAACCTCTCTAAAGGGTGCCCCCCTCCAAGATGATCCAAAAAGATCATTTTGTAGTTGACTTCTTAGCTATTTATAGGGGTTTAAGGGGTGTAACTGACCCCTTAAATCACTCCTTAACGAGGGTTTAATACCCTTAATACGTGCAAAACGGTTTTGGAACTATTTAAAACATGTTTGAATGGGTCAAATGCGAGGTTCGCTTTCTGGAAATGACCGTCGCGTCTAACTAATAAAATGCAGAGCTGAGCTTCGCGTTTGAAGCTTGGAATGCAGTAGTGAGCTCCGCGTTTTGAACTTAGAACGCGGTAGTGAGCTCCGCATTTTGAACTTGAAACGCGGAGGTGGGCTTTGTGTTTTGAACTTGAAATGTGGAGATAACCCTCGTGTTTTGGTTTGAAGAGATCGTCAATTTGTAATCTCTTTTTTCAAGTGTTGCAAGGATCGTCATCTTGTAATCCTTGTATTCGGCTCTTTGAAATATGAGAGTCATCAATTTGTAACTCTAATATGTTAGTGTGAAGGTCATCAGATTGTAACCTTCGTCCGTTGATATGGAAATCGTCAGATTGTAACTCTTATCATCAATGCTGTGTGGGGATCAGCTATCCACAGTAATTTTTAGACAACCTACACATACATTCTAGCATGAAGTGTAAATACGGCTATACAGATAATATGAACATAAACAATATCATAATTTATCATTATACCTGCTCGAACAGGTATTGATAGTCGCGACACATATCCTCCTCAAGCTCCCAAGAAGCCTCTTCAGCTCCCATCTGGTCCCACTGAACTTTGGCTAATGGAATCACTTTATTTCTAAGTTTCTTGTCCTCTCTAGCAAGAATGCGAACTAAAATCTCAATGGTGGTCAAATCCATCAGAAGCTCTAAATCTAGCGTATCGAATACTTTCTATTGTTCCTCGTCGCATAAGTGTTTCCTGAGCATAGAAACATGAAAGACATCGTGCACTCCGAACATCGACGTTGAAAGGTCTAGTCAGTACGGAACAGTTCCAACACGATCAACAATTCTAAACGGTCCAATATATCTCGGGGCAAGCTTTCCCCACCTGCCAAACCGCCAGACGCCCTTCATCGGCGATACTTTTAATAAAATATAGTCCCCAACCTGGAACTCTAACGGCCATTGCCTCTGATCCGCGTAGCTCTTTTGCCCACTTTGTGCTACAAGAATACGCTCCTGAATCAACGCTATTTTCTTTGAAGTTTGTCCAACCAAATCTGGTCAAAATAGTAAGCTGTCCTCCGGCTTTGCCTAACAAATTGGAGATCTACAAGGTCTTCCATACAATGCCTCGTAAGGAGCCATACCTATAGTTGATTGATAACTGTTGTTGTAGGCAAACTCAATTAATGGTATGTGATCCTCCAAACTGCCTTGGAAATCCAACACACATGCTTACAGCATATCCTCCAAAATCTGATTAACTCTCTCTGTTTGACCATTTGTCTGCTGGTAAAAAACAATGCTATAAGCTAACTGGCTGCCAAAAGAATCTTGGAAGCTCTTCTAGAAGTGTGATGTGAAAACTGAGCCACGATCCGATATGATCGTCTCGGGAACTCCATGCAATCTCACAATCTCCCGAATGAAGATCCTCGTGTAAGTCTCCGCCGTATGAGTGGTCTTAATTGGTAAGAAGTGCACCGACTTCGTTAATCGATCAACAATCACCCAAATTGAATCATTTCCTTTGCTAGACCTCGGTAGTCCTACATTGAAATCCATGGAAATGTTTGCCCACTTCCACTCAGGAATGGGTAAAGGCTGGAGGGTACCAACGGGTCTCTGATGTTCTGCCTTCACTTGCTGACATGTAAAGCATTTAGCTACATACTTCGTAATATCTCTACACATGCTGCTCCACCAAAAATATATCTTTATATATCTCGATTGTGCCTAGATGCACAGGGTATCTGGTACGGTGTGCCTCATCAAATTGTTCCCTCTTCAATTGCGAATTATTTGTCACTACTAGTCGGCCCTTCATTCGAAGGTTCCTATCTGCTCCAATGGCCCAATCTATCTTGGGTTCTTTGGAAATTTCCCTCTTTTGGGTTTAAACCTAAGAGTCCTCCAATTGACCATTGATTACTCTGTCTAACCACGATGGTTATACGGCTAGCGCTCCCAAAAATGCGCTGCATCCGACAATCTCTGACATGAAGACAAACTAACTGAGGGTACGAAGATCTCGATATAATGAACACCTCAAGACTGCAACTCTGTGACGACGCTTCCTGTTCAAAACATTAGCTATTACGTTCACCTTTCCCGGATGATACTAAAGTGCGAACTCATAATTCTTGATGAACTCGACCCATCGCCGCTGTCTCTGGTTGAGTTCCTTCTGAGAGAAGAGATACTTCAGACTTTGATGGTTTGTAAACAGTTCAAACTAAACTCCATAAAGATAATGTCTCCAAGTCTTCAGAACGAAGACTATCGCTGCCTACTCTAAGTCATGTGTGGGATAATTATGCTCATGTGTCCTCAACTGTAGCGAGATGTAGGCAACTACTCTCTGAGTCTGCATCAACACGCATCCTAGCCCCGATAACGATGCATCAGTGTAAAGAACAAAGGTCTTGTCACTACTCGGAATGATCAACACTGGTGCTATAGTCAACTTTACCTTTAAAGTCTCAAAGGTTTTCTAACATTTCGGGCCCCAAACAAACCGAACACCCTTCTTCGTAAGGCGTGTCAGCAGGGTCACAATCTTAAAAAAAATCCTGGATGAATTTTTGATAGTAATCGGGATGCCCCAAAAAGCTACGAATCTCTGTAATGCTTTTCGTTGGCTCCCAATCAAGAACTGTCTCGACTTTAGCTGGATCAACTGCAATGCCCTCCTTACTAATGACGTGGCCCAAAACTTCTAAAAGTCAAAACTCGTATTTGCTAAACTTGGCATACAACTGGTGCTCTCGTAAAGTCTGCAATGCCAAACGAAGATGCTACTCATGCTCAGCCTCCGATCTCGAATAAATGAGGATGTCGTCGATGAAAACGATATCGAACCGATCCAAATATGAACGAAAAACCCGATTTATCAAATCCATGAATACTACGGGTGCATTAGTTAGCCCAAATATCATGACAAGGAATTCAAAAGACCCATATCGAGTCAAAAAGATGATCTTGGAAATATCCATCTTCCGAACTCACAACTGATGTAGCCAGAACGTAGATCAATCTTCGAAAAATACTACGCTCCCTGCAATTGATCGAATAAGTCATCAATCTTTGGTAGTGGATACCTATTCCGGATGATGACCTTATTCAAATCGTGATAATCGATACACAATCGAAGGTTGTCGTCCTTCTTTTTCATGAAAAGGACCGGTGCTCCCCACGGAGAATGACTCCGACGAATGAAACCCTGGGAAATAAGCTCCTCTAACTGAATCTGTAGTTCCCTCATCTTAGCAGGCATCATACGATAAGGTGCATGGGATATCGATGCTGTGTTCGGGTGCAACTTGATGCATAACTCAACCTCTCTCACTGGAGGCAATCCAGGTATATCCTGAAAGACATCCTGATACTCTGAGACTACTCTGGTCTTGCTCAAATCGGCACCAACATCACCTTCTTGACGTATGTTAGAAATGACTCCGCAAACTGGTTACCCTGTGAGGTCGCTACAACCAACTCAATCTCATCGGACGCTCGCAAGCTGACTATTTTTGCAAAATAGTAGATACTAATGTGGTAGGATGATAGCCAATCCATACTAAGAATAACATCGAACTCAGACATGTGTAAGACGATCAAATCGACTATGAACTCGGACTCGTCTAGACTGATAATGCATCTCCTGTAAGTACTCTCTAATAGGGACACCTCGCCTAAAGGAGTAGAAACTGACAAAGAGATGTCTAATAGTTGTGCATCTAGCTGAAGTTTATGCATGAAAGCATATGATATAAAGGAATGCGAAGCTCCTGAATCAAACAAAAATCCGGGCTGGGAAGGAGTTTACAAGGAACGTATCTTTCACTATGGCCCACTCGCATCATGGTCACGTAGCACTACTAGATAAACACTGCCAGTAGTTGTAGACTATTGTGTGGTAGACTCTGGAATGTATGGGACCATCTGTCTCTAGGGTATCTCCTAGATGGCGTGCACCTGGACCTCGATCCTCGGAACAGTCGGCGGCACCTCAATCCTGTACTGCTGTCCATACCCGCAGCCTTGCGACTGCTAACCCTACCCACCACTCTACTGCTGCTGGCCATGCCCACGGTTATGCAGCTGCTGGTCTCCTGCTGGTGTACTGCTACAATCCCTCACCATATGTCCAATCTTGTTGTAGTTATAACAAGCACAGTGAATCTTACGTTGCTGCGGCACTCTAGAATCCTGCTGCTTTCCCTTCTTATAAGGGCCTTGCTATTGTTGAAAACCCTTGCCCCACTACTGAGGTCCTCCAGGTCCTGAAAAATATCTCTTTTACCTTCTGTGTTCTTCTGAAAGATTGTTGACTTTGTTTCCTGTGAAATGGAGGCGTCGACTGCCTCTCACACTGAGCGGAATCGTCTAGAAACAAGGTAGCGGCGAAGTCTTGGACGAAGTCCCATCAGAAACATCTGAGCCTGACGCTCTCCTGTCTGCCACATGCCCGTAAATCAAAGTAAGATCATGAATTTACTCTCATAATCAGCTATAGATAAGTCTCACTGCTCTAATCTGGATAGCTCTAACTCTTTCTTGGCATTTGCCATGGAAGAGACGTACTTCTCATCGAAAAAATAAGTGAAGTCCTCTCAAGTGAGTGTCATTCGCTGCTCCGGTGTGAATCGAAGTCTATACCACCTTTCGGCGTCGCCCTTGAGGCTGAAAGCTGCCAACCTCTGCTTCTGTACTGAGTCGACGTTAAACATATCTGGTATCTCTCCATCAAACGGAGCCAAGATTCCTACTTTTGCAGCTCTGTCAATGGCTAGTGATGGTGTGACTTTAGGTGTTGCCTCTGTGATAGGCTCTACTGGTATGACTTGTGGAACCATAGGAGGTGTTGATGTTGGCGGAACCTACTACACTATCTGCTCCCTCAAGTGCTGCCAATCTGGCTGCAATTGATGCTATGAGGTCGATCAAGTACTATGGAGCCTGACAGGGCTCGGGCCCTAGCTCAGCTTGCCCAGCTCCCTGAGTACGGGTTCTACCGTGACCACATCCTCATCCCGACATCTATAAGTTCAGGAGTAGAGCTTATTAGTCACAGTAAATGAGGCTTCAAGCATAAATAACATAATATACATCAATAGAAAAATGTGTTACATATTATCCATAACATACTTTATAATCAAAGTAAGATAGTTATCATAAAAAAAATTCTCAAAATTTGAGTTACGGGTATTGTGGCCTCACTCAATCTAGGAATTCCTAACAGATTCTATATATGAATCCTAGGAAACTCTATCCTAGCTCTACGACTCGATACATGATGATCCTAAGAATGCTAGAACTAGAGCTCTGATACCAACTAGGACGTTCCTGGTTTCTCACAATGCTATAGTCCAAGGAGAATCGAAGGATGTTAAACCTGCCATGCACCCACACTGTGCAACAGTACGTTTCACCATCAAAGTAATATCTCTCTAGTGGGAGTGAAACAATAATCAAGTGTAGGTACAAAGCAGATAGAACAAAGATAATAATGCAAGGAACACAATATAAAGAAAGATCCAATAATAAATATAAGTGTGTTCAACAAAAGAAAAGAAGTACATCTGATAAACTAAAATAAAACTATGAATCTCTAATATGTAGGAGTCAACTCAAAAGTACATAAGCACGCAGCCTCCAAAATGAAATACAACTCTAGAAATCAACTAAAACAACTACTAAGCTAATGTGGAGCAAAAACTGACTATCACGGAACGACGGCGATTATGCAGGAACTTTGTCAAACTGCGGCTCTCTCAAACTCTGATCCGTTGCCTAAAATAAAGGGAAAACAACAATATCAAAGCACTAGTAAGAATATCTCCATCCGCCTTCAGGGGAAGGGCTACTACATATGATGGAGGCTCTACCTAAAATGTGCATAGTGTACCTAATTCATTTACCCTGTACTAAATAGGGTTAATATTTAGAAATCCACAACACGAGACTGGTACGTCGAGCGAAGTAATCTAAATAAAGAAACCCTCATATATATATCATGCGTCTCAAATTGTGAATAGCTAAATATCAACTCCAGGCTAAGAATAAATAATAAATCAATACATTATAAAAATATCATCCCAAACAGTGTCATAAATGTCCAACCAAATACCTCGCTCTACCATTGGGTAGATGATACGGATACGAGTATATAATCTGGTATAACCCACAATACAATATACTCCCTCGCAATGTAACTCAATGGTGAACCATGTTCATAACTAACTCCCGCCTAAGCCTCAAGCTGTCAAAAGTTTCATAGTACTATCTCTTGGAAAGTTCTATAGCTCATCGCATCATTTTGCAGAATGAACTATCTATTTAGGCATCCTAAGAAAATACGGATCACTAGCCTCATCGCATCATCATGCAGAATAGACTACCTCCTCGAGCACCCTACAAGTACGGATCATTAGCCTCATCACATCACCATGCAGAACGGACTACCTGTTCAGCCATCCTAAGAAAATACGGCTCACTAACCTCATCGCATCACCATGCGAAATGGACTACCTATTCAGGTATCCTGCAAATACGGCTCACTAGCCTCCTTCAATGGTATACCGACACACTACCCTAAGCTAACTAATCGTCTCCCATACACACACATACTATTCTAACTAATCGTCTCTCATTCGTGGTCAAAACAATACATGAAATTATCCTCTCCCGGAGATTTGTGTGTGCTAAAACTCCATATGTGTACATCCATGGTCGTGCGTGTGTATGTATGGCTTGAACCTCATGTTCACAACCAGACAAGCGTGGAAAAGGAAAACCTTCATCAGCAATTTAACATGTCGGTCAACTGCCCTTGAGCATCGATCGATCAACGACGAACGTGCACAACGTGTACAATACTACAATCCACTATCAGTTGACCGATGATAGGAGTTGGTCGACCGAACAGAAAGAAAGATTCAAACCTGATAGTCTATCGGTCGACTGAACTTTCTGATCAGTTTACCGACCAGTGATATGTCGAAGACCTGTAAATCACTATCGGTCGACTGATCAATGTGATCGATTGATCGATGTGCACTGATACAGAATATTTACAGGTTTCTGTGTCTTGCAACTTTACTCAAAATCAAATTTTTATAAGCATGTAAAGCAAAACATGATTAAACTTTCGTAATTACTTAACAATGGATTAGCCTAAACAGGATCAGATCACTTAGGTTCATAATTCTAGGGTTTAAACATCCTAATCATCAAGACTCTCAATTAATTTTATAAATTAGGGTTTTAATTATTTAAAATTTGTAAATTAATAATTAATCTGAAAACTAATGATCATGATCATGCATTCTTGTTGATTTGTGATTAAATCTATAGATCTTTTTATTTGGTTAAGTTCTAATCATCAAATCTAAGATTTACTCATCAAAAGATTAAGATCTAAGCACCAGATTTAAATATTGTACATCGTATTTAAATTCTACTTATTAAAGATATAAAATTTTACAGGGATGTGTTTGGAAGAAGGCGTTCTTGCCTTTGTTTTCGTTTTGATCTCTCTTTGTGGAAGAAACGCGATCCTCCTTTACCAAACGTCGTAGATCTCATCCTCTTCTCGGTATTTGCTTCACAAAGCTCTCCAAACTCATAATCTAGGGTTAGGGTTTAGATAGAGGATGGCTGCTACTAGGGGTCAGATATTTAGATCAAAGAGAGAAAATTTTCGTGAAAGTTATGTATATATATACTTATATGCAATTGCGCTCAAATTCAACCCGACCTGAAAGCTGATCTGGGTACACCCGTCGGTCGACTGATCCCTCTTGATCGGTCGACTAGCCAGAAATAAATTCAGTTGACATGTTTGAAAGCACCCTAATGCCATTAGGAAAGAACCCTAGAGGGGGTGAATAGAGTTTATGCTAATCTAATCCGATTTATGTCAAATTAAAACTAATTAACAATATATCCTATCAAGAATGATATTCAACAAGATATTTGTGAGGATATATAAACTAACACAAGGGTAAAATAAACAATAAACAAACAAGAGTGATAGTACGCAAATAAACAATGCTAACACACAATATGATCATGGAGTTCGGACCTTCCATCCTACGTCTCCGCTCCCAATTCTCGGGGAGAAATCCACTATCACACCGGGTTTTTAACGATCACCTAAAAACGTTTACACCACACAATATCGGTTTTCAACACTCACCGATCAACATTCACAATCTTACAATGTAACTACACAAATCCCACCTCAAGTGTTGGCCTCTCACGTGTCTCCCTCAAGTGCTCGGAATTACGACCTACCCTCTAGGCATTACCACCAACCACACTCCTCTTGGGACCGACCACGTCTCTCACCTCTACACTCCTCTTGGTGTATTTGTGTAATACAAAGTGAATCCTCATAATTAGGCTCAATACAACAAATGATTGTTCTCTAATATGGATGAGAACACAATGAAGCTCAACTCAATGTTACAAACTCACAACCCCAAATATACTATGTATGGAAATACTAAAAGCTCAAGTGGGTGTGTGTAAACAATGAGTAAAATCAATACTAAACTCAAATATGAAATCTAGCTTAAAACAATGATAATCAAACGAGTATATAAATGTATAGCTAGAGTTAGAGTTTAGAAAACTTCTCCAATGAATAACAAAAGAGAGCGAGATGAGTTGAAGCTCAAACACCAAAGGATGATCTCTTCTAGCTCTTGTGATAATTTCTTCACAAACTTAAAACAAATACTAAACAAACTTTAAACACCCTTTAAACTTGTTCAGAAACTTTCTTGATTGCTTTAGAATGTTAAAGGGCAATGGATATATATAGGATCAAGAAACAAAGCCCAAAACTCAAGTGAAATCCAACAAAAAGACAAAAATAATGGAAACAAAAAAAATAGTCGTTAATGTCGTCGGTCGACTGATCAGTCGACTGATGAGCGTTACGTTATAGGTATTTTCCAGCTCATCAGTCGACTGACGATATTTATCAGTCGACTGATGGATCATCAGTCGACTGGTCAGTCAACCAAAATAAAACAGAAATTTTTTGACATTCCAAGTGTTTTCTTCAGTCGACTGAACACATTCATCAGTCGACTGAACACATTCATCAGTCGACTGATAACACTGTATCAGCCTGATTGAAACAGAAAATCTGATTTTTAAACTGCCTTTAAAAATAGCAAACAAATTCAAAAAAATATAAAACTTTGGGAAATGATTGTAGGCATGATAATACACATGTTATAAAAATTGCTTTTCAAAAATTATCTCCCATTTGTAAAATATCATCATTTTACAAATATGTCCAAAACATAAAAATATAAAAACACATGTTTTTGATATTTTAGCTAAACCATGTTTTGAAACTTTACAAAATGGTTTTATAGACTTAATAAAAGATATAAACTATTGTTGTTAAGTGTATAAACTAAAAACTCAATATTATGTAAAAATAAAGTTTTGCACAATATGCATTTGACAAAATGATAAATATGAAACATGTATATATATATATATGTAAACAATAATATAGATTTCATATTTATATAAACTTGTAAACTATAAAACTAAAAACGTGTGTGTGTGTGTGTATATATATATATTATAAACCAATAAAATATGTGTGTATATGATATTGAGCTTAGAGTACTTAACACACATAATATAAAACATAAACTATTTACCCAAGCAATGATCTTGATCTTCAATAAGCTCTTCTTGTAACACACATAATATAAAACATAAACTATTTACCCAAGCAATGATCTTGATCTTCAATAAGCTCTTCTTGGTAAACTTACGGATGAAGCTTTTACCCAAGCAATGATCTTGATCTTCAATAAGCTCTTCTTGGTAAACTTACGGATGAAGCTTGAACTTGAATCTTGAATTTGAATTGTATTGCTTCACTCCACTATTCTGCCAACCTCCATTGGATTTGATTGTGAATGCTCGATTCCATCCGTCCTCCAACACATTGTTTGTCTACAATAAATAGAAAAATACAAACACTAGACAAACAACATTAGTTGTAAATTGTTTGTTAAACATCTTCAAAACAAAAATGCCAACAAGGTTTTCGTGCATATATGCATGTTTGTACTCATATATACTCATATACGTACTTAATCGATCTCAAATCGATTACTATTTTTATGGTAATTTACCATCTAAAGATGAAGATATCGAAAGATTGTCTGCATAGGCTTAAAAAGTCATGGTCCAAACCAGCTTAGAGGCCCAAAAGCCCAACCAAAGGCAAATCTATCGGCCAACCGGGCAGACAAGTCATCTTTCGATCAAGGTTCATCATTATCGACTCGAAGTGCGGGATCAACCGGTCCATCGTAATCAAGACGACTCCTCGAGCAGACGTCTCGACCATCCACTCGACCAGAAGCGCACTCGACTATCGGGTCAGCAAATCATAATGATGACTCACAGATCAACCCGCCTCGACTAAGGGGATAAGATCCAACTAAGCTCCTTTCAGATATCGATCAACACTACAGTATTGATCAGTCCCATCAAGATCTCTGCTCTGAAAAATCCCGTGCATATGCCGCTTATTCTACTCACAAGTCACTTCCCAGGGATCGCCATGATGCTCTCATGTGCTCGAATAACTTCCCTCCAGTCACCAGCCGCCATCTGGAGGGGGGAAGGACGACCAAACAGCTGGCCTATCCTCTGCCCTACCTCATCTGTCAAATACAGAATACTGAGAAGAAATTTCTCTACTGTACTCGAATGACTTCCTTTCTAATCACCAGCCGACATCTGGAAGGAGAAGGATGACTCAGCAGCCTGTCTACTCACCCCTCAATCGCCTCCTATGCATTGTCAAAGCCAAGGGTCAAACTCACAGAGGCGATGGGCTATAAAAGGAGGGAAAGAAGGTAAAAGAAGGGAGAGGATATTTCTACTACTTCTTCATAAAAGCTCTGAATTTACCTTTGCTAAAAAGAACTGATAACTCTCAAAGAGTACCCTCTAAGGACCTCAATGGCCCAGTGACTCTCCCTCAAACCCCACTCAAACTCACCAGCTGATTTGACCGTCGGAGGTACCACAGGGGAAATGAGCCCCGCCCTCCCACGGGTTTCTTCTTGTTTGTGCAGAAGGATTAGGAATTCCAATCTAAGGATCGGACATAAAGTCGGAGAAGTTAGCCCCATCTTTTATCCTCTCCCTATTCGCCGCCAGCGCGAAGACCAGAACTGTAACCCCCTAAATTGTGTGATATTAGACATCAACAGACATTGAGTTGTCTATGGCCACGCTATTGGCTGAGAAGCAGAAGAAGACGGAGTCTGTCAGTGATTTCATCAAGAGATTCAGAAATCGATCGTTGCATTCGCGTGATAAAGTTCTAAAGCTACTCTTGTGGAGATGTGTCGTAATAATCTTTCTATCAATATCTTGTCTAAGATGTGCGCTGTTGAAGCCCGTTCATGAAAAGATTTGGTTTAGCAGGGAGAGCAGGTAGAAAACATGCTCAAGAGGATGAATGCTGAAGAACCTCAGGAATCCCAACCTAAAAAGGGAGGGGGTAAAGCCAACTATAATTCCCAGAAACAATCAAAAGGGAAGGATACTCTAGCTGTTAAGACAGCACCATCCCCGAAGTCTTCTGCAAAACAGAAAGGAAATACTTTCGACAATCGTTTTCAGAAAAAGTATGATTTCAAAAATTAACATGTGGTTTTCATCCTTACATCTTTGATCAAAATGAAGAAGATCAAATTGCCAGAGGTGAAGCGGACTGAAGAAATGTCAAGGACCGATGATCCTAACTTTTGCATATACCACAGGATGGTGCGTCATCCAACCAAGGCTTGTTACATCTTGAAGGATAAAATCCAGACTTTGTTAGATGCAGGTGTGATGACACTTCAGGCCGAGCAGAAGAAGGTATCTGCAAATATGGTTTGGCTGTTGTTATAGGATGTCCCATGTTTCTTATAAATATGCTATCCTGAGAACAGACTTAGTCGAGCCGGCTTCATTCCCCAAAGACGACTCAAAATGCGGACTCAGTCGAGCAAAATATTGCTACTCAGTGATCAGCCGACACGTCCCCCGATGGCGACTCAAAACATTATTTCTCAGTATTATTTTACCATTTATGATCATCATTACGACTCCACGTCGCCCGCTGACAAGCCTCGACGGCTGCAGGATCCCCATACCACAGAAGTGACTCCACGTCACTCGCCAACAAGCCTCGACGGCCGCTGATTCCCCATGTCACTGAAGTGACCTGCCATCGCTCACCAATTGACACGTATCGGGCAGAGGGTGACTCAGCCTCCAGCTCACCCCTCGCCATCATCATAAACCACATTCTCACTAAATACCTATTCTGCCATTGGCATCCTCTATAAATACATACGCTATTCGTCATAAAAAAGTTGGATTTCCTTACTACCTGAAAACTCTCTAGACACATATTAGAAGAGCGCACCGTTCTTCCTTCACCTCACCCTAGTCCACCAGCTGACTTGACCGTCGGAGGCACTACGGGGGAAACAAGCCCTGTACTCCCACGATTCTTGTGTGTGCAGGTGATCCGTCCACCCCGAGCTCTGAGAACCAGACATAAAGTCGAAGAAGGAAAGCGGTCCCCTCTTGACAGTTCAACCTCTCGACGATCCAGCAACTCTGCGACTTCAACTGACTGTGATATCAGACATCAACAACTATCATACCCATTCACCTCAAAATAGTATCATTCATATTAAAAATTATTTATTACTATTTATCATAATATTTTTAAATTTACGGGGTTTTACATAATTCTAGATCTGGGATTAGAAAAATAAGCTCGACCCATTGTGACCTAGATGGGCTCGGGTCGGATACGACCCGGCCTTAAATCTGGTGTGCCGAGTCATGGGCCTGAACCGGCCCGGCCCGGCCCACGCCCACAACTACCTAACGGCGCCAATAAAATTTTCAAGGCGACAGGCCACTGTATACCCAATAAAGCAAAGAGAAGGAACGATGTGATACTGTCCAGTGTACTAAACCTGCTTACAATATCCGAACGACCATCTGCTACCATGATACCATCTGCTACAAGAAGGAACGGCCCTTGAATTCAGTAGTTTTCTTTTTCCAATAAAACCGAGTCCCAAGATATTCTAAAGCAAGGGAATGTTGCAGGAGTTAATTATTCAATGAATCAGTGCTTATATATATATATATATATATATATGCCAAAACTCCTGAAACAGATGCATTAAGGACGCTTGAAAGAAACAAAAAAAAAAAAAAACACCTGACCGTGGGCTCAGAGACGGTTAATTCTAGAATCTAGGATTTAGTGTACATATGTTTACTCTTTATCCTCACGGAAATTAAAGTTTATTAATTACGAATAAGGAAATCCTGATTAATATTAAAAGAAAGGCTGTCTACATTAAAGAAATTAGAGACAGGGTCATGTTTCATCATACGATCTGTAAGCTGTTTTATTCATGAAGGTTCAACGTTTTCTGAAAAACTAGGATTTATATCATACGAACAATGTTGTTGTTAATAATTATTATTATTTTGCTCATGAAGGTTCAGTAATATGTATAAAGATAGATAGGAATTTGAAGCCCACTAATAAAACTGGGTCAGAAGAAAGAAGCACCTAAAAAACAAAAGTAAAAGAACAAGTCAAAACAGCACAATCACCGATCGTCCAAAATTTGAAAAAGAAAAGAGCAGGAAGAAAAGAGGAGGGCGAGATACCTCTTGATACAAAGCCTGCTCAAACATTCATGATGAAACTTCCCTATTGAACCAATCATGAACTTCCTCCCTCCTCCTCCTCCTCCTCCTCTCCCCACTCTTAAATTCTCCCCTCGTCACCATCACCATCACCGCTATCACCGACATGGCTTTCCCTCTCCTCCTCCTCTCTCTCAACGTCGCCTCCCTCTTCTCATCGGCCCTCTCTCTCCCTCTCCAGTCCCTCGCTCTCCTCTCCCTCAAATCCTCCCTCAACGACCCCCTCAACTCCCTCTCCTCATGGTCGCCTGACCGCCACCTCTGCTCCTGGTCCGGCATCACGTGCTCCTCCTCCTCCTCCTCCTTCGTCACCTCCCTCGACCTCTCCGGTCAAAACCTCTCGGGCCCCATCCCTCCCGAGCTCCGCCTCCTATACCCCTCCCTCACCCTCCTCAACCTCAGCTCCAACTCCTTCTCCGGCGACCTCCCCTCCTCCCTCTTCGACCTCCGCCACCTCCGCCTCCTCGACATCAGCCACAACGACTTCAACTCTACCCTCCCCATTCCATCTCCAACCTCAACAAACCTCACTCACTTAAACGCCTACAGCAATAGTTTCGCTGGCCCCATTCCTCCGGTCTCTTCTCCAGCTTAATGATCTCCAGTATCGTCAACCTCGGCGGGAGCTATTTCACCGGCGCATTCCCGCCGCCAGCTTGGCGAGCTGTCAAGTTTGCGGTACCTTCACCTAGCTGGAAACTCGCTCTCTGGGAGGTTACCGGAGCAGATAGGTAATCTTACCGCTCTTAAGCATTTGGAGATTGGGTACAACGCGTATGACGGCGCATTGCCGCCGGTGATCGGGCGGTTGAGGTATCTGGAGTACCTCGATGTCTCATCGGCGAATCTCTCCGGTGAGATCCCAGCGACGTCCGGTGAGCTCACTGCTCTGGAATCCTTGTTCTTGTTCAAGAACAGACTCTCCGGTGAGATTCCGGTGGAGATCTGCAACCTGAAGAGTTTGAAGGTGATTGATCTCTCCGACAACAGAATCTCGGGTCCGATTCCTGAAGGGTTCTCGAACCTGACGAATCTCACGCTGATCAGCCTCATGAACAACGAGATCGCCGGCGAGATCCCGAGAGGGATCGGCGATCTTCCAGATCTCGAAGCTCTGCTCCTCTGGAACAACTCGCTGACTGGAAGTTTACCGCCAAGTTTGGGATCGAACTCCAAATTGGAGAAATTAGACGTGTCGTCCAATTCTTTAACCGGTCCAATCCCTAGAGATCTCTGCAGAGGCAACCGGCTCGTCCGGTTAATCCTCTTCTCGAACCGGTTCAACTCAACACTACCTCCCAATCTAGCTAACTGCTCCTCTTTATGGCGCGTGCGAATCGAATCGAACCGTATCTCCGGCGTGATTCCGACCGGATTCGGCCAGCTACCGAATCTAACCTTCATGGATCTCAGCGACAACAATTTCTCCGGCGGTCTACCTCCAGATCTCGGCGACGCTATACGACTCCAGCTTTTGAACGTATCGAAAAATCCTCTAAAAACCTCGCTGCCGAACTCTATCTGGAGGTCGAAAAGTCTTCAGATCTTTTCCGCGAGTTCCTGCGGATTGGTCGGAGAGATCCCCAGATTCGACGGCGGATGCGAGAATCTCTACAGGATCGAGATCGAAGACAACGAGTTGAGAGGCGAGATTCCGATCGACATCGGCGAGTGCCAGAAGCTTCTGACGCTGAAACTCGACCGGAACCGGCTCACCGGTCCGATTCCAGTCGAGATCTCGAATCTTCCGTCGATCACCGACGTGGATCTCTCGTTCAACGAGCTCAGCGGTCCGATCCCCTCGGAGTTCGGTAATTGCACCACGCTTGAGAATTTTAATGTTTCTTTCAATGAATTATTCGGCCGAGTTCCTTTCTCTACGGTTCTCAGCAATCTTCATCCGTCATCGTTCGCTGGGAATCGGGGGCTCTGTGGGCCGCCGGTGGGCTCCACGTGTCCCTCGGGCGTGAGGAAGACAGAAAGGCGGCCGGAGTCGGCGGAGATCGTTTGGATCGCCGTGATGGCAGTTGGAGTCGCGAGCAGTGATTGGATTTTAGGGATGGGTTCCACTGGTACTGTGTACAGAGCGGAGATGCCAGGTCAGCGTAGAAACGAGCTGCTGAAATTTGAAGTTTTGTCTAAATTTTGGCGGGGTTCCAAAAAATATTTAAAAATTAGTCTACGCGTATTTACTTTTTGTTTGGCGATTGCATTATCATGTTCTTAATTAGAAGCGTTTACTATTTAATTGATAACTGTGGTTGGTCTGGACTAAAATATTTATATTTTAGAATTAGATGGAAACTAAGAAAACTAATCATTACTATATTAATATACTGAATATAGATTACATCTAACCGCCGCTTAGGTCTACCGCTCAAAGCTCATCTTAGATTCTCTGCAGAAAGTCCTCCAAATTCTATTTAGATTCTTCTTTTATTCTTTTTCTTTTTTTGTTATTAACAAAAAAAACCGAGTATTCAAATAAATTTTTATCCGGAAGAAAATGAAATAATAAGATGTTTATGCACTGACTTAACATAAACACATTGAGCTTAATTTATCTGTTAACAAATTTTTATGTACCTGTTTATTTGCAATATATGTATGTTGATATTTTTCATTTTTCATTTTATATATAACAGGTGGTGAGATAATAGCGGTGAAGAAACTATGGGCACCCCAAAAGGAGCACAAACAAAAGAAACGCCCTGCAATTCTGGCAGAAGTGGAAGTCCTAGGCTCAGTAAAGCACCGCAACATAGTAAAATTGCTAGGCTACTGCAACAACAGAGACACCACAATGCTGCTCTATGAGTACATGCCGAACGGAAGCCTCGACGACCTCCTCCACCGCAAGAATCCGGCCAAGGGAGGGGGTAAGATGGCGGGAGACTGGGGGACGAGGTACAGGATAGCGGTGGGGGTCGCTGAGGGCGTAAGTTACCTGCACCATGACTGCGAGCCAGCGATTGTTCATAGGGATGTGAAGGGGAGTAATGTGTTGTTGGATGGGGAGATGGAGGCGAGGGTGGCAGATTTTGGGGTGGCTAAGTTGGTCGCTTCGGGCACAGAGAAGGCTATGTCTGTGGTTGCTGGATCCTATGGCTACATTGCTCCAGGTAAATTCTAACAAAGTTTTTATGTTATGTAAATTCTGAAAAGTTGAATAAAACATGTTTAAATCATGATTCGTGAATAAAACATGTTAAATCATGGTAAGGATTTACAAGTTCTTTTAAAAGTGTCACCTGTGTAACTTCAATCGTATAGTGACAACATATTGTATATTGTCGATGGCAGTCTATAAGAAAAATTATTATAAGTAAACAGATATATATTGAATGTATATACCAGGGTATTAATCTGTTAATTTTTGTTAATAAGAAAAATCTTTCCTCGACATATCTAGACGAATTTGAATCTCTCCATCATTGAAATGCAGTTGAAAGCGTCCTTTAATTTGCACTCATATATAGATAAATCATAATAATTCATTAAGCCGTTGACTGTTCTGGTTAGGTGCGGTGGTGTCTTCAATGCTTTTGATCCACCCTTGACATTGCTAATCTGATTTTGCTACCAATCCGTGATCACAGAGTATGCCTACACTCTTCGAGTGGACGAGAAGAGCGACATATACAGCTACGGCGTAGTCCTCCTAGAGATTGTCACCGGTCGACGAGCCGTCGAGGCAGAATTTGGGGAAGGAAAGAGCATCGTCGACTGGGTGAGAGAGAAAGCATCCAAAGGAGACAAAGGATCAGCACTGGAGTTGCTCGACCCCAACATCATCGGAGCAGTGGCGACGGGGTGCAAGGAGGTTAGAGAGGAGATGATGCTACTGCTAAGGGTGGCAATGCTTTGCACCAGCCGGAATCCAGCAGAGAGGCCGAGCATGAGGGACGTCCTGTCGATGCTTAGATCAGCGAAGCCGCAGAAGGAGAAGAAGGGAGCGGTAGGGGAGAAGAAGAAGAAGCAGGGTGATTAATTACTTGGTGGGATTTTTTTTTTCACCTTACTTTTCTCCCTGTAAAATCATTTGTTTTTTGTTTTTTGTTTTTTTTTTGCTTTTTTTAGTTCTTGATTGTTTTGTTGCATGTTGTCTTTTGCTGGTATATATAGTGTGGAATTGGTGTTATGAAGAATGGGCGCTAGACTCAATCGATGCTATC
Organism: Asparagus officinalis; assembly: GCF_001876935.1. Lineage (NCBI taxonomy): Eukaryota > Viridiplantae > Streptophyta > Magnoliopsida > Asparagales > Asparagaceae > Asparagus > Asparagus officinalis. Next base: position 56,445,259 of record NC_033794.1, read on the forward strand.
AGGTGAGGAATGGGTATTTGATGTTGTATATTACCTTCGTGTGAAACTTTACCCTATTAATTAAATTATTTGACTGAGCTTGTTATGGATTACTTGGATATTTTCATATTCAGATAGTCTTAAAGTCAAAGATCATGTATTCAACAAGCATATGCCAATACAGAGAGATTTCTACTTAACATGTAAATTTGAAATACCATAAATTTCAGGAGATTTTCTGTTCTTTTCTTTTTTTTCCTCGTGTATTTACTCACTAAAATTGTCATCGCTGTTTTCAAAATCCCGAAGGCCACAAATTTTTTTTGATTTATTTACATCTTTGACGTCCAAACACAAACTATCATTATTTACTTCGAAAATAAAATAAAAGGCCACCTTACAGCCTTAGGTTCTGAGCCTGATTCCTCATCCCACCCAATTATGCAGGAATTGGCTGCTAAGAGCTCCTGATCGTCAAAGAAGCAAGTTCTTAGTTATGGATCAACCCATACATGACAAACGACAGTACAAGATCAAATCCTAAAGCCATGTAGTTGGGTGATTTTAATTTTAAAAAGCACGAACTGAAATTTCCGCACACAATCACAAGCATGTAAACAAAGAGGAAGGCTTCTGGAACAAAATTCTAAATGCTTCAACAGAGCGGAACAGAATTCTCAATACTTCAACAGAGCGAAAGCCGTGTAGTTGGGTGATTTGGGTCATGTAAGAAGCTTCATAACAAGAAAAAGCAAGCAAATTGTTCCGGACATCAAGTAGCTTTCTGTAGTAACTGTAGAGGGATATCGCATTCAAAATAAGCACATACACATACCAAGGGGGGGAAATCATTTAACTCATTCAATCTGTCAACATTCATATTTCTTCAAAGGAACTGTATGGTATTTTCCTACAGAGGTTGCATTTCCAAAGTAGCACATCTCATTCATATTCGTCCCTTGCAGATTTGTGCGGGATTAACAGAAGTCATCGGCATAATAGCACAATCAGTGAAGCAACTCCTTATTTCTCCACGCTCTTGACAGGCAGCCCACCAATGTGAGCAGATATGCAGCGCACAAGGATCACAGAAGAGTTCTATGGGAAAAAAGAAAAATATTATTAGGGGAAAACTAATCAACACCGTGGCAAAGACATAACAATTGGATAGGTCAATTGCTAATACACCCTCTTTATATGAGGATCCTGTTGGCTCATATGCAAGCCGTGCGTGTGCACGGGGGTTTTGTTAAATAGGGTTGCTATCGTTTTTCGCTAAAAAACACAGAATATGGAGCGGAAAATATTAAAAAAAACAAGTAGCCAAGGACACATAACATTTTATAGTGGTTTAGATAACAATCTACGTCCACTCCTTTTTCTCACAAAGGGTTTCCTCTATTGCCAAGAATTCTCTTGAATCACAACCGGATTTAGTAGGCTTACAAAGACCGCATCTTGAAATCTACCTGAAACCAGTCGTCTAACCTAACTCTCCACAATAAGTAAACTCACATAACCCTAACTAGTCCCAACCCTAATTGACATGGACTTGATTACATCATAAAAATAAGTTTGAAACAAACCAACAAACACAATTTAAGCACAAAAATAAGAGAGCCCTTTTCGATTAACAAATTGTCCTTCAATGAATCAAAGTGAAGCTTTATGGATAATGGTGTAGATGATGAAATCAAGGGCTACTCTCCTTGCTGAGAAAATCCAAAGATATTGAACGTGACGAGCAAGAGATTATTGAGGCTCCAGTGGTCAAAACCTTCAATCCAATATCTTCCCTAATCTAAACCTAAAGTTCTCTCAGCTATCTATCTCTTTCAATCATATGTCGCCTTTAATCAACCAAAAAAGAGATATTCTAAACATGGTAGAAGTTAGAGATCAAAAGGAATAAAAATGGTTATGATTAAATTCTCAAATTTGTAATTAGCCGACTTTACCATCGATGTGTTCTGACGACCATTGATAGTATGAAGGTTAAAATTAGTGTTTATGTTCATTTTCATGTTGTTTCGCCTCTTACATGTCTTATTCATGTATTCAACTATGCTATATCATCTCAAATAAATATTAGTGATAACTAAGAGTTTGTTATTACTCAAACAAGAGTTATTATATGGATTACGTCCTAACAAGCTCTCCATTATGATAATAACAAACTTTAAATTTAAAATACCGAAATACATGCATTTTTGAGATATATAAATAGTAACAATAAACACAAATACACTTTCATGTAAAAACAAATGATATGCAAAGCTACCCCTACATAAATGCATTCTACAAAGTGTAATCAAGCACCAGTATTGTAAAACTCCCCCTAAAATAATGCATCAAATGTTTTAATTTTTTTTAAAAATCAAAAAACATGAACCACTTAAACAAAAGGCCAACTCATGCAAAGATCATCACAGTTTTAAATTAAAAAAAATCAAAAAACATGAAACCACTTAAACAAAAAAATCCACTCTTGCAAAGATCACCACAATTTCAAATTTCACACTAAAATTCTCCTCCTTTAGTTATTAGCAAAATATGAAAAACACACTAATGGTTTACACTTCTCACTTGAGAAATTTAGATAAAAAATTGTTCAAATGTGTAAGAGAAATACACACTGGTTCACACAAAAAAATTATAAAAAAATAACACAAGGTATTAAAAATCTAATCACAAAAATTTTGAATATGATAGAAGTCATATAAAAAATCACACACAAAATGATTAAATATCATTGTAAAGTATATGAAACAAATAATAAGAAGAATTATACTTGTTCATTGAACAAATTCATATATTAAAAAGAATATTGAGCAATAATAAGACTTGCACTATCTCAAACCTTTGAAAGTAAATGGTTGTTTGGTAACCCACCGAAACTAGACCGTGTTCAAACATGGCCCAGTTTTAACCTGTTTTCTATGTTTGAAAAGCTAAGCCAATTATGGCCCAGCTTTTTTTGGGTCATTTTGAGCCCCTTAAACCAGACTAGAATTGATCCACCACCATAGTTAGATTAACTCATGTCTAGTTAAGGGAGTATACATAACTGGCCTTGTTTTTGTTGAGCTTGCCAAACAAACCTAATGACCAAAGTGTCGCCCTATCACCTCAATCGTATAGGATTTAGGAGGAAGAACGATAACATTTGGCAGGTGGTTCACACTATCTCTAAATATAAAAAAATTCAGCACATGATGGCTATCTTTTGAGATATGCACAAACATAATCCACGAGCGTGGGCCTTTGACCATCTTTTAATAAATACACTCGTTTTTCCTTGGATTTCATAAAAGTATGGATCTTTTATCATCTTTTAATTAATACACTAAATATCTCTTGAAATAATGTGTCAAATAATCATATTATTATCAATATATATATATAAGTTTTTTTAAATTTTCAAAGAAAACAAAAAAGTAAGAAAGAGAAATTCTTGTTTTGTTTTTGATTAAAAAATAAAAAAATCTAAAAATAATCTTAAAAAGAACTAATATAGACCAAGTGTCTCAAACATCACCAATATAATATACTGTTAGACCCTAGAGGGGAGTGATTAGGGTCTTATGCTAATCTAATCCGATCATATGCCAATTAAAACTTATTAACAAATATATTCTTGCAAGATAGATATACAACTAATTATGAGCAAGAATATGCAATATGAATAAAGGAATATATCCTAGCAATGAGATATACTATGAGATATATATGGAAGGATATGAAACTAATACAAGGGTAAACAATTTGAAACTAGATAGTGGGCAAGCTAAATAATGAGACAATGGCAATATGAGCAATGAGCACAAATAAGAATAAACACCAAAGCACACTCAAACACAATCAAATGATTACGGAGTTCGGACTTTCCGTCCTACGTCTCCGCTCCCCACTCCCGGGGAGAAATCCACTATCACAACCGGGTTTTTTACGCTCACCCGAATAACGTTTATACTTCACAATGTCGGTTTTCAACGTTCACCGATCAACGATCACTCCTCACACTCGGTTTTCTAGTTCACTGAAAACTTTACAATCTCGACACACTCGGTTTTCTAGCTCACTAAAAACCTTACAATACTCATAATGTAATAAATATAAATTTGTTCTCTATAATAGATGAGAACACAATGAAAGCTCACTCTCAATTGTTACAACTCCCCACAACCCAAATTATACTATGAATGTAAATACAATAAGCTCAATGGTTGTGTGTGTAAGCAATGAGAAAATCAAAACAACTAAACTCAAATAAAATCTGGCATATAAAAATTATGAATAAAACAATAAATAGCTAGAAATAGAGTTTAGGAATTCTTCTCTGAAAAACAAGATGGAGAGATGGATTAAAAGGAAGCTCAAACAATGTAGATGATCTCCTCCACTTGTGAACTAACCAAAATAGCTTTAAACCAAACTTAAACCCCTGTTAAAACTCTTTTAAACTTGTTTAAAATATCCCATTGGTTGCTGAGATAGAAGGGGGTTTGGGGGTTTATATAGGAAGAGGAAGTAACAGCAAAAACCCCAAAGGAAACAACAAAAATCCCAGAAAATCAGGAATACGATTCTGTACAAAAATAGCCGTTCGAGTATACGGCGATCGACCGTGGAAAACTCGCGGTCGACCGCAAGCCAGCTTTGAAACTCAGAAAACTTCTAGATACTTTGGCGGTCGACCGTGGGAAAATTCGGGCTAACGGTCGACCGTGGCGGTCGACCGCGAAAGTTTCTGTTGGCTCCGCAGGCTAAAAACAAAAGCACGGTCGACCGTGAACTGATATATGAAATTATCAGGTTTGAAAATAGTTTGCTAATTTTAAAACACTGTTTAAAAATATCAAGTAAATTTAGAAAAATATAAAACTTTGGGAAATGATTGTAGACATGATAATACACATGCTACAAAAACTGGTTTTCTAAAAGGACCTCCCAAATGAGAAATATCATCATTTTACAAAATAGTCTAAAACATGAAAATGTGAACACATGAGTTTTGACATTTTTAGCTTAACCATGTTTTGAAACATTACAAAATGATTTTATAGACTTAAAGAAAGATATAAACTATTGTTATGAAGTCTATAAACAATGAATACAATATTTTCACAAATACAATAGAATATGAAAACATATGAGTATGTATATGAATATATATTTGTTTCATATCTATGAAATTAAACCAAAACAACTTATCCACATAGAAAACAAACATGTATACATAATTTTTGGAATTTATTTGTAAAAACTGTGTTTGTGGATAAAACTAAAAACCAAGATGTATATGTATATATAACTATGTATATATATAAAAACAAAACTTGTGTTGTGTATATATATATATATATACAAGGAAACTAATAAAATGTGTGGGTGTATATGATTGAGCTTAAAGTACCAACACACATAATATAAACCTAAACTAATGTTACTCAAGCTTGATCTTGATCTTCAATAAGCTTGACTTGGTACACATTGTGGTGAAGCTTGAACTTGGATCTTCAACTTGAATAGTAAGGCTTCAACCACTATTCCGCCAACCTGCATTTGATATGATCGTTGAAGCTCTATTCCATCCATCCTCCAACATATTGTTTGCCTAGAATAAATATAAAACACAAACACTAGACAAACAATATTATATGTAAATTGTTTGTAAATCATCATCAAAATAAGAAGGCCAACATATACATGTCTAGAAAATTCTGAAAAGAAGAAAGAAAACTCGGGCTTCAACGATCAAAATGCTAGCTCTCTCATTCATTTTCATCATTTCCCTGCTTATCTTCATCATGATCATCTCCCCTGTCAGTATCTTGTGAAGTAAATGGACATGGATCTCCTGAAGGTTGTGCTGCTCCAGCAAAGAAATCACCATATAGAGAAAGTTTGCCAAGAGATGTATCTGACTGATGAAGAGCTACCATGATATACTGTAGTGATGCATCATATTAGGTGTATTGTGACATTATATCAATGCTCATCAACATCATATCTCTCCTCCTCAGCTCTATACTCTCTCTCAAAGATTGTAGAGTCCACTGACTAGGTCTAGAGAAATCTGGGGCCCGTGAAGTAGAAGGCCGGGATCCAGATGATTGCCCAGCAGTAATATCATCCTTCCTCATAGCTAAGCTCTTCCTGACAGTCTCCGTCGGAAGTGAAACTCTTCCCTTCTCATATCTATTAGTGATTTAAAAGTGAATCTGCTGGTCTTGACACATCCGAATAAGAAAAGGATAAACCAGCTGAGTCTTCTATTTGGACTTCTTCTCAATAACCTCCTAAGCAATAGTGATAACCATAGACACCCAAGTAAATATGACTTGAAAAGGATCAAAAGACTTACATCTAGCAAGCTAATTAAGCAAGACAAAATTTTAAATGCTAAGTATGGTGCAGGCGGTATTAGGATATAAACTTGAGGAGGAGGTTGAGAAGAATATACTCAGGCTTTCGATATCCTGAGTTCAATACTCCGAAGTGTATCTTCCTACATAGAAACTCCACCATCTGGTTGTTGCCATCAAAACCCATGACAACATGCATGGAATAATCAAACATATCTTGGCTACCTCTAAGAGGGTATAGAAGATTAAGGACCTTCTGGATCTAAGCAACACTAAGCTTGATCTCCTTCCCTCTCACTTGTGTTACAGCTACATTGGACTCGTGCTCTTTAGCGAAGTTCAAGTAGAAATCTTGCACAAGGGTGATGTTTGCTCTCTCTCTCTCTCTCTCTCTCTCTCTCTCTCTCT
>NC_033794.1:56452023-56591720 GCF_001876935.1 Asparagus officinalis
CTCTCTCTCTCTCTCTCTCTCTCTCTCTCTCTCTCTCTCTCTCTCTCTCTCTCTCTCTCTCTCTCTTACCCAATTTGTCCATCATAGAGCTTAGGCCAGCTCTATTTAGTATCCCCATGATGTTAGAATAATCTTTCAAGTTCTTGTATCAACTCCCCTCTCAAATGACAATGAAAAATTTCTCATACTTCTCCTATATCTCTCTCATAGAAAGTTGACAATCCTAGTTCTATGTGAAACACTCTCTACAAAAGCAAATAAACTTAATTAATATAGAGAATACACAAATATAAGGGTTAGAATAAAAAATAATTGAAGAAAATATGATAAATTATCAAAATTGTAGTTCTGTCTTCTGCCGTTGATGGGTTCCTATGAAACATTGATGGTTTGTAGACACCATCAATGGTGTTCATCAACTCGATAGTTTGTAGACAACACTACTTATCCTAACCACACATTTCATATTCGTTAAGATCCATCACAAAAAGCATAAAACCCTAAAAAATTGATCAAAAATGAGATTTGGGTTTTAAACTATTCCTTGATGATGATTCAAATGAGTTTAGATCACAAAATCAAGATGATAATCTCCTAAAAAATGTTAGATCATAGCAAAATCATAGACAGAAGAAAAATTTTGAGAGAGAAAATGGTAAAAAGAGGTAAAAAGTAAAAAAAAAATTAAAATTTACCCCCTTTTACTATTGTGAATCGATAGTTAACTATATATGGTCAGGTTCTAACCTTTGATCGTAAGAACAAAAAAGTTTTAACAAAAAGGAAAGGAAAAGAAATAAAAAAAATAAAAGCTATGATACAGATGAAGATAAGAATTTATTCTTATAAGGAGACAACAAAAATAATATAATAAACCTATATCTCATTATTTTCCTCTTAGACTAAGAATTGGATATCGATCGAGCACTCCTTTGAGCAACTCCTATGTATTGCCTTAATCCTGGATCTTCTTGCAGCCATATAGTAAAGCAAAAAGGTGAGACATGTATCTATATGGGTCCATATTGTTTAGGAATTGTACCTTTAGGTATTTAAATCTACTTAATCATTTTAACTCTGTATTACATAAAATAATTAATTAAAATGACCAATTTTACCACATAAGTAACACATAATAGATGATGCATTAGAAATGAGTGCAAAGAAATTTAAATTATTATTCTTTACAAATGGATGTTGAAACATTTTATGTTTTCTTAAATATGAATAACCAAGTCTAATTTTAGCTTATGCAAACTGTTAATTGGCAAGGACCATGTTTAAAACTTTAGAACCCATTGAAAAAAATTTCACAGTCTTTTCCAAATCAATATTTTTGGAATTTATTGCTTATTTTTAGAAATAATTGTAGTGCACTTAATTTCAAACTTTATTTTTTATAAGACAATTAACATAATAATTAATTTACTTTAGCAATCAACTTTTTGTTTTCAATAATTTTATCATTTAGTTACTTAAATAAACATGAAATTTGATCTTGAAAAAAAGAACATAGTGTGCAATAAATTGTGGTGATGGCACAAGATGAATTATGTGAATCCAAATTTGCAGAAAAGACTCAATTTTCTCAAATAAGGTTTTCATTTCTTTCCTCAAATTTGCATTCACTCTTTTTATCACTTTATATTTCTCCGTAATTTTCTCAAATTATTTTAGCATTTTTATACTTAGAATATAAATCATTATATGAAGGATATATCTTATTTTCTGAATTCACACTTTCAAGATCATATGTTTCACATTGTTTTGAATCTAAAGTTAAATTATTTCTTCCCATAAGACATAGATTCACCTTCTTCTCATCTTCACTCGAGCCAACTTCTGATTCTTCATCCAAGTTGCCACCTTTAAACTTTTTCCCTCCATCTTCTTGTCTTTCTTATTTAATAGGCATTTGTTTTTGGAGAAAATTATGTCAAGACCCTAAATTTGAGAAGCTCATATGACCCAACCCTTTGTAGTTTTATCCTTGTGTATAAACCCAAAATACAAAGCAATATTGTGTTTTAGCCCTTAATTTTCTGCCAACTAAGCATACAGAGAGGAAAAAATTTATAAAACCCAAAAATACCCCTTCCTCTCTCTCTCTCTCTCTCTCTCTCTCTCATAGAGATCACTACCATGGTGAAATTTATTCTCTCTCTTCCTCCTCCTAACTCAACCCTCTCCTTAAATCATCATCTCCCACCTTTGTCACCAGTGTTGTTGCTAATTTTATTGCTCCTCCCTCCTCTCCTCCTCCTCTATCCTCTCTTTTGACCCTAATCTTCATAGTTGCTCCTCCCTCATCTCCTCCTCCTCCTAACCATAACCCTAACCTTCCTCCTCTATCCCTCTTCCTCCTCTTCCCCTCTAGTCATGCCCTCTCCCTCTACTGCCTCCCTCTCAGCTATTACCGACCTCAAGTGCACCCTTCGCCCCCGCTATCTTCCTCTCCCACCTCCCCCTCTGCCATCTTCTCCTCCTCCAACCACCCATATTCTCTAATCTCTCTCGCATGATGGCCGAGACCATCATCTCCTTTGTCAAACTTCCTACCTCTACCCTTATTGTCACCAACTCCATCGCTAATCTCCACACCAAGCAAATCCACCTGCTCAAAACTACCTACAGCCTCCTCTCATCTCCCCTCAATTATTTCTCTCAAATAAATCTCATGATTGGATTATTTGTGATTCTATTTCTTATTGGTAGATTGGATCTTGATAGTTTATTTAATTAAAATGAATGAGTAACATTTGATTTTCTTGGAGTAGTATACTAAAAGGGTGTATGGTATGTAGCGGTTTGGAGATTGCTTGTAAAGTGTTTGATGAAATGACAATGAGAGATGTTATTTCTTAGAGTGTGATTGTAATAGGTCTACAAGGAAAATGTTAAGAAAATATCATGAATATAGTCAACATGATGTTGGATATAGTTAACATGATGGTGGATATAGTTAACATGATGGTGGATATAGTTAATAGGTACATGATATAATTAACTTGATACTGGATATAGTGAACATATTCTAATATAACTAATATTACAAAGCATATATTAAAGTATATATTGTTACAATTTAAGGTTAAGCAACACTTGGCCAATAAAATTGGCAACTAAGATTAACATTTGCGTGTTAAAAGTAACTTCTAATTTGTATATTTCAAACCTAACTCTTACATTCAACGGCTAAGTATTCTAAGTTTAAACATCTTTAACTATCTATAAATAAGTTCAAAATTGAATCTTTAACTTTAACATAGGAACACATAAGATTAACTATAAAGTGAGAGAGAAAAAATCAGTTTGGATGTAAAACTAATCAATATTTATTGAACATACTTTATATCTATTAACTATATCAAGTATCTGTTAACGGTATTTGGTATTAGTTTACTATATCAAGTATTTGTTAATTATATCTAGTATCCACTAACTATATCAAGCATCTGTTAACTATATCTAGTATCATGTTAACTATATCAGGTATCTGTTAACTATATCCCAAATCTGTTAACTATATTTAGTATATGTTAATTATATCTAGTATCATGTTAACTATATCATGTACCTGTTAACTTTATATATTCATGTTTACTATCAAGTAATTGCTAACTATATCATGTACTTGTTTAATATATTCAATACATGTTAAAAATGAGAAACTCATATTCTAAAAACAAGTAAACAACAATACTTTCTCCAAAAAGCCTCAAAGATATAAATGAATTTTGATTGCAACCTACATCTTCCTCTCTCGTCTCCCACATAAACTAATCACTGTCACAAATGAATTCTAATTGCAAGCTACACCTTCTTCTCTCATTGCCCGACCATCATTGCGTCCCCTTAAAGCCTAATCAATGAGTAACGTACCACTGAAGTACTCTAAGAAATAACATTCCTCTTGGCATCTCTGTAGGTGTAAAATTTGATTTCTCGAAATGGGGATTTCATTTGCATTGATAAGAATAGCTTATTACAAACTAATGAATCAAAGTTATAACAGAAGAGGAGGGAATGCCCTTCTTGTTTAACGTGGGGTCTTTGGTAGCGATTGGATGCCTCCCTTAGTGCTCGTGCCGAGTTTTCTTCCCTTGGACGATCCGATCGAGGTTGCAGGCGAACTTCAGTACGTAGTAGAAGCTCGTATTTATCGAGTTCAAGTTCCCAAGCTTGAAGGTTATCAAGGCCGAAAGTTGGAAGTAGGTGCTACAGTGAAAGGGCAATGCAAAGAGCAGGTCGCTAACTCAGTCGAGGAGCCAATCGATCAACCGAAAAGCGAACCCTTTGAAGAGATAACATGGTCACTTCCTTAAATCATGGGATATGAGCATGCACTATTGAGAGATGCCATGCCTCTCACTTATACTGTGAGCGGCTGCTTGATGAGTTCGGAGCACTATACTCCTCCCCTTCACGTCACGGGAAATGGGAAGGCTCATCCCTGTACGTGACATCATAGCCGTCGGGTACTTTGGTGAGTTTGGTAAGTTTGTTGATCGCCTGGTTGATTGCTTGGACGTGCAGGTGAGCTCAGCGCTTGAGTGAACTTGACTCGTGCAGGCGAGTCAAGTATGCAGGAAAGCTTCTGATCGTCTGGTCGTGCAGGCGAGCTTGGCGATTGCGTGGATTTGACTCGTGCTGGTGAGTCAAGCATACGGGCGAGCTTCGTTCGTGTTGGCGAACTCAACTCTTGAGTGGGCTTGACTCATGTTGGCGAGTCAAGCATGTAGACGGAATCGAGCTCTTGATGGTGGGCTCGACGATTAAAGCGAGCTTGTCTGGCTCTTATAGGTGTGGACGTACTCATACAGGCAGATTTTTAGGTCTTTCGGTTGTCAAGGCAATTTTTATAGCCTACAATCTCCTCAAAGGATCACCGTGCATTATCAATTAACCCACATCTCTCTGTTCGGTCATCTCCTTATACAAGTCAATATAGTTAACATGATACTGGATATAGATAACTAATATTGTATATAGTTAACAAATATTGTATATAGTTAACAGACACTTGATATTGTTAATAAATACTAGATATCATTAATAGATACTTGATATAGTTAATAACCAATGGATAAATTTAACAACAGTATTCGAAATTGACATGTATTGCTCAAATTTGTCAGTTGCGCTATAAACTTACATACAACATTAAAGTTAATTGAAACCCTAGCTCATTCTCAATCAACAAGACTCAAATAATAAAGATCAATTTGAACTTAAATAATAATAGGCCCTTCAACTTAGCAACAAATCCAAGCCCATTCTCACAGAAGAATATCAACTACATAAAACACCTCCAGAAAGAGGAAGACAAGAAAAAGAGCACTAAATGTAAATATGAAAATGGCGGAGTATCTTTCTTCATAAGGGAAACCCTAGCTCTAATGAGCCCATATAACATTTTACAAAAAATCTTTTGAATGACCGGATCACTTAGGATCCAATTACGAGTGAGTCGACCCCTTAAGAGATGAGTGATCAAAGAGCCCATTAACACCTAAAGAGCTTAGCAACCTTTGTTCCTTCATTTCCTTGCTCATTAATCGCAATCATAGTGATCCACAAACCAAAGTATTGTGAGTCATTTCATCAAACAAGTAGTGAGAAGCCATCACGGTCTATAAATACATTGCCATCTCATGCAAGAGAGTTTAGAGATGGAGAGGGCGTGATCAAGGGACAAACCAATAAATACAATTTAGGCACAGAAAATAAGAAAGATCTTACAACTCTTTTTGATTAGCAGACCTGTAGGCGTTAAAAATTACCCATAGGTTCACGCACGTAGCTCGAGATGAAGAGAAGATGGTGAACGCCATTATCCAAGTCAAAGAGGATTATCCGATACCGTAAAGAATCAAACAAGCGCATGAAACGAGTCGACGAAGCGTACGAGTTAACAAAATGCACAAAATGGCGAAACGATGACGAAACACCTTGTGCGTTTAGCCTATGTTGTCAAAGGGGGAGAAATATTATGAGTATCTATTGCCTTTGTTTTTATACATGATAATTATAATTTATATATTCATATTGTATCATGTATATCTCTTTGTGTAAATTATTTGTCATCATCAAAAAGGGGAGATTGTTGGGTCCTTTTGTTTTGATGATGATTTACAAATAATTTACATCTAATGTGTTGTTTGTCTAGTGTTTGTGTTTTATATTTATTCTAGGCAAACAATATGTTGGAGGATGGATGAAATCGAGCATTCATGATCATATCCAATGGAGGTTGGCGGAATAGTGGTTGAAGCCTGTGCAATTTAAGTTGAAGATCCAAGTTCAAACTTCATCCGCGAGTTTACCAAGATAGAGCTTATTGAAGATCAAGATCAAGCTTGAGTAATTTAGTTTAGGTTTTATATTATGTGTGTTAAGTACTCTAAGCTTAATATCATATACACACACATTTTATTTGGTTTATATATATAGTTATGTATATATACACAAGTTTTGGTTTTATAGTTTACAAGTTTATATAAATATGAAACCTATATTATTGTTTACATATATATACATGATTCTTATTTGTTAAATGCATATTGTGCAAAACCTCATTTTTGCATAATATTGAGTTATTAGTTTATAGACTTAACAATCATAACATACAGCTTTTATTGAGTCTATAAAATCAGTTTATAAAGTTTCAAAACATGGTTTATGTCCAATTTCAAAAACAAGTGTTTTTTATTTACATGTTTTGGACTATTTTGTAAAATAAAGAGATTTCTCTTTTGGGAGGTGTTTTTTTGAAAACCAGTTTTTGTAATATGTATATTATCATGTTTACAATCATTTCCCAAAGTTTTATATTTTTTTGATTTTATTTGCTATTTTTTAAAGAGGTTTGAAAATTAGATTTCTGTTTTAAAATAGGCTGATAACTTGTTATCAGTCGACTGGTCAGTCGACTGAAGACATCAGTTTACTGATGAGTCGACTGAAGAAATCGCCTGGAATGTTAAAAGTTTCTATTTTATTTTGGTCGACTGACCAGTCGACTGATGAGATCATCAGTCATCTAATAAGGTCGTCAGTCGATTGATGAGCTGGAAAATGCCTCTAACGGTCAGCTCATCAGTCGACTGATGGAAGCCGTCAGTCGACTGATGCTGTAACGGCTAGTTTTTTTAGCCTTTTATAATTTTGGTTTTTTGGTCTTTTTACCTTATTTTCTCTTGGCTTTGGGGTTCCTATAAATACCCCCACATATCCTCAGTTCTACATATAGAAGAAAAAAGTTTTACAAGGGTTTTAAAAGTTTGTTTAGTTTGTTTAAAGGTGTTTAAGCCTTGTTTAAGTGTTTCGTTTGTGAAGACGATTTCACAAGAGCAAGTGGAGATCATCTATTGGTGTTTGAGCATTCACTCTTCTCCCTCTCTCTTGTTATCTATAGAGAAGTTTTCTAAACTTAATTTCTAGCTTTGTATTTACATTGTTTGTTGATTATCATCTCTATAAGCTAGATTTTTATAATTGAGTTTAGTTTGATTTTGTTTTATTAAATCTCATTGTTACACACACCCACATTGAGCTTTTAGTATTTTCATACATAGTATATTTAGGGTTGTGAGAGTTATAATAATTGAGTGTAAGCCTACATTGAGTTCTCATCTATTGTAGAGAACAAACTTATTGTATTGTGAGCCTTAATTGTGAAAATCACTTTGTAATACACTAGTACACCAAGAGGAGTGTGTGGTGCGAGACAGGATCATCCCAAGAGGAGTGGGGTATGTGGTAATACCTAGAGAGAGGTTGTAATTCCTAACACTTGAGGGAGACACGGGCTAGAGATTAACACTTGAGGTGGTAGTTAGTGTGATTACATTGTGAGTGATTGTAAAGTTTTTGGTGAGCTAGAAAACCGAATTGTGAGGTATAATACGTTATTCGGGTGAGCGTTGAAAACCCGATTGTGTAGTGGATTTCTCCCCGGGAGTGGGGAGCGAAGACGTAGGACGGAAGGTCCAAACTCCGTGATCATTTGGTTGTGTTTGAGTTTGCATTGGCGTTCATTTATACTTGTGCTTATTGCTCATATCGCCATTGTCTCATTATTTAGTTTGTCCAATATATTGTTTATACTATTTGTTTATCCTTGTTTATATTACTTATCCTTGCATATATCTCATTGCATATCTTATTTGCTAGGATAGTTGTTAATAAGTCTTTAATTGGCATTAAATCAGATTAGATTAGCATAAACCCTATTCACCCCCCACCCCCTCTAGGGTTCTTTCCTAGTGGCGTTAGGGTACTTTCAATTGGTATCAAAGCTTGGTGCTCTTTGATTTAAGGTCTAACCATATTGAGTTAAAGATCCAAGTTATCTTTTGTGCTAATCTAATTTGGAGATTTATTGTTATCTTGCTTGTATAGATATATTTATATTATGGACATGCATTGTGCACCTTGTTTAGGATATGATCCTAATGTTGCTCCTAGAATAGATGATTTCCCCTATGACCAATGGTGCTCTAGATTTAATATATTTGTTAGATCTAGACATTTTGATTTATAGGAAGTTATTGAAAATGCTTGTATTGTACCCACTTCGGAAAAATCCAAGTGGAGTAAAAATGATCATAGAATGTTTACAATGAACAAGCTTTTGTTAGAATTCTTGCTTAATGCTTTTGACTCATCCATTTCTAACAAATTTGTTCATTTTGATGATAGTGCTTACAATTTATGGAAATTTATAGAAGCACATCAAGGCAACTTGGAGGAAATCCGACGTAGTTTGGAGGACTCTTCTTCAAGTGAGTGTGGAGCATTATCGTGCACACGGGCACTAGGCAATAGCCCTAGTGAGGTTTGCGAGTTCAAATCCATTAATGACTTATTTAGTGATGAACTTGCTTGTGCTAGTAAAAAATTATTGCATGCCTATAACAAATTGCATAAAAATTTTATGGAATTGAAAAGCAAGCATGTTAATTTAGAATCTGATCATGAGTTGCTAGGTTCCAAATTTGATGTCATTGAAAAAAAAATACCTTGCTTAAAGAAAACAATGACTTGTTAAATTTGGAAAATGAAAATTTGACCTCATCCATTTCTAGCTTAACTCATGAAAGAGATAATGCCATGTTAGAAGTAGAGAACATAAAAAATGATACTGCTTCCTTTATAAATGACTATTTATGTTCTACTTCTAATAAAAATACATATGTTCCTAATAATGAAGATTTGAATCTTGTGAATAAACGTATTTCATCTTTAGATTCAACTCTTAAAATATGCATTGTTAATAATAAGAAACTTATGGACTTATGTGCAAAGGCATGTGTTAATTCTTCCAAATCCAACACTCACTATGCATGTATGTATAGAAAAATTTATAAATGTTCCATTTACGGCCGAAAAGGCCATCTAGCTAAATTTTGCTATAATGCACACAAATTTTCTAAGACTAATGCTTCTTGTGCATCTCATAAGGCTTCTTCATCACATGCACATGTACATGCACAAACTCATCATGTACATCATAAACATGCACGTGTGTTTAAATGTGATTATTGTGGTCGTTTTGGTCATTTGACCAAATATTGTTTTGATTTAAAAAAGTAATCTTTATTGCCAAATATTTCTAGTAGACCACATGCTTATAAATATAATGCTTGTGGTAGATTTGGCCACTTAGAAAAGTTTTGTTTTGATAATATTTCACATTTGCAAAATAATCTTAAAAGACCATCTATGTTTGCAAATGTTTCTCGTGCACATGTTTATGGTCAACAAAATCAAATAGGCCTCTTTCATTGCACTTATTGCAATCAGAAAGGTCATTTGCATAATTTTTGTTTTGACCGGACTCGTGCATCACATGCGCCCAAAAGGGTTCATAACCCTAGGGCATTGAGCTTTCATGATAGGGGTCATGTCCCTAGACTCTTAGGTACCAAGAGTAATTGGGTACCAAAACTTGTTTGATCTTTAAGAATAAATATTTTTGTTTTTTTTTGTTTTCATGTTCTTAAAGATGATTTTTGGTTTTTAGAATCCATAGTTCATAATTCTTGTGTGTTTTGTAATTTATTTTTGAACTATGAAGAGTTTGTTTTGGTATACACTTTTGGATTCATTGTAAATCACTTATATGATGATGAAGAGTTTGTTTTGGTATACACTTTTGGATTCATTGTAAATCACTTATATGATGATATTTATGTGTTTGTGCTTATGGATCATCTATTTCACTTATATGATGATATTTATGTGTTTGTGCTTATGGATCATCTATTTGTGCTTTATAATGTATTCTTTCTATGGTTTGATCAAATTTTTCAAAGAAAATTTGCTTTCTTGATCAAACATCTTTTTTATATATACTTTATTTTGATGAGAGGCTTGTGTTTATATAACCCCCCGGGTTTATTGGGTGTTTATTTCCCAAATCATGTTTACCGGGTACTAAAATGTTTATATGGGTTGAAACAAGCTTAAGAGCTTGATATGGTTGCTGTAGGCATTAAAAATGCCAAAATTTGAAAGGTGAAAAGAAGGGTCAGGGAAACAAACCCCTTTTCAATCAGAAACGAGGTTCGTTGTTTAGAAAAGATCAACCTCGAGAATGAGAGTCACCATGCAGCGGAACTCAACATTGAAAGATAAAGTTCATTATTGAATGAAACAGATCTACGAGACTCGGAGCTCGTCATTGGATAGGAGGTTCGAGGTTCGCTAGTGGATATGGAATTCGAAGATCGTCATTGGATACAAGGTTCGAGGTTCACTAGTGGATACAGGATTCGAAGCTCGTCGTTGGACACGAGTTGAACTCTAGCTGTCAAAGATGAAGCTCGTCATTGGATACGAGGTTCGAAGCTCGTCATTGGATACGAGGTTCGCAGTTCATCATCGGAGGTGAAGTTCGTCAATAAAACCAAAGCTTGTCATCGGATTTAAAGCTCATCAGTGAAGACGAAGCTCACGGGGCTCGCCACGCAGCAAGGCTCGACATCAAAGACGAGGCTCGCCATGCAATAAGGCTCGACATCAAGGATGAGGTGCGCCAACGTAGTGAAGTTCGTCACCCGCATTAACTGTCATGAAGACCCAGTCAGCGACGTGGACTAAATTCAAGGAGTCAGTTACGCCATGACTTAACAATTTCAGCGCATCAGTTACGCCCACGACTCTACTATTGTAGCACGTCGGTTACGTGCTAAAAAACCCTATAAATAGCCATCGATGGCTACAGAAAGAGGGAGGATTAGGATTTTTTTTTGGAGATTTTCAAGATTGGACTTAGAGAAGCATTAGAGATCAAAGTTTCTGCATGTCGATCCGGAGTACGAACCTCAATTCCAGCCGGTTAACAAAGGTCAGAAGCTCTTGCGATCTTGATCTGATCGTCAACGGGAGGCAAGCTCGACTCAAGCATCGGGGGGAAGCATCCTTTCGCCACCTAGAACCCACCTTAAACAAAAGAGAAGCTAAATTAATTTTCTCTTCCTCTGTAATCAGGAGAGAGCGTGAGTGATTGTAAGGGTTTCGTACCAAGTGATCGAACCCATTTCTTAAAACAAGAGAATCAATCCTAACATCAATTTTTTGACCCTACAGACGATGGCGACCATAGTGGGAGCAGCTATTCTCTCCAACGAGATAGTGGTAGCGTAATCAGACAAGATTGCAGTGGGAACGGACGTCAAAATCTGGTCATCGAATTTGACTAGTCTAAATACGAGGAGTACCTCTCCTCTGGTAAGTCTAGTCCCACGAAGGCACGAAAGTGTCGTCGAGTCTCATATGAGACTTCAGCCCAAGTGGCTTCTGATGATTCAACTCGAGTTAGTCTCGAGGAAAAGTCCAAGCCCCTCAAAGAGGAGGCTCCAGAAACTAGCCGTCAGGCTAAGAAATGGGTTGTTAAACAACCTGGCCGAATTTCGGCTTCTACCAGCCAAATTATGGCTTTAGATGACAAACCTCGCTCAGTTCTGACTGAAGCAAAGGTTTCCGTTATTCCATTTTTGAGACGCGCTCGACAACATCGGCGTCAAAACCAAGCTCGTCGTAGAGCTCGAGCTTTGGTCTCGCTAGACGGTTTCCACTATCGACCGAAGGTTAATCAACCTAAGGTCAACACTTCTGACGAGGGTCAGGTGAATGAGGAACGTCTGAATGATGGATCTCATCCTCGTACCCTAGTAGACTCAGAACACGAACCTCATCCTCAAAAAGAGGTCCAACAAAATCAACAAGAGGTTCATACCGAGGTTCATCAAGAAAACGAACCTCAAGTTAAGAACTGACCGAGAAGACGAACTCACCAAACTCGTCCTATCAACAAACCCCGTCGTGCAAATGACGGAGTTTGTCAACTTACCCAAGGTTGTCAACCTCTATCATTTAGAGTGTCTCGTTCGGGTAAAGCCATGACGACAGAATTGACTGGGGGTTGTCCAGCTGATGACCTTCGGGATTATCTCATGCGCAAACGTAGCATGAGTCAGATGCAATCACATTGCTGCTGTGAGAAGCCCATATCTGCGGTGCTTTCTCAATGTCCATGTGGCGAGTTGACGCATAAATCTTCAGTCTTCGAACGATTAACTGAATTGCCAATGGTCTCATCATCAAGAAGAAGACGCTTTCGTCCAAAGAAACAAGCGCCCAAGAATCGCACATTGAAGTAACGATCAACATGGCCAGCAAGGGTAAAAGTAAAATCTCAGTTGATGATTCTGAGTCTTCTGATTTTAAAAGATCTCCCGAATTATGAGAGGCACTTATTGAAAGCCAGGGCGTTTACCAACATACTCGTTCTCGTACTGGGGCAATGATCCCATTAGACTACAGCAAATTAGCGGGTTCATCCTGTGGTGTCGGTGAAGAACCTGAAAATTCAGCCATTGCTACTTCTCAGCCCTCCAATACCGACCAAAGTGAGCAAGCAAGTGCTCACATGACGGGAAAAGAGGAAGAACTCTCGCGGCAGCTGGAAGAGCAACAATCAACCATCCTGAAGCAGCAGGAGTCCATCAGACGCCTGGAAGCGATGGTGGAGAGACTCCATGAGGAGAAGGAAAAGAAGAAGAAGAAGACTCATTCCCAAACCTCAGGATCTAGGCGTAGAAGACCTTCACCTGTTGATGAAGATCGCTATGATGAAGACGATGAAGAAAGGGTTGTGAAGATTCATTCTGAGTCGTCCGAAGCTGAATCTAATCCTCATACGAAAGAACAAGATCAGAAGTAGGAGGATTTCCAGAAGCAGCTTGACGCACCGAAGATTCAAGGAAATTTCAAAGAGTTGGGGGTGTCAAGACCCTATCCAAGTGAATGGGATGCGATCCCGTATCCTCCGAAATTCAAACCACTCAACTTGGTACAATTTGATGGTAAGGGTTCTCCTACCCAACACATTTACTATTTCCAAGCACAGACTGGTCATATAGTGGGTAATGACCCTACTATGACTCGACTTTTTATTAGTACTCTGAAGGGGGTGGCTTTTGAATGGTTTCGCAGACTCGAACCAGGGTCAATCCAGAGTTGGAGAGATTTAGAGAGGCTTTTTTTAGCCCGATTCTTCGATGATGACACTGAAGTGTATATGGCTACATTATTGTCTGAGAAACAGAAGAAAATAGAGTCAGTCAGTGACTTCATCAAGAGATTCAGAAATCGATCGTTGCATTCACGCGATCAAGTTTCTGAAGCTACTCTCATGGAAATGTGCCGCAACAATCTTTCCATTAATATCTTATCCAAGATGGGCGCTGTTGAAGCCCATTCATGGAAGGATTTGGTTTGGCAAGGAGAGCAGGTGTAAAACATGCTCAAAAGGATAAATGCTGAAGAGCCTCAAGAATCTCAGCCTAAAAAAGGAGGTGGTAAAGGCAATTATAGTTCCCAGAAACAGTCAAAAGGGAAAGACACCTTAGCTGTTGAGACAGCCCCATCCCCGAAGTCTTCTACCAAGCAAAAGGGAAATACATCCGACAATCGTTTTCAGAAGAAATACGATTTCAAAGATGAGCATGTGGTTTCTATTCTTACATCTTTGATCAAGATGAATAAGATCAAGCTGCCGGAGATAAAGCGGAATGCAGAAGTATCAAGGACTGATGATCCTAACTTTTGCATGTACCACAGGATGGTGCATCATCCAACTAAAGTTTGTTACATCCTGAAAGATAAGATTCAAGCTTTATTAGACGCAGGTGTGATGACCCTTCAAGCTGAGCAAAAGAAGGTGTCTGCAAATATGGTTTCACTTCAATTTGGGGATTTCGCCAAAGTACAAATACAAGATGGCGTGCAACCAATTCCTCAAGCGGAGGCGAAGGTGGTGAACTTTGACCCGTATCAGAAGAAAGAGAAGGGGATGGTCCCTTACACTACTCCTAAAGGTAAATTGATGTGGGTTCATCCTGACTTATTAATGAACGAGCAGTGAACATCGGCAAACTCAAAGAAGCCTAGAGCCGCACGAAGATCTTGCAACGCCGTTTCAGCCGTTCCAGATGAGGAGAATGAACAGCCAGCCTTCGCTGCACAGCCTGCACAAGTATCAGGAACCTACAGAGGAAAAGAGTATTTGAAGAAATATTCTGAAACAACGGCTACACCACCCAGACCAGGGAAAGAAGTAGCGGAGCAAACTCAACCTAAGGAACTTCGTTACAACAAAGCACTCAGGAAAGATGCGCCAGAGAATTCGAAAGATCCTTTTCGGTTTGATGTGCTGGCTTAGTTAGCCAACATCCCAGTAAGGATTACCTTGTTTGAGCTCCTACGTTTATCTCGATCAATGAGAGAAGCTCTCCGTGAAGCATTGGTGGATAACGAGGCTTTCCTCACTCATTTTCCACCAAATCCAGCCGGAGCAATGCTGGAAGAAGCTTGTCCTCAATGTTGTCAAGGTTTTCGAAGAAGAATACCATGCATCACCTTTTCTCAAGAAGACATGCATGTGAGGAACCCGAAACATGACAGACCATTATACTTTACAGGGTACATCGGCTCTATTCGGGTAGACAGAATTCAGGTTGATCCTGGTTCTGCTTTGAGCATCATTCCATTGCGTCTCGTTCATCACCTTGGAATTCCTCTGCATCGTTTATCAACGACGAGAACCACCATACATGGCTTCAATGCCTCTAATACTCGTCCCCTTGGCAAAATCAAACTCAAATGTCAGATGGGTGACTTGAGGACGGATGTTACCTGCTACGTCATCGACGCAGAGACATCTTACAACTTGTTACTGGGTCGACCATGGATCCATAACAATTTGATTGTTCCATCCACTCTACACCAATGCATGAAATATGTAGGTGAGAGTGGTGAAGTAAAAACAGTGGTCACAGAGAAGCAACCATTCAAGGGGTAGAGAATTATTTCACTGATTCTATCCATTATCTTGATGGTGAACTATTTGAGGTACCACTGATCGAAGAACCAAATAGCAGTAAGGAAGCCGATATCGAATCTGAACACGAACATGGTCTTATTTTTAATGACATAGAACCCGTCATAATCGGCCTTGAAGATCTAGATGTAAATGATCCTATCTATGAAGGCAGCGGAGTTATCTTTAATAATAATGATTTAGTTTACTTCTCGCGTGTAGAATTGAACAATAACATGCCAGGTACAAATGCTGATGTGATAGCGGATCCGCTATCCAAGTTATATGCTGAATCAAACTTGTACATGCCGATTCAGTCGTCTTTTGTGACAAATCGACGACAAACCGAATATTCACAAGCAGTCTTCATAGTACCGGCTAAGGTTAACGGTCAAAAAGACATTATCTTCAGAAAGAGTGACGGCCCAGTGCAAACCATTTTGGAGGAATCCAAGAAAGAGGAAAGGGATCCGCAATTCTCATACTTTACTTCAACAACTCGAAAGCTTATGAAGAATATGGGATACGATTTCATCTATAAACAGGGTTTAAATTTTGGCAGAGGGATCCGGACACCAATACGATCTGCGTATGTCCCGGAAGGAAAGCCAGAAGATTATTATCACAAAACTCGTAGTGGATTGGGTTATGAATCTCCACCGTTTATGATGCGTTTCTGGACTAAAAGAGAGTCAGATGATGATTCTTTCACCTCATCTTCTGAATCCAATTGCTGGGAATCTGATACCAGTACATGAGCTGTATTCAAAGTACTCATGGCTAACATGACCTCAGTATCTTCGATAGAGAATCAAGAAGATGATCAATTACTTTTGTTTGATGATCCATTAAGTCGACAGCTCGGTATACAGTGGGAACACCATTTTAAACAACACGAACCCCTTACTGATGACAAGCTGATTCAGGTGAACATGGGAGATGAGATCAATCCAAAACCCATATTCATAAGTGATAGTTTATTGCCAGAAGAGAAAGAAGACCTCATTACCCTAATCCAAGAATATATTGATGTCTTCGCTTGGAACTACGAGGATATGCCTGGGCTTGATCCCCAAGTGGCTATGCATCGATTAAATATCAAACCAGACATCAAGCCTGCTAAACAACAGCAAAGGTGATTTCGGCCCCAAATCATGGAAGTAATTGAAGCTGAAGTCAAAAAGCTCATTGAATTAGGATTTATCCGCGAAGAGCAACATCCTGATTGGGTGGCCAACATTGTCCCCGTCCTAAAAAAGAACGGAAAATTCGAGTGTGCATCGACTTCCGTGACTTGAATTCGGCTTGTCCTAAAGATGATTTTCCGTTACCTATCACGGACGTCATTATTAACAATACGTGTGGGTTAGAGAGGATGTCCTTTATGGATGGATTTTCAGGGTACAACCAAATCAAAATGTATCCTGATGATGAAAAGCATACATCCTTTCGAACACCTTCAGGGATATACTGTTATACAGTAATGCCCTTTGGGTTGCAAAATGCGGGCGCTACCTATCAACGCGCTATGACCTCTATCTTCCAAAAACATATACGAAAGACTGTGGAATGTTACGTTGATGACTTGGTTGTCAAAAGTCATGATATGGGAAACCATTTACACGACTTGAAAATAATGTTTGATCTTATGCGGGCGCACCAGCTCAAGATGAATCCAACTAAGTCATTCTTAGGAATGGCTAGTGGTAAATTTCTCGGGTTCGTGGTCACGGCTAACGGAATTCATTTGGACCCAGATAAAGTCAAGGCCATCCAAGAGCTACCACCTCCCAAGAATCTTAAGAAGTTTCGAGGCTTACAAGGATGATTGGCGTATATTCGTAGGTTCATTTCTAACCTATCCGAAAAATGCCAACCATTCTCAAAACTAATGAAGAAGGGAGTATCCTTTATGTGGGACGAGGCTTGCCAGAAAGCGTTCAAGGAGATTAAGCAATATCTCTCCAATCCACCGATATTGGTCACACCAAAGTCAGGTAAACCTTTCTTGATATATATTCGGGCTACATATCATGCATTAGCAGGACTCTTGACACAAGATGATGAAAATGGCCATGAACAAGATATCTACTATCTCAGTAGGACACTATCGGGTGCTGAACCTCGTTATCCTCTCATTGAGAAGGAATGTTTGGCGCTGGTCTTCACAGTTCAGAAAATGCGACATTATTTGGTTGGGCAAACCATACATATCTTTTCTCAGGTCAATCCTATTCGGGTATTCATGACACAGCCCAGTGCATTGAATTGGTGACTCGCCAGGTAGGCTTTGTTGCTTTCCCAATATGACATCCACTTCAAACCTCAAAAAGCAGTGAAAGGTCAGGCTATTTATGACCTTATGGCTAATCATCCGCTAAAAGAAAAGGCCGAATTATACCAGGACATACTTGATGAGACATATGAAGCAAACGTCGCCTCTAGAGAACAAGTATGGTAATTGTACTTCTATGGTGTAGCAAGGACAAGTTCTACTCGTTGGGTTATAGCTAGAGTGGGGGTTGTCTTTATCTCTCCCCAAAACCACATTCTCCCACGCGCCGTTTCTTTAACAGAGCCATGTTCTAACAATGTGGCGGAATACAATGCTTTGTTGGTTGGCTTGGATATAGCCAAACAGTTGGGGGTGAAATGCTTAGAGGCATACGGTGATTCTCAACAAATTGTTAATCAAATGAAGGAAGAATATGAGGTTAGGAATGAAGGCCTTGTTCCTTACCATACCGTAGCAATCGTATTGGCCGATTCCTTTGAAGGCTTCTATATTAACCATGTACTCCGTCTCAAGAATACCTATGTTGATACATTAGTGTCACTTGCGGCTACCTTAGCTCTACCTGAAAGAACTACCCAGCAGGTCATAGTGACAAGCAGATAATTATTCAAATCAAAGTATGCACTGCAGATCAATGCAGTTGAAACGGAACCTTCAACACTCAAACCTAAAGATTGGCGATTTCCGATCATCGACTATGTCTTATACGGCTTATTGCCTGAAGACATCAAAGAAAGAGAATCTATTCGTAGACGAGCACCTAGATTCTACTATGATTCTCAATCCTAGATTTTGTATCGAAAGTCGTACGATGGACTTTTGCTTCGCTGTTTGTCAAATAGAGAAGGAAAAGAAGCCCTTGAAGAGGCTCATGACGGCATCTGCGAAGCTCATCAGCCCGGTCCTAAGTTGTGGGACCGACTATGCAGATTGGGTTATTGTTGGCCTAACATAGTACAAGATGTTGTTGCTTATGCCAAACGATGTCACGCCTGTCAGATACATGCTAATTACATGCATCAACCACCCGAGCATCTTCATCCTTCAACCACTTCATGGCCTTTCGAAACGTGGGGAATGGACTTTGTTGGCCCAGTGACACCACCCTCTTCCAAAAGACATCGCTTCATTTTGGCGATAACTGATTACTTTTCTAAATAGGCAGAAGCAATCCCGTTGAGAGAAGTCAAAACGAATGATGTTGTTAAATTCTTAAAACATCACATCGTATATAGGTACGACATTCCGAGACGTATCATTCATGACAATGGGCCCCAATTCGTTAGCCAAGCCTTCACCTGATTCTGTGACAAATTCAGGATCAAGAATTTAGCTTCAACGGCTTATAATCCTGCTGCTAACAGGCAAGCAGAAACATTTGACAAGACCATCATCAGAATTCTCACTAAAGTGGTTTCGATGAACAAAAGAGATTGGAACGAGAAATTGGGTCAGAGTTTGTGGGCTTATCGCACAACGGTTCGAACACCGACAGGAGCAACACCATATTCCTTGGTACGGATATGAAGCCGTATTACCATTAGAAATCCAAATTCCCTCTTTGCGGATAGCACTCACAATTGGTATGACGACGGAAGAGAGTCATCGCTGACGTCTTGAAGAATTGAAAGCGCTTGATGAAAAGCAGCTATTGGCTCAGCAACACATTGAGCTTTATCAAGCTCGGATTTCCAGAGCATTTCATAAGAAGGTTAAATACCGCACATTTAAAGAAGGCGACTTGGTTCTTGTAGTTCGGTGCCCAATGATTTTGAACTCCAAGAAGAAAGAAAAGTTTGAGCCAAAGTGGGAAGGGCCATTTGTAGTAGAAACTATCTACTCGAATGGAGCCTATCGTCTTATCACCCAAGATGGCAACAAACTTATGATGCATATCAACGGTAAATTTCTGAAGAAATATTACCCGTAGACTTCATCATCAAATGTACCTTGCCACGGGAGAAGAAGCAAATAAAGGTAATGATTTCTTTATTTCATCTCCTCCAAATTTCCCTCACTAATCCTCTTTAATAGGATAGTGGGACTATTATTATGTTAATTCTACCTCTGATTGCTGATGGTCTTCCAATAGTAACCTACTATATGATGTGTTGCTCTCCTAAAACATCGTCATTTTCCCAAATGACGTTTGTTTTCCTAACTTAGGCCTACCAAGTGATGTGTCTTCATTTCAATCAACATCATCATACTTATAAAGTCACTGAACGATGTGATTTTCCAAACATCGTCATTTTCCCAAATGACGTTCGTTTTCCTAACTTAGGCCTACCAAGTGATGTGCCTTCATTTCCAACATCGTCATACTTCTAAAGTCACTAAACGATGTAATTTTCCTAACGTCGTCATTTTCCCAGATGACGTTCGTTTTCCTAACTTAGGCCTACCAAGTGATGTGCTTTTGTTTCCATCAACATCGTCATACTTCTAAAGTCACCGAACGATGTAATTTTCCTAACATCGTCATTTTTCTAGATGACATTCGTTTTCCTAACTTAGGCCTACCAAGTGATGTGCCTTCGTTTCCATCAACATCGTCATACTTCTAAAGTCACTGAACGATGTAATTTCCCTAACATCGTCATTTTACCAGATGACGTTCGTTTTCCTAACTTAGGCCTACCAAGTGATGTGCCTTCGTTTCTTTCATTATCGTCATACTTCTAAAGTCACTGAACGATGTAATTTTCCTAACGTTTTCATTTTCCCCTAATGACGTGCGTTTTCAAACATTGGTTTACCAAGTGAAGAGCCTTGGTTTTCTTTACCTTAAGTCATTAAACAACTTGATATTCCTAACGTCGCCATTTTTACAAAATGACGTTCGTTTTCCCGACGAGTCTGCCATGTGTTGAACTTCATCCTTAATACTTAGTTATATTTTGAACCTCGTTATCATATATTTGATCTGGGGTCTAAAAGAGACTAAGAATAGAAGAGAAATCTTAGCATTGAAGTTTAAGAGAAACTCTTTGACAACTCATCATACTGAGGGTGTAAGGACCATGAATTTTGATACTAGTTAAAATAATTTTCTAGTATTTTAAAATATTTAATTATGACTTTTAAAAGAGTGTTTGTATTTTTCTTGAATTTCTATAATTTTCTATGATTTAAAGTCTAAGTTTTATATTTATTTAAATGGTATTAATATTTATAAGTTAACTTTATGCAGTGAAAATTTATGAAATTTATCCGTTGTGTTATCGGTACTGTTACATGCCATTTTGAATAATACATTGTATTATTTTTATTATTACGTATATTTTCGTATAATACGTTGTATTATTAATTACGTATTATTTGTATAATTTGCTGTATTATTTCTACTGTTACATATTATTTGTCGTATTAGTACAACGAGTATGTTTTGCTGTGTATATAATTATCCCATAATTATTGAATTTTAAATGTAAGTAATTATATTTTATTTATTAATTATTCTTCGTTTAATTGTATAATACGGGTATTTTTTGACTATTTCGTATCAACTGTTGTAATAGCACAATATGTACGTTTTTAATTGTAGATAATTATTATGTAATTAGTTTATTTTTTAGGTACCCAAAAGTATTTATTTTAATTATTTAATCCCTAACCCTAACCCTAATTTTCCATATATATATATATATATATATATATATATATTTGAATATATATATATATATGTTATATATTAGTTTAGTTATTTATATTGGTATATATAAATATATATATTTGTTTCCTCTCTCTCTCTCTCTCTCTCTCTCTCCCTCTGCTACTGCTCTGCTCTCTCGTCTCTCTCTCCGTTTTCAAACCCTCATCAGTGCTGGTTGTTCCGTCGTCTTCTGCTTGGTTCTGGCCGTGTTTCTTTTATTTGTGTGCTTGTCGCGGGTCGCCCCGGGTTCCTGCCTAAAGGTTGGCGCCTGCATGGTGTGTGTGTCCAAGACCAGGGGTTTCCGTCTTCCTTCTTCTTTTCTGTCCGCCTAACTTGCCGGACAGTACCGCCGCGCCTGCCCTTAACCTCGGCTGTGGCCTGTCGGATTTATGACGTTGCCTCTAACACCGCGGGCACGACAACCTCTCCTCCCAACCCTCACGCTGGCTCCTCGTCGCCGAACCAGCCGGCTTCTCCACCTCAGCGCTCCGGCCGAGCTCTGCCTCTGGCCGGCTTAGGTCAACCTCAGACCCGCCTCTGGCCGCACCTCCTCTCCCTCACCGCAGGTGGCTCTCCAACCACCACCACCACATCTCCACCAGATGGGCTCGTCGTCTCCGATTCGATTCGGCTCCGCGCGGCCCAACGCCCTCTGCTCTACCTGCGCCGCAAAACCACCAACTCTCCGGCCACCTCGCCGCCACCTCCGACCCTATAGCCCTAACTCCAGCCGCACCTCACACCTGACACGTTGCATCATCATCTCGCCCGCCTTCCGGCCCTGCGTGCCCCAGCATCCGACCCGCCCTCCTCGCTCGTCGCGCCCGCACGACCAGATCCATGCCGTCGAACTCAAGCCTCGACCACCACCGTCGCCGCTGCAGTCCGAGCCCTCCCCCGTGCCGCTGTCCAGATCCCACTGCCTGAACTTCACAGTCAGCCTGGACCCGAGCTCGCCGCTGCCCGACGCCGACTGAGTTCGTCGCCGCGCTCCACCACGTCAGATCCGATCCGTGCTATCAGCGTCGATTCGTTCGACAAAACCCTGAGGCAAGATCCCGCTCTCCTATTTCGTAGTTTGATTATTTGTATTTATTATGAACCATTTACGTAGTTTAATTGTGACGTATTTATCTATGTGGGATTGTTTGATGAATAATATTAGATAAATCATGATAATATGATACATAGCATTTTCAGAATATTTATGATGAGTTAAAAGAATTTATTTTGGCAGCGGAATCACTTTTGGATAATTATATTTATTAAAAAGAAATTATCTTGAGAAAGGAATCGTTTTAGGAAATTATAATAATTTAAAAGGAATTATCTTGGAAAAAGAATCATTTTAGAATAACTATAAATAAATTAACGGAATTTATTTTGGAAAAGGAATTATTTTCTGAATTTCATAGTTGTTGTTCCTGATTTATAATTCTAAATTTGGATTATTTGATAAGCTATGATATTATTGCACATGAGTAGTTGCATTGATTGTCTATGTTGTGTTGAGAACCCTTAGTAGTTTATGACTTAGTTGCCTCATACGTTATGAACAGACTTAGTGACATGTGTGGGTGTGTTGACTGAGTTTAGGTGGTGAACCTAAGTTTCAATGAGGATTATGGCTGATTTAGACAAACAAGAAGAGTTGGGATGGGGAAGTTAATGTTCATGTGATCGGATAAGACTGTTGATGTATCTTCCAGGCTCACTCCCGTGGTTGGTGTCGCTACCGGGGTTGGTTTGTAGGGCTAAAGTGAAGTGTGTACATCACTTTAGTCAGTGAAATCGTTTCGTCACCCGAGTTCTGTTTGAAGTTCGAACCAGGCAGAAAACGGTTTATGTGTAGTCCTCTAGACCGCATGTGTAGCGGGATTGGATGCACGTAGGGGATTTATGAACAGTCAATTATCCGGTGATATGAGCGTTGACTCTGTGTGAGATGTGACCAGTGACCTGTTATAGAATGACTAGTTAGATGACCTCGTTGCTTGGCTAGGTATGGATTATTGTGAGATGTAGGACAGTTGTGCTTCTTTTCATACATAGATCGGGGTTAATAATTAATTATCTACATTTGAGACATATGGTATATACATGAGGGTTCCTTGTTTGGATTATTTCGCTCGACGTACTATGTCTCGAGTTGTAGATTTTTAAGTATTAATTTCATCTAGTGTATGAACATGTTACTTGGATGATTATTTTGATCGCTAGCTGCATGATTTCGTTACCCGGTTGATTTACGGATTCTTATGATTATCATGTTTTGGTAGTGGATTGCATGTTGATTTGTTGGATTCTCAGTTGTACGTCCTTTTGTCATTTCTATTATTGTATCGATTTCCGCTTTGGTTTTCGTTTGTTCTATTTTCTTTTGTGAGGTCTTGCTGTGCGTCATGCACCTGACATACACATGTTTTCTCTTGTGTACGTCAGACTTAGGAGAAGAACAGGTTCAGAAGGAGCCAGAGGATTCTCAACAGAAGTACCATGTAGACGGAGCAGAAGAAGGAGTCGAAGCCTATTCTTTGAAGGTTCCAGTTACTTTTGTAGTTCTTTCCATTCCTGCTTGAACGATGTATATTGTATCTTTCCAATATTCTCTTGTTCAGATTTGTATAAGGACATGTTTGACCCGAATATTATGTCTCGGATGATATTTCTTTTATGATATGGATTATTTTATTCTGAGTTTGCCTATTATATTCTTGCTGATTGTGATCGGGGACCTGTGCCTTTACATTGTATTAATTCCAGACGCTTAGCGTATTAGATTAAGAAGACGGGGTCTAGCACTTATCTTTTCTCAGTTTAATACGTCGCGGGCTTGTTCACGTTCCGGTTCTCGTGTATTTTGGGAAGCGGGGCATGACAGAGGGGAAAAGTATGGCTAGTCCAATTCAAACGACAGTTGGTAAAGACCACCCAAGTCCGTTGACAGCTGAGGGTTTGCTAAAAATCCTAAGTTAGAATGCTTTAGTTATGCAAGAGAATAATATGTGGATAAAATATAAATTTTATTCATATATAATTGAAGATACAAAAACTCAAAGTACATAGATTGTACTTAGAAGACTCGAACTACAATACGAGGTTCAGTTACAAGTTCTTTCAGCTACAATACGAGGTTTGGTTACAAGTTCTTTTGACGACATTCGGACTACAGTACGAAGTTCAGTTACAAGTTTTTAACGACCTTCGAGATTGCACTACGAGCCTCGTCCGCAGCAAATGCGCTATCTTGTTGTTGTAGTTCCACCTTCCGTTCCTGGGCATGAAGTCATCCCCATACCCAACTTTGAGCTTTGGCGCTTGTAGCACACGTTTACCTACTTGGGTAAACTGACTACTGATAGAAACACCACAAGCTCTGAGCATAGGATCAGCACTTCTCCCATCTCCGCAGAACGTGAAGGCAACTCTAACATTGTTGCTGACTCCTCCGAAAAGAGGCACTTCACTAAGTCTGTGAAGCTGTCGCATAGGCCGAAGTCCAGAGAAAAGACTATATACTTGGGGGAGCATGGCATGTCAAAACAGCAAGCATATTTGAATTTAAGATATCTCTTCGAGATTACATTCAAAAGTCCAGCAAGCATATTTGAATTTAAGATATCTCTTCGAGATTACATTCAAAAGTCCAACAAGTTGTCGAAATATATCCTGATTTTTAAGATATCTCTTCGAGATTACATTCAAAAGTCCAACAAGTTGTCGAAATATATCCTGATTTCGACTCTAGAACACTGAGAAATCCTCAAATGAGCGAGCTACTATAAAGACCAAGAGATCAGGGATCGGGTCAGAAAAGTTACCTGAAGCAACAGCGTCATCAACTTTGCCTACCTCACCGGCGATGATTATCGGAGCTTGGAATCTAATAGGAAGCAAAGGTGGAAGTCTTAAAGTGGTTCGTTTCCTTTGAATCATTTTGGAAACAAGGCACAGAAGAGGAAGATGAATCCTCTCGAAAAGTTATGGCCTATTTATAGGCGAAGGAGCCAACCAAGTGGCTGAGATTCATTACACGAATCCCCAAGCACCGAATCGCCAAAGGGTGCTGAGAACGAAGCGGCACAATCAATTGCATTCGTAATTAATGCCAAAGAAAATGTGGCTCGAAGCGACGCATTAAGTGCTCAAGACTTAACGCTGACGAGATGAAACGACGGATTCTTGTGGATTAACAGTCTTGGAACTGTTGAAAGTTATCACGTCATTCAACGAGATTTATTCTCATTCCTAAGTCGAAAAAAAAATAATAATAACGAAGGTCGCTATTCCAAACTGGACTTAAGTATTGAAACTAGATCGAAAGTGCATTCGAACCTCGTCTTCGACGAAGGTCGTCCCTCTATTTGAACTCAAGTGTTAAGACTTAATTGAAATAGGATCCGAACCTCGTCTTTGACGAAGTTCGTTCCTCTAATTGAACTCAAGTGTTGAGACTTGATCAAAATTAGATCCGAACCTCGTCTTTGACGAAGGTCGTTCCTTGACTTTTACTCAAATATTGAAACTCGATGGAGATCGGATTTGAACCTCGTCTTCCACGAAGGTCATTCCGCTAATTGGGTTCAAACACCGAGGTTTAATTGAACAAGACTAGAACCTTGTTATGTCAAATACAAATTGGAATTTGAATCCAACCTCGTATCAGAGTAACAAGATTCGTACTTCAGGTCTTAAAATCGCAAAGCAACAAAGTTCATGAACTTTGGCATTAGATTATGCATTGAAGTGCAAAGTAGAGTTAGTGAATAAAGACATCTAAAATTATACTTATATAAAAAAATGTGAGGAAGGAGGCTACAAAAGTCCGATAAAGAAAATGGAGCTAAATGGACCCAGCAATCTGACAAATTTCCTCAGTGAGCTTAGCTATGGATTCCTGGTTTTCTGCCTCAACATCAGCCAAAGCGTGTCTACGGAGCTCCTCATCGGAATAGACGCTCATGTCATTTACAGCTTTTTCTAGCTGCTCCATTCGATCAATTTCAAAGCAAGACTTGATGCTGCATTTGTTTTGAAGCTAATGTTTGCTTCATATCCGTCATGCCTGCCAATTCAGCTTCAGCCTCTGCCAATTAGGCTTGAATAGCCTTGAGTTGAGCTTGAAGATGGTCGACCTTACGTTACTTTTGAAGTTCGGCGTTTGCAACCTTTCTACCCTCACGGGACAAATTCTCTTTGATCTCTTTGAACTCTTTAATCCATTGCTTAGTCTCAAGCAATTGATGGTTAAGTTCAAATAAGGAGTCATTCCTTTGTCGCGTAGTTTGCATGGCCCGTTCCTCAGCCAAAGGGTAAAGAGATCGAGACCGATGATCTTGTCATTTATTGAAAAGATCTTCAACCTTGGTCAGGTGCAACCAGTACGGCAGTACTGCAAGGTCAGAGGTCAAATTCTTCATCAAGTCCAAGAAAAGCACTAGCACCTCTTTAATCTCTGCAAAATTCCCTCCATGGTCCAAAACCTGAACGGAAGATTCTCTCAGGATGCTGAGAAAGTTCTCCGATATTTTTGATATAGCGAAATTTCTCGCCGAAGCTGGAGGAGAAGCATGTGTGCTACTAGAGGACACTATTGCATGAGTAGCAGTAGAAGAAACTCTAGCTGCTGTGAAGATTGGTGATGCATGGCACACGGTAGGAGCATCAATAATTGTAGTAACTATTACAGTAGTGGTAGGAGCAGCAACGACTGCGGTACTTAGTACAACGCAGATCTTAGTTGTCACAATGGAACTTATAGACATAACGCCTGTATCCATGGTGGCTGTAGCTTCAGCTATGGTGGTTGGTGCTGATTCATTGCCCTTGGCTTCTTCAAGATCAACAATCGGATTATCAGCCATGCCTGCTTCCATAGCTGGACTCGGTGGCACCCTACTTTTAGTAGGATCATCAGAAGCTGGTCCCGCTGATACCCACATCAACAAAGGCAGTGGAGTCTATGGAAATAACTAAATGTAGCGAACAAAGTCGTTAGTATCTTAAAAATCCAGAAAGGTAAATGACTATACGCCTATCTTACCAGGATCAACAGGAGCGTCTTCGATGTGAGTACTCGGCGCCGAGCGTAGTCCAGAGCGGAGTCGAGCTAAAGGAATCTCATCCTCAAGCTCCGAATCTATATCAACCCTGAGTGACTCTATCATAGGGGTCATGGGCGGAGAAATATTATGCCTCACTCTCTTGGCGACACGTTTAGACTTGCGCATTCGCCCAGTTTCCTTAGATTTTTCCCCCACTTGTCTTGGGGTCTCACCTTCTGCAGTTTGCCATAAATAAGAAGTATTAGAGGGAAACAAGTCAAAATTAAGATAAGTCAAAGCTGGCATACCGGTAATCCCTTGGTCGGGATGTGGTTCTTCAAGAGCTGGGGATTGTCGATGAGAGCCTTCTACAGTAGATCCATGTGGAGTAGGGTCGCAAGGCTCGTCCATGGAGGCAAAATCCTCAAATCCACCAAGATTTGCTCCATCTCTAGGAGCATCTCTAATATCAGAAGCAGCAGGCATGTAGCTCCCATACTCGTCAACATGAGGAGATCTATGAGATACACTCTCATTTAGAGCCACATCTATCTCTTCCTGAGTCTCATGAGGGCTAGGAGGAGTGGTTTCCTCTACCCCAGCACTCTCTTCAGCATGTAAGAACTCTTTGAGCCCTAGTATACGGCTTTTCCTAGAAGCATTTCCGGATCTGTATCGGCGCCGGATGTAACGCAACCCCGAAGAATTTACGTTGAAGTTAGGAACCGCTGCGTTTGCCATGCAATGCCACTTGCAATAAGCAAGTGTGGTCCGAAGCTGTGGATTTTATGGTGGAAGCAAGAAACGAGCACCTGTGTCGCCGGCAATAGTCCAATACCAAGCTTTGGCCCCAATGATTAAGCTACAACCCTCATATATCAGTTGAGTATTAGGATTACCAACGTACAACTGAGTGTAGCCGAATTGGAGAGCGAAGCGATAAGGCAGGTAGGGCTCCAACACGCATACTAGGCCAAAACGATAAATATGATACCCGAGACGAATGGTCATAAGCCACATGAAGCAGCCAAGTGATAGAGAAGAATAACCCCGACCATTTGATGCATCCACGATGGCCTGTCCATAGCTGGTTCCGGGGAAATGAGGGAAACAGTGATTGAATTCCCATCTCTTGTAGTCACGAAGAATACGCCGTACCAAGGCCAAGTAATGGTGCTCCCGGTCTAAATTCTCTAACCTCTGAATGAAAGGAATGACTTCACCCTCTGTACGAGCAGAAGGCGTACCCATAAGGGTCGGACAATGTAGGACAACCCAGGCCATGAAATAAGTGTAGGGCAGCCCTACCTTTGGGTTCTCGTTACCTCGACAAAATTGGTAACATAAACTCCGTAATCCACAATGAATGCGGGCGATCATGGCAAGAAGAAGGGCATAAGAACGGCCGTGTGCTAAACATACAGTAGGAAACACCACTTCCATTGGTAGCAAGTCAAAGTTTCCAGAAACGACGATGACTTGATGAAGCCACAACATGAGATATCCTGCCAGCAACGCCTTAGAAGAGATAGGCTCCCCACCTTGAAAGAAGTAACTCTCAAAGATGGTACCAATAGGGTAACCTTGTTCATCTGAATCCGATACCCGATGCATGGGCGGATAAGTAAGTGCCCGTCGCGACAATTCACTCACGTCGCAAGGACCCAAGGGAACCACGAGGTCATTTTTATGCTCCAAGTTCTTGAAGAGATATCGGGCCCAGATGTTATGGCTAAGGAGTCTTTCACCCCTCTTATTGAGTCGTCCCTCCACGTTCATACAAATGTGGTAATGACAAATTACTTCCCAAAAAGTCTCTACCACATGAGGTTGTTCCTTCTCTAAAGCAACTAACTCCCATTGACCTGGGATATACTCCTCATATGGATAGTTCCTGTTCGGCAGCCCAGAGACTTCTTCCATCTCATGAAGAGCAATCCCTATCTCTTCATCAGGAGTAAAAAAAATACGGGTTGTAGGATTATACAATTCCAAAAAACCAAAGAACTGGTGGGAGTTATTGATCAACCCGAATTGTGTCTCCCTGATGGGCGCATAAAGACCAAACTTTTGCAGGTCTTCTTGGTTCTCCTGCAAAATGTATTTAGTGATATGAGGCCACTATTGTGTAGGACTCCAATGAGACCAGCCTAGAGTTCTAAAGTCCTTAGCAGGGAATTGACCGTTTCTCCTAAAGAACGCGTGACCAAAAGTGTTAGCCTCTTTAGCAGTCTCACCAATCGAGAGTTCTTTTTGAAAAAGCCCAGGGTGCAATCCGGTGATGTAACGACCACCACTATCTATCTTGGTGCCGCTCAAGAAAAGTGGCCACATATGACCCCATCTTGTACTGGGGTTAAATCCCAGTCCATTCTCCTGGGAGCCGAGACAATCTTCAAAGCAGTAAGAGAGACGTCACGCTCCATCTGAGGCAAGAACAAGTTTCGCCTATTTACAGTTCTAAGCCATTTGTAAGTCCCGATATCCAACAATTCAAGATCCTCTGAAGAGTCTCTGAATAAGAGAACAAGCTTCACAATAGGTTCACGATTGATAGACTCTAAGGGAGCATCAGTGATCATAAGCCTAAATGTGGAAACTGAAGGGTCAGAATGAAGATCCACTTCTTCTAGCCCCTGTTCTCTGAACGGAGGAATACTCTCAAGAGCAGAATAATGAGGATGAATGGCAATCGTCTGAGTACCATCCGCTCCGAGATTGTCACGTGGAGGAAGTGGAGTAGAAGGATATATGACTGCACAAAAAGACAAATAAGATTAGTCTCAAGTAGCAGTCACGGTTAAATAACACGAAGGTCATTCTGACAACGAACGTCAAAATTCGTTCGAATAATGAACCTCGACAAGGATAACGAGGTTCATCAGTTCAGCGAGGTTCGTTGGAGAACACGAAGTTCATCATCTGAAGACAAAATTCACCAATCCAACGAACGTAGGCGATGAAAAGACGAAGCTCATCATAAAAACAAATTTCATTTAACAATCCTAGAGCGTGACCCTCGTCAGGATAGCCAATGATGTTGGACATGTGAAGTTCAACTTGCGGATAAGGCTCATCAAAAGACG
This sequence comes from Asparagus officinalis, assembly GCF_001876935.1. Classification (NCBI taxonomy): domain Eukaryota; kingdom Viridiplantae; phylum Streptophyta; class Magnoliopsida; order Asparagales; family Asparagaceae; genus Asparagus; species Asparagus officinalis. Next base: position 56,482,493 of record NC_033794.1, read on the forward strand.
AAACAAGTCATAGAGACAAGAATCATCAATGACGAGCCTCATCCAGCCAAAAAGACGTCATCTTTATGATGAGTCTGGAAGAAACTGTTCATCTTCCTCAAAGAAACTCAAGTCTAAAATAGATAGGGTTGACATCTCTCAGAACGCAAATCATGCGTTTAAGATCTATTACCTGAAAAGGTGGGTAGAACGCCAGGTTCGTGCGAAGAGCCAGCAACCTTCTTGCCCTTGCTCTTGCTTCAGTCTACAGCGGTCTTAGGGGCAATTGACTTCGCTTAAAGGGTTTGCGAAGAAAGAAAGATTAGAATTTTGAGAAGAGAATGAGTTCAGATAACCCAAACGATGAAGAGAGAACAAAGGACTTCTCATATGACGATACCCTATTTATAAGGGCAGGAAAAGGGTCGCGATCTTCAGTTAAGGTCGTTTAACGAGATCTTCCCAGCTCGTGATTGGAGTTCATCATTGGAGGTGAAGTTCGTCAATAAAACCAAAGCTTGTCATCAGATTTAAAGCTCGTCAGTGAAGACGAAGCTCATGAGGCTTGCCACGCAGCAAGGCTCGACATCAAAGATGAGGCTCTCCATGCAATGAGGCTCGACATCAAGGATGAGGTGCGCCAACGCAGTGAAGTTCGTCACCCACATTAACGGTCATGAAGACCCAGTCAACCACGTGGACTAAATCAAGGAGTCAGTTACGCCACGACTTCACAATTTTAACGCATCAGTTACGCCCATGACTCCACTATTATAGCACGTCGGTTACGTGCTCAAAAAACCTATAAATAGCCATCGATGGCTACAGAAAGAGGGAGGATTAGGATTTTTTTTTTTTTGGAGATTTTTGAGCTTGGACTTAGAGAAGCATCAGAGATCAAATTTTCTGCACGTCGATCCGGAGTACGAGCCTCGATTCCAGCCGGTTAACAAAGGTCAGAAGCTCTTGCGATCTTGATCTGATCGTCAACGGGAGGCAAGCTCGACTCAAGCATCTTAACAAAGGTCAGAAGCTCTTGCGATCTTGATCTGATCGTCAACGGGAGGCAAGCTCGACTCAAGCATCAGGGGAAGCATCCTTTCGCCACCTAGAACTCACCTTAAATAAAAGAGAAGCTGAATTAATCTTCTCTTTCTCTGTAATCGAGAGAGAGTGTGAGTGATTGTAAGGCTTTCGTACCAAGTGATCGAACCCATTTCTTAAAACAAGAGAATCAATCCCAACATCAATTTTTTGACCCTACAGTTGCCTCTCTTACTTTTTGAAAATCAATGATGCTTTGGTTTTATGTTTTTAGATTATTTAATGTAATTTATGATTTCATTTGAGTGATTTGTTTTCATTTGAAAACTTTTTGCATGATTCTCATGTTCTTTTTCTTTTGATTTTATAAATTTACTTTTAAACATAGTTTTTATGTTTGTATAATGAGACATTATTTCCTAATGACATATCAATATGTGTTCTCATTGTCTTTTTGTATGTGAGTTATACCTAGCATGTTTTTCTATTTCTATGTTTGCTCACATATGTATGCCTTAGTATTCATTGTATATATTCCATAAGGCATTTTGATAGGGGAAGCTTTTCCCTATATTTGTTTTATACTCACCGTGCTAATTTGTAGGGTGAGCTTTCGCTCTCTTTATTATTTTGTTTTCCCCTTTTTGATGTTGTCAAAGAGGGAGAAATATTATGAGTATCTATTGCCTTTGTTTTTATACATGATAATTATAATTTATATATTCATATGAGTATCTATTGCCTTTGTTTTTATACATGATAATTATAATTTATATATTCATATTGTATCATGTATATTTCTTTGTGTAAATTGTTTGTCATCATCAAAAAGGGGGAGATTGTTGGGTCCTTTTGTTTTGATGATGATTTATAAACAATTTACATCTAATGTTGTTTGTCTAGTGTTTGTGTTTTATATTTATTCTAGGCAAACAATATATTGGAGGATGGATGGAATCGAGCATTCACGATCATATCCAATGGAGGTTAGCGGAATAGTGGTTGAAGCCTATGTAATTTAAGTTGAAGATCCAAGTTCAAGCTTCATCCGCGAGTTTACCAAGATAGAGCTTATTGAAGATCAAGATCAAGCTTGGGTAATTTAGTTTAGGTTTTATATTATGTGTGTTAAGTACTCTAAGCTCAATATCATATATACCCACATTTTATTTGGTTTATATATATAGTTATGTATATATACACAAGTTTTGGTTTTATAGTTTACAAGTTTATATAAATATGAAACCTATATTATTGTTTACATATATATATACATGTTTCTTATTTGTTAAATGCATATTGTGCAAAACCTCATTTTTGCATAATATTGAGTTATTAGTTTATAGACTTAACAATCATAACATACATCTTTTATTAAGTCTATAAAATCAGTTTATAAAGTTTCAAAACATGGTTTATGTCCAATTTCAAAAACAAGTGTTTTTTATTTACATGTTTTGGACTATTTTGTAAAATAAAGAGATTTCTCTTTTGGGAGGTGTTTTTTTGAAAACCAGTTTTTGTAATATGTATACTATCATGTTTACAATCATTTCCCAAAGTTTTATATTTTTCTGATTTTATTTGCTATTTTTTAAAGATGTTTGAAAATTAGATTTCTGTTTTAAAATAGGCTGATAACTTGTTATCAGTCAACTGGTCAGTCGACTGATGACATCAGTCTACTGATGAGTCGACTGAAGAAATCACCTGGAATGTCACAAGTTTCTGTTTTATTTTGGTCGACTGACCAATCGACTGATGAGATCATCAGTCGACTGATAAGGTCGTCAGTCGACTGATGAGCTGGAAAATGCCTCTAACGGTCAGCTCATCAGTCGACTGATAGAAGCAGTCAGTCGACTGATGCTGTAACGGCTAGTTTTTTTCAGCCTTTTACAGTTTTGGTTTTTTGGTCTTTTTGCCTTGTTTTCTCTTAGCTTTGGGGTTCCTATAAATACCCCCATATATCCTCAGTTTTACATATAGAAGAAAAAAGTTTTACAAGGGTTTTAAAAGTTTGTTTAGTTTGTTTAAAGGTGGTTAAGCCTTGTTTAAGTGTTTTGTTTGTGAAGACGATTTCACAAGAGCAAGTGGAGATCATCTATTGGTGTTTGAGCATTCACTCTTCTCCCTCTCTCTTGTTATCTATAGAGAAGTTTTCTAAACTTAATTTCTAGCTTTGTATTTACATTGTTTGTTGATTATCATCTCTATAAGCTAGATTTTCATAATTGAGTTTAGTTTGATTTTGTTTTATTAAATCTCATTGTTACACACACCCACATTGAGCTTTTAGTATTTTTATACATAGTATATTTAGGGTTGTGAGAGTTGTAACAATTGAGTGTGAGCCTACATTGAGTTCTCATCTATTGTAGAGAACAAACTTGTTGTATTGTGAGCCTTAATTGTGAAAATCACTTTGTAATACACTAGTACACCAAGAGGAGTGTGTGGTGAGAGACGGGATTGTCCTAAGAGGAGTGGGGTAGGTGGTAATGCCTAGAGAGAGGTTGTAATTCCTAACACTTGAGGGAGACACGGGCTAGAGACCAACACTTAAGGTGGTAGTTAGTGTGTTTACATTATGAGTGATTGTAAAGTTTTCGGTGGGCTAGAAAACCGAATTGTAAGGTGTAATACGTTATTCGGGTGAGCATTGAAAACCTGGTTGTATAGTGGATTTCTCCCCGGGAGTGGGGAGCGGAGACGTAGGACGGAAGGTCCGAACTCTGTGATCATTTGATTGTGTTTGAGTTTGCATTGGCGTTTATTTATACTTGTGCTCATTGCTCATATCGTCATTGTCTCATTATTTAGTTTGTCCACTATATTGTTTACACTATTTGTTTATCCTTGTTTATATTACTTATCCTTGTATATATCTCATTGCATATCTTATTTGCTAGGATAGTTGTTAATAAGTTTTTAATTGGTATTAAATCGGATTAGATTAGCATAAACCCTATTCCCTCCTCTAGGGTTCTTTCCTAGTGGCATTAGGGTACTTTCAGCAGCACTAACGCCTCGCTCGTCAATTCGCCAAAAATCTGGAACAGGTTGATGGACTCCACTATCAAGCGGATTTGGAATTTAGGAGGCGCCAAGTAACTAAGTCGCCGCCACAATAGTGAATCATTGATCCCTCCTCCAAACTGGCAACTAACAAAAGGGTTCATGTCCAAAGAACTCGTTCAACTCTTGAGGAGTGTATCCATATGCGTCGCGCACTTCTCGCATATGCAAGGATTCTTGTGGAGAAGGCACAAGATCTACAGAAGGAAGAGGTGGCCAAAGAACCACTAAAATCCAAACAAGTCTGGTTGCCGAAAGCCAAAATAGTAGCAAAATCAACTCGGAAAACCTCTGAAGTGCCTCAACCTGGGGCGAAACACAATGTGTGTTTCGCACCTAGGGAGAAACACAATTAGTGTTTCACACCTAGTGTGAAACACCAGCTATGTTTCACACCTGGGTCTAGCTCTGCGGGCGTTTCTCAGCCTCCATCAGCCTCTATTCCTTCTCCATCTGCTTTCGTACGTCCAGTGAAGCCTTACGGCAGCATTGATCTGTCGAAATTCAAAGTAACAATGGCTGACCAACTCAGTTCTCTACACAAGGATCGAGGCAAAGCTCTGATAAAAGAACACAAAGTTCTGGTGATCAAAACCCAAGCAATTCCTCAGATTGGGGGTCATACAAACACTCCCATCAAGTTAAATGCTACTCAAAGGTGTCCTGCCAAACAAACTGGGACACTTCAATGTAGTTGTTCGTGCGACGCGCACAAAAGAGGCAAGGAGGCCTCCCCTTCCACGAGAATTCCTGTCACTTCTTGTCTGGGGTGTGTGTCGATGTCTTGGAGCCCGTTAAGGCTCCTCACCCGCAAAGGGGTGGTTTTAAATGTGTGACTCATGAGAGTGCCAATAAGGCTGTACATTCCTAGAAGAAGACGTATCCATCAAAAGACGACGTTGTACCTAGGAAATCACGCCAACAAGCGATGGAGTGCTCCGGTCGTCATGCCGACGAGTTGTGCCATCATACTTGGCGTATGAACAAATTTCGGAAGAAAAGTTCTCAAGAAACGAGTTCTCATTGTCCATACGAGAGACTCATCAGGACAGTATTATCAAAATGTAGTTGCCCTAGGACCATTTCACAAAGGGTCTCGGTATTCGAGAAACTTGCAACTAAAGCATCAAAGCTTAGATCAAAACGCTTCTACGAGAGAAAACCTGCCATCTAGGATGATGAATTCCTTGAAGTCACAATCAACATGGCTGACAAAAAAGTCTGTGATTGCTTCAAATGGCTCTAATCCCGACTTTTCTCTGGGAAGAAAAGTCAATTCAGGAATAGCCCAACGAATGTCTCGACTCCAACTAGGAGCCATCAGACACAAGGACTACCCGAGAATGCACGAAGGACTATCTCCGGATGATGAACTTTTGGATACCTATTCTGCAATCGCCTCTGATGACACAATGTCCAGCATAGGGTCTGACAAAGGGCAAGCAAAGGAAGCGTTCAAGATCACTCCTGATCAACTAACTCAGATGCTTCAGGACGCTCTAAAAAGTCAACAAGAAGAACTCAGGGCTGAGATGAAAATAGATATGGAGTTGGCCATGTAGCAAATAAGAGAGTTGCAGACTCAAGGACTTCAATCTCCTGAGTCCAGTCAGCAAACTGAATCCAGCCATCGCACTCATAATATTGTAGATGACAATGATCCAAAAGTAGAAAAAGTCATTAAGGCTGATGCACCTCTCAATAACAATGGGGGTGGTTCAATCAATTTTTATCAACATCCTTTGAAGGAAGATACGGGCAAGGAAAATAAGATGAGAGAACTCGAGAGCAAGGTCAATGCCTTAAAGTCTGCTCGAGAAATAAAGAAGACGGACATTCCATGCCCATATCCAAGGGAGTGGGACGCAATTCCGTACCCGTCGAAGTTAAATTTTATTAAGTTCACGCCATTTGATAGGAGAGGCTCGCTAACTCAACACTTGGTCTACTTTAAATCCCATTTGGGTATAATCTCTAGGAATGAACCCTTGATGATTCGGTCATTCGTACGCACCCTTCGCAAGGCCGCCTTCAATTGGTATCGATGTCTCAAGCCAGGAAGCATCAACTGCTGGTACGACATGGAGAATATAGTCCTCAGCCACTTCTTTGATGACGACACTGAAGTATCGATCAGAACTCTTCTAGATGAGAAGCAAAAGGATAGGGAGACAGTTAATAATTTCGTCAAATAGTTCCACAACCAGGCGATGAACTGTCAGGATCCGGTCACGAAGGAATTCATACTCTAGACCTGTCATAACAATCTTTCCCTGGACGTGTTAGAGGTCATGGGAGTTGTACCTTTAACCATGTGGAAAGAGATAAAACTATGCGGTGAACTGGCCGAACGCTTTCTCAAAAGAAAGAAGGTTGAGAGAAGCCAATCGACGGTTAAGGCACCTGCAACTGATCCTAGATCCCAACAGGAGTATTCTTTCGAAGATGATGAAGTTCCAACCATTTTTGAGTACCTCCTCACTGATAATCATATTTTATTACAATTTTATGCCATCATTATCTATTTTATATGAATAAATATGCCACTAATAATTGTTTTTAGCTTAGTTTGCACATAAATGAATAAAAATATAAATAAATATCATTAAATATAAAAACCCTCAAATTCTCTCTTCTCTATTTTATTTCAGAATTGTGAGAAGCCCATGAAGCTATAAAGCCCATGAAGCCAAAGAGAAAAAACAACTCTTTAAATATTTCATGAATTAATGAAGCCCAAAACGCCAAAGCCCATGAAGCAAAGCTTTACCTCTTGTACGCATTGTGAACAATCCAAAAATCAAGACAGAAGCCCATGAAGCAAAAGCCCAGAACCAAAACAATGAAGCATGAATCATAAAGAAATGAAGCAAAGCTCAAAGAAAAATCAAGAATCCCAATGGAAAATCAACAAGAAAAAGGCCCAAGAATCCAAGCCCAAAAGCTCAAAGGCTAAAAATGATTCATTAGGGCTTAAGTCTTCATCCAAGGGCTCTCATTCATTATTGTTTACTATAAATAGGGGTAGAGAGTGATTCATCCAAGGGCTCTCATTCATTATTGTTTACTATAAATAGGGGTAGAGAGTGAGGGGTTAAAGGTGTAAAAAATTTTATAACTCTATTTGGAGAGGAGGGTTACTCTTAATTGAGAAGACCTTCTAATTTTGTAACTTTTTGTTACAATCAATAAAAGAATTTTTTCACCTCTTCATATTTTTCTTTTCTTCTCTTTGTTTAATGATGAAGATGAAGATAGGATGAAGATGAAGATCAAGAGTGAAGGTTTGCTTTCATTTTGAGGCTAGAACCCTCTTGGGTGGTAAATTTCCTCTTTGTTAATATTTTTATCTATTTATTTTCTTACTTAAATAGCTAAGAGGCTAGAACCCTCTTGCTTTAGATTTATTTTATGTTTATAGAGTAGATTTATTTTATGCTTATAGAGTAGATTTATTTCATGCTTATAAAGTAGATTTAATTTCTCGCATTTAATTCTTGTAATTTATTTTGTAGTTTAGTTTTTACAATTTATTTTGTAGTTAGATTTTATTTTCTTATACTATTCACCTTGAGGCTAGAACCCTCTCGGGATTAGTTTTTTATTTTGTTCATTTTTTTTTATTCGCCTTTTCTAAGAAGTGGATTCAATTATAGATTCCTCATATCTTTAATTGAATCCTTCATCTTTACTTTCTTGAATTTTTTTTCTTTTTGATTCTTGATTTTATTTATCTTTCTTTCTCTCTTTGTGAAAATTATTCATTCTTTGTCACATCTACTCTCACTTATATTTTTGTGCTGATTTACACACTATCACTTTCACTCTCTCTATTTCTCCACAACCACGTTCACTCATCACTCCTATTTGTCATGCACACAACATAAGAATCGACTCTAATAATTTTCTACAAACACCTTTCCTCGTGGGATCGATAACTTTTTATACTATAACTTGATTAATTGTGCACTTGAAATTTTTGGTATTTGTTTATGCCGCATCAAGTTTTTGGCGCCGTTGCCGGGGAAGGTGCTTAAGTAGGATTTTATTTTTTTGGTTCTTTAACTTGTAGGTTTTCTTGTGAAGGAACCACTTGGAGTTGAAGATTAAGGATTGAAGATCGAGGATTTCAAGAATTACTTGAGATTTGATTCATATTTCGGATTTGCTTGAGGTAACTCTTCTTCCTAGAATTTTTAATTCCACCCGTTAGTTACTTCTTCACAATTAGGACTTAAAAAAGATTTTATTTTTGTCGACCATAATAAAATCCACCCTCCACTTGGACATTTATTAACAAGATAATAAATTCAAACAATATTCCTCATTCTCATAATTGTTTGATTGTTAACCCTAATTAAAAAAAAATTCTTTTTACCATCCTTTTTAGTTGCTTTTAGTTCATAGGGTTGCATTGCATATAGTTAGTAGGAATTCACCAAAGTGATTTGAGCATCTTGATTTGGCACACACTTGAAAATATTTTTAAGGGCAAAACCCCTAATCAAGATAAGGTGAGGGATTTCATCACCATTTTCTTAGCCCAAAAATCATTAATTCCTCACTACACAAACCTAAGCTTTTTTAAAACTCACTAGACATTGGCCCCTAAGGATTCGAGCTCATTAAGGAAAAAGAAATCCTTAAGTGAACTAGTTTAAGTTTTCTTGGATTAGTTGGTGTCTAAGGCAAGGTTCAGGGGTTCCGTAATGCGCTTTGTAAGGAACGATGTACTTAATTGATCTTTGATCTCCCTCAAGTACTATCCTTACCTGGCTAACTACCCGGTTAAAACTTTAATCTTTTCACTTTAGGAGTTTTTGGTTAGAAGCTGGTCTAGCAGAGTTAGGCTTAACCCTAGAATTAGAGTGATTGTTTTGATTTGTTTTAGATTTTTTTAACCTTTATCTTCTCGAAAAAATTAACTTTTATTTTTCTTTAAAAAAGTATAAAAAAGAAATTATTTTGGGTGTATGCAAAAGTGGATTAGGGATAATACACATCGATTAATTCGCTTTAAACCGATTATAGAAATGACGTATCCTAATCCACCCGTTCTTCAAGATATGTGCTATCCCACTAGGAATACAATCCCATCTTACATTAGGCTCCCTGAGGCAAATGGAACTAACTTTGAGCTTCGACCGCAATATATAAACATGCTTCCTAAATTTTTGGGGAATGAAACTGAAGATGCATATATTTTTATCTCAGAATTTGAGGAAGTATGTATGATGATTAAAATAAGGGAATTAACTGAAGATGCAGTCAAACTTAGATTTATTCCTTTTGCCCTCAAAGACAAAGCAAAAAAAATAGCTATACAGCTTACCTATAAATTCTATCACAACTTGGGAGGAATTTATCACCGTTTTTCTTAAGAAATTTTTCCTAATTTATAAAACGGTTAAGCTTAGAAATAGCATTCAAAATTTTAAAATTGTCCCGGTGGAGCCATTCTGGAAGTATTTTGATAGGTTTAAAGATCTTCTCATCCAATGTCCTCATCACGGTCTAGAAAGTATTTTGATAGGTTTAAAGATCTTCTCATCCAATGTCCTCATCACGGTCTAGAAAAATGGCGATTATGCCAAATCATCTATGAATAAAGATCTTCTCATCCAATGTCCTCATCACGGTCTAGAAAAATGGCGATTATGCCAAATCATCTATGAATGATTGGATTATTCTTCAAAGACTTCCTTAGAATCGATGTGCCAAGGGGATTTCATAAAGAAAAATGCTGATGAAGCTTGGGAGTTTTTAGAGAGTCTATCTGAGAAAACCATACAGTGGGAACATTGTGATGATAGGGTTTCGTCAGTTTCCCAATCTAAGTCTAGTGGTCTTTCCTTAGAGTCGAACATTGCTTTCGAAACAAAGATGGTGACAATTCTGCGAAGGTTAGAAGTCTTAGAAATTAAGGAACAAGCTCCAGCTCAAATTAATTAAGTTTCTACCCCAGGTTGTCATAACTGTCAGTCTCCTGCCCACGTTTCAAAGGAATGCCCTCTCCTAGGAAACACCCACTCATTAGAACAGATTAACGCTGCATTCCAACGTCTAATGAATGATCTATTTTCTTCAACCTACAATCCAGGTTGGAGAAATCATCCTAATTTCACATGGAATCAAGGAAGTCTCCAAGGGAATCAAAATTTCAATCTCATTTCAAACCAACACTTTCCTAGGGGGAACACAATTCCTTTCAATTCTCATCCACAATTTCAACAACCCAATCTGCCATATCAAATTCAGCCTCCTCATCATCAAGCTATTGTAACTCTCACTCCTCACAATCCAGATCAAGATAAATGTCTCAATGTCTTGGAAAAGGGTTTGGAAACCATAATTAAGGCCTCTACTCAAACCACGAATATGTTGACTCAAACATCTAGCATTCTGAATTCCTTCGTGCAATCAACCGGACGAATACTTAATTCCAACAGTCAAGCCGTAGCTAGATTACAATCCCAACTTGGTCAACTAGCTAGTGCCATGAGTGAAAGAGAGAGGAAAGTTTCTGAGTCAACCCATGGCCAACCCTAAGGACACAGGATGCAGTTCATCCTATGAAGATTAAGTGAATGCAATCCATTCACTTCGGTCAGGTAGACAAGTCGATAATCAAGTGAGAAGTCCTCCAAGTCAAACTCTTGATCTAGTACAAATTCCTTCTCCTTCTCCTTCTGATGAATCTATTCAACAATCACCCCTCTCAGATGACCAAGAACCTGAACCTGGACCTGAGCCTGTTTTGATAGGTTTAGACCAGTTGCTCCCTTTTCAGATAGACTCAAGCCTAGGAAACACTCCCCTCAAGAGGAGAAGATCCTAGAAACATTCAAGCAGGTTAAGGTCAACATTTCTCTCTTAGATGCAATTGAACAAATTCCATCTTATGCTAAATTTTTAAAAGAATTGTGTACTAAGAAGAGGAGAATAAATGTTTCAAAGAAAGTCTTTTTGGCTGCCAATATCAGTGATATGCTCTCAAATCCCATGCCTTTGAAACGTAAAGATCCAGGTTCCCCTATCATTTCATATGTCATTGGTAATACTCACATTGATAAAGCGTTTTTAGACTTAGGGACCAGCATCAATTTGCTTCCATATTTAGTCTACCAGCAATTAGGTCTAGGTGTATTGAAACCAACCCGATGCATCTTACAGTTAGCTGATAGATCTGTCAAGATCCCTATGGGTGAGTTAGAGGATATTCTGATTAAGGTTGGAGATTTTATTTTTTCGGTAGATTTTGTAGTCTTGGAAACACAGCCCGTTTCCAATCCTAAAGGACAGACACCTGTCATCTTAGGACGACCATTCTTAGTCACTTCTAATGTTCTCATCAACTATAGAACTGGTCAATAAAGCAGTCCTTTGGAAATTTGACTGTTGATCTTAACTTTTTTAATCCAGGGGACCAACCAAATAATCAGCCTCTAGAAATAAATTACATTCAGGAAAGATCAGAAGAAGAAGAAGTAGAAGAAAAAGAAGATTCAGATTTAAGCTTTGAGGAAATTTTTGGTGAGGAGTTGGAGTTTTTAGAAAAAGCAGATCAAGTTTGTCAAAATAAGAAAACTGTGTTAAACAATTGCTACTTTGAACTAAATTTTGAAGAACTCTTTCTTGATGAACTAAGATTTTTGGAAAATAATCAACAACCAAATTTTCAGAACTCAACCATGAATCTTGGAGTTGAGGAAAATGCTACAGAAGAATTAGTTGTTAGAAAACAAAACTTCACAGTACAAGAGTCTAAGTTCATTAAGAAATACAAAATACATGACACCAATAATACCTACCTTACTTTATTACAAGAATTATTGAACACCCCAAAATGCTTAGAATTTCACATTATTGATTATATCATTCTGAATTTGTTTAAAATCCGGGGGAGAATTTTCAGCAATAAGGTAGGATTCAATGTAGAATACGAGCTCTGCATGTTGAACACTTCATTCTACATTGTTTGTTTTATTTTTTTAGAATAATAAAAAGAATTTATTCTTCTCTCATTTGAGAAATTCTTGTTAAAAAAAGAGAAAAAGAATAAATTTTTGATTTCATCCTCCTCGGATCAAAGATAATTTCAGATTTTATCAGCCAACCAAATATAAGTACTTCACTTATTATCTGTTTTACTTTGTGCATCATAGAGTTTGCATTAAGGACAATACAAAATTTAGGTATGGGGTGAGAATTAGTTAATTTCCTCTTTATTTTACCTTTTTAGTTGCATTTTTGTCATTTTTTCTTCTTTTCCTTAAAAAAATATTATAAAAATATCGTCACTTGCCAAATTAATAGAGTTATGTAATAATTGATTTATTTGATAAATTTTAAATTTTCTAATCCCTAGTTTGTTACTTACTCAAGTTTACCTTTTATGATAACTCTAAATAAATTTCTTAAGAAATGATTTTCAAAGTAGTATACTTTACTTAAGCCTTAACTTAGATTTTTATTTAAAATAATGGAATTTATGCATGCTTAGCTTAGAGTTGAAAATAATTTTTCAAAGTGTCTTGATTTACATATTTTTCAGAATATATATACAAATACATATTAAAAAATAATATTGCAAAAGAAGAGTGCGAAAAATGGACACCAAAAGCAAAAAAAAAAAGAAAAAAACTCTTGAATTTAAGGCGATTCTATCTTATAAAGTCTAAGCTGACCGAGTAATTAAGCTCAATGAGTATTTCCATACTTAATAATCTAAGCCCAATTGGGTTGGGATCCATTGGCCCAAAACTCGTTAAATGGTCACTTAGAAAGCCCGTAAAGTAAAAAAAATCACCAAGGAAAAAAGAGTTTAAAAAAAAGAAGAAGAAAAAAAGAAAAAAATAATAAAAATAAAAATACTAATAAATGTTTTATATATATAGTTATATTTGTATATATGGTCATGGAAAATATTTTAGATCAAGCAACTTGAAAATTATTTTAAACAAAAAGTTAGCATGTTCTTTCAAAACTTTTAAATTAAATTTCTAAGTTTGGCTGGGTTTTGTATTGCTATAATGAGAAGATTTTCTAGGAAATTTACCTAAGAGTTATTTATAAAAATATTTTCTTGAGTAATAACTAGATTCAATTAGATTGTCTAAAATTATCAAGTAAATTTAGTTATGCACTAACTTCTTTAATTTGACAAGATGGCCGAATTTTGTGGGTATATTCACTGCAAACCCTCACGAGACTACAACTCGTCCACTAGGGTAACCTAGAGGTTTAAAGGCTTGTTGTATGCGCTAAATACAACCGCGATTCCTGCGAAAGTGAGTTAGATTTTCTTTCCTTTTTCTTTCTTTGCTAGAGGACTAGAAAAAGTTTAGGTGTGGACGTATTTGATAATCATATTTTATTACAATTTTATACCCTCATTATCTATTTTATATGAATAAATATGCCACTAATAATTATTTTTAGCTTAGTTTGTACATAAATGAATAAAAATATAAATAAATATTATTAAATATAAAAACCCTCAAATTCTCTCTTCTCTATTAAATAAATATTATTAAATATAAAAACCCTCAAATTCTCTCTTCTCTATTTTATTTTAGAATTGTGAGAAACCCATGAAGCTATGAAGCCCATGAAGCCAAAGAGAAAAATAAACTCTTTAAATATTTCATGAATTAATGAAGCCTAAAACGCCAAAGCCCATGAAGCAAAGCCTTACCTCTTGTACGCATTGTGAACAATCCAAAAATCAAGGCAGAAGCCTATGAAGCAAAAGCCCAGAACCAAAACAATGAAGCATGAATCATGAAGAAATGAAGCAAAGCTCAAAAAAAAATCAAGAAGCCTAATGGAAAATCAACAAGAAAAAGGCCCAAGAATCCAAGCCCAAAAGCTCAAAGGCTAAAAATGATTCCTTAGAGCTTAAGTCTTCATCCAATGGCTCTTATTCATTGTTGTTTACTATAAATAGGGGTAGAGAGTGAGGGGTTAAATGTGCGAAAAATTTTGTAATTTCATTTGGAGAGGAGGGTTACTCTTAATTGAAAAGACCTTCCAATTTTGTAACTTTTTGTTACAATCAATAAAAAAAATTTCACCTCTTCATATTTTTCTTTTCTTCTCTTTGTTTGATGATGAAGATGGAGATAGGATGAAGATGAAGATCAAGAGTGGAGGTTTGCTATCATTTTGAGGCTAGAACCCTCTTGGGTGGTAAATTTTCTCTTTGTTAATATTTTAATCTTTTTATTTTCTTACTTAAATAGCCAAGAGGCTAGAACCCTCTTGTCTTAGATTTATTTCATGCTTATAGAGTAGATTTATTTCATGCTTATAGAGTAGATTTATTTCATGCTTATAAAGTAGATTTATTTTCTCGCATTTAATTCTTGCGATTTATTTTGTAGTTTAGTTTCTACAATTTATTTTGTAGTTATATTTTATTTTCTTGCACTATTCATCTTGAGGCTAGAACCCTCTCGGAATTAGTTTTTTATTTTGTTCATTTTTATTTTCTTTGATTTGCCTTTAGGCTAGAACCCTCTAGGAAATTGCCATTTTCTAAGAAGTGGATTCAATTATAGATTCCTCATATCTTTAATTGAATCCTTCATCTTTACTTTCTTGAATTTTTTTACTTTTTGATTCTTGATTTTATTCATCTTTCTCTTCTCCTTGTAAAAATCATTCATTCTTTGTCACATCCACTCTCACTTATATTTTTGTACCGATTTACACACTATCACTTTTACTCTCTCTATCTCTCCACAATCACATTCACTCATCACTCCTATTTGTCATTCACACAACATAAGAATCGACTTTAATAATTTTCTACAAATACCTTCCTCGTGGGATCGATAATTTTTTATACTATAACTTAATTAATTGTGCACTTGCAATTTTTGGTATTTGTTTATGCCGCATCACTCGCAAACAACAAAATCAAGCTGTCACCGGTTACAAATTAGGAGGAAGTAAATAAGACCTCAGATACAAAGTATTGTGCGTATCACAGGAGGGTCCATCATCCAACCAAGACTTATTTTAATCTGAAAAACATCATTCAAGCCTTGGTTGATGTCGGCGTCAAAACGACAAAACAAGCCAAATGAGGACGGCAATAACTCCGATGAGTACACGAGTATAAACTATTTCTCCATATTCCTCTAACGAGTATACGAGGTTAAATTGCTTTCCTTATTTCCAACAACGGGAAGTTCCTGGAGAATATTACTCTTAATATTCTTAAGGATAACCCAACAATATGATCAAATACAATTGGATTCCAGTTTGCCAAAGAGCTAGGGGTGGAATACCTCAATGCATTCCAATGGAAAGTTCCTGGAGAATACTATACATGGTATTCTTAAGAATAACCCAAAACCAGTTGATTATTCAAGATGAAAACCAATCATCGGAATAATTCATTCTTAATCATGATAAAAAATAATTAAAAACCTCCCACTGTGGTTATTTAATTATTTCCAAGATGATTAAAACCCCCCATTATGACTTTCGCAGCACACTTTCATTAATATGAGATTCAACGACTGCATATGGTCAATCTTTCCTCACGAAATTCCCAGGGTGTAATTGTGGAGTGCTTAATGATTCACGGCCCTCCACCACAAAATCCCTCACTAATCAAATTAATTGATGGTGGGTCCACCAAAAGTCTTCACGCTTATATCTATTCAAACTCCCACTGTGTCTAAGCCTTTAACACTCCCACTGTTAAAGTCCTGATATGACACTTAAAATTTTAAGTTGCTGATCCATGGAAATTAGCAAACCCCTTTTATGTTAAGTCCTTGTCACTTAACACCGAAAACCCCCAATGAGTGTTTTGTACAAATCGACATTCCCAATGTTATTTGTACCCCACTCCCACTACTTGTTTGGTTAAACCTTCCTATAGTTAGGACCAAAGCCAAAATCTTCTCTCGATTCCTTCCATGAACGAGAGGTCCACTTTCAAAAAATGGAGTTCTCTTTCAATAAACAAAAAGCCTCCACACCAGTTAAACGATCAAACCTATAAAAGTTAGGGTCGTCTCAATAACCCCCACCTAGTCAAACCATTAAACAGTTAGGACCACAATTAGAACTCATTTTCAATAAATGAAAGGCTTCCAGTCTTTCCCCTTTGGTGAAACCTATAAAAGTTAGGGTTGAAGTCAAAATTCCATCACGATAAACGAGAAATTCATTTTCAGATTAGGTAACCAATCCTATAAAAGTTAGGGTTATCTGGATCTTTTCGATTCTCAGAGTGGAGATCCGACTTTGAGTTTTTTTTTTGCAATAGGAATTAGAATATAAAATTCTTCATCTCCAGCATCGGGTTCGTCTTTACCCGAAAAGAAGACCATGGGATAGAATATAAAATTTTTTTCTCTCTAGCATTGAGTTTGTCTTTGCCCCAAGAGAAGACACAATCTCTCAACATCACAAATTCGTGCCTCACATGCATGGAGAACTTTATCTCGACTCCTAAACAGAGATAAGTCTACACCTAACACGCGTTGCCTGTTAGTCTTTCATCGCGAAAAAGCACCAGAATTCATTCTGGGAGACATTATCTCGATCTCTAAATAGAGATAAGTCTACGCCTAACACGCGTTGCCGGTTAGTCTTTCATCGTGAAAAAGACACCAGAATTTATTCTGGGGGACATTATCTCGATCCCTAAATAGAGATAAGTCTACACCTAACACGCGTTGTCGGTTAGTCTTTCACCATGAAAAAGACACCAGAATTCATTCTAGGGGATATTATCTTGATCCCTAAATAGAGATAAGACTACGCCTAATACGCGTTGTCGGTTAGTCTTTCACCGTGAAAAGGACACCAGAATCCATCTCTGGGAGACTTTATCTTGATCCCTAATTAGAGATAAGCCTACGACTAACAAGTGTAGCCAGTTGTTATTTGACTTAGCAACAACTGAGTCTATGCCTCTTTAGCGTAAGGGAGTTTATCTCAAATTCCTCATTAGAGATAAGTCTGCATCTGACACATGTTGCCGAGTAGCATATTCCCGTGATAATGGCAAAGTCTACGTATTCAATATCGTAGCACTAAGAGAGTTAACTCTCTTAGCACAACGTTACATGTGAAACGGACTTAGACAATTCACATGCAAGCCTGATTCAAACGGTAATTGGTAAAGGCACATCAAATCCATTGAAGGCTGAGGGTTAGCCAAAAACCCTTATTCTACGCCTAACACGCGTTACTAGGTAGTCTATTCCCATAACAATGGTGAAGTCTACGTATTCAATATCGTAGCACTAAGAGAGTTAATTCTCTTAGTACAACGTTACATGTGAAACAGACTTAGACAATTCATATGCAAGCCCGATTCAAACGGTAATCGGTAAATGCACATCAAATTCGTTGAAGGTTGAGTGTTAGCTAAAAACCCTAAGTCTACGCCTCACATGCGTAGCCAGGTAGCCTATTCCCGTAACAATGGTGAAGTCTACATATTCAATATCATAGCACTAAGAGAGTTAACTCTCTTAGCACAACATTACATATGAAACGGACTTAGACAATTCACATACAAGGCCGAAACGGTAATCGGTAAAGTCACATCAATTCTATTGAAGGCTAAGGGTTAGCTTAAAAACCCTAAGTCTACGCTTAACACGTATTACCAGGTAGCCTATTCTCATGACAATGGTGGAGTCTACGTATTCAATATCGTAGCACTAAGAGAGTTAACTCTCTTAGCACAACGTTATATGTGAAATGGACTTAGACAATTCACATACAAGCCCGATTCGAACAGTAATCGGTAAAGGCAAATTAAATCCGTTGAGGGTTGAGGGTTTTCCAAAAATCCTATAAGTATTATGATTGTTTGTTCCAAATGGGATAAAAATCATAATAAAAGAAATACGCTAAACAAAAGACTTTGTTTTCACAATGAAGTCAAATCAATAGAAACAAAAGTGGCGCTACCAATCCAAATACAATTTATGATCAAGAATCCGAATTTCCAGCATAGAGATCTCTTTCTCATAAGTCTCCTCGAGTTTAGCCTACAAGTCAGCCCGAACAGAGTCTTCAGTGGCGTCCAATACGCCCCCAGCTTCGTTCTTCAGCTTGGCTAGCTTCTCCTTTGCAGGTGCCAGCTTCTCAAGTGTTTGTTTTCGAGTGCATTCGGCGTCTGCTAGTTTGCCCTTAAGAACGACACGAGAATCTCTAGCATACTTCAGCTCCTTTTAAAGATCAGCTATTTTCTCGTCGATCGAGGCCAATGAGCTAAGCAATCTAGTCATGCTCTTGTTCTTCCTTGAGAGAACCATTGTTATCTGTGTAACATAACTCTCCTACGCTTGAAGCTCATTCCCAAGGGACATTCGGGTGTCATGCCACTGCTTCAATTGCGGATCTAACTGAGTAGCTACATATGAAGAAGCACATGTAGCCCGTAGCTCTCCCAACTCTCTAAATTCATGCTCTAGCGCGGCTAAATCCGCGGTGAAAAAATCAGCCAAATCTTCCTCTCTAATCATCATCATCTGACGACCGAGAGACCGCCTGAACATATCAAAAGAATACCCTCAATGAAGGATCTTATCACTCATTCCGCTCATAAAAGAAACGAAATGATCGAGGTCCACATGGAAAATCTCCTTGCTAGGTCAGTATCCTTCAACAAAGCCATGACGAACTCATATGGAGACATTGGAAGATCTACAAGAAAAGAAGAGAAATAAGAAATTCTAAAATATTGGCTGGAAACTCAAGGCAAGTCATGAAGCGGAACTTACTAACGCCAGTGGAGGACCCTCCAACTTAACACCATGTGCTTGGTCCTGCCGACCTAACCTCGAGAATGGCTGGAATGGTGGTAGGTATGACAGTCAAAATACTAGCTTCTTCAGCTGGTCTCACGACTGGGATGGTAGGACTATCCCCTACAACAATGAATTCTGTAACTATCGGATCTGAAGGAATAGTAGCCTTAAGCTGAGAGGTAGGCAGCTGGGCTGCAGCCATGGCCACCTCTAATGGTGAAAAGCCAAGATCCTCAGGCTGATCAAAAGCACCAATGATTGTAGCTGTATTAGCTCTACTGGCTGGTCCTATAATCAAAACTCCCTTGCGGTTAAGTACGAATTGACAAACGAGTTGTGGTGAATTTGTAATAAAAATTCCCGATGAACCAGCCTCCATGCATGGTCTTACAGCTTCGCGACGGACTTGCTCTGATAACATATCATCGAGCAACATATGATTAGCCTTGGAGGAGCTCGGACTCATATCGAATGTGTGCCCACCCAACTCCTCGATGTCAGTGCCATGAAAGGTTTCATCTTCAATTAAACCCTCCATAATCATATCTACGGAAGATATAAGTTAGGCAGAAGGGAGAAAAGTTAAAATTCAGAATAAGTAGAGATCAGACTCACCCTCTGTGGCTGCAGCAACTTCCCTAGTCCCAGCACTCGGGCATGTTCCCTTCATCTTCTCTAAAAGAGCATGAAGCATAGAAACGAGTAGGGGATCCACAGATTCAGAATCTTTCAATTCCCGTAATTGTCACTTGAATGGTGTATTACCGGTATTAGATATACCTAGGTTGGAAACCCTCGTAGTTGGATCAATCTCGCCAACATCAGCACACTCGCCATCCCTAGCACGCACAAACTCTTCACTAATAGCCTAACATATCTGCTGCACGAAGCCCAAACCTTCGAACTGAGTAAACTCGGGAAGGAGAGGATCACATGAGAGTTCGCCTTCTTCGCGATGCCCTGAAAATGCAAAAGTGGTTAGACCCGAAGAATTCATAGGTAAAATGATTTAAGACTACTCAGCGGTGAAGAGTTACCTTCTCCGCCAGTGGGTACATCACCAAATGACTTCGCCTCAAGGGCGCACGGATGAACATATGACTTGTGCGCCATCCACTTGAACCTGATGTGTGACTCGACCCATAAAGAAGCCTCAGTAGCAGATCGAGATCTAGTGCGATGGAAGGGACGAGGCGCTTTTTCTTCACTCACCTCACCTGGAAGGTTAACGGTTATTTTGTTAGGAACAATAAATAAAACCTCCTGCCTTGACTTCTTTGGAGTCATCGAAGGCTTAAGCAAAGCAAATGGATGAGCCCGGTTTTTCTTCATCAATCAACAGCTCATTATAATGACCGAATAAATGACGGAAGCATTTGAAGAATTCTTAGTATTTGTGGATGTGAAGCTCCTGCCTTGCCTCAAGGAAAATTTTTGCTACCCACCTACTCTCTTCTAATAACTGCAGGAGGGGGATAGAGGGATCTGTGATGCTCGATGCTGACATTAAATCGGGAAAATGGAGAACAAGCCACGTCATCAGATAGGTGTATGCGAGCTCAACCTTGACAGGAGGTATCTCAGCCGACGGCTTGCGCCCCACCTGTGTAAAGCCAGTGACTAGATACCGAAGCCCGCAGTGTATATCGACGACCATCGCCAGAAGCAAGGAAAGGTCCTTTCCATAGGCCAGTTGAACATCTGGGAAAAGAATCTCTATCTACAATGCCTCGGAGAACTAATACGGAATGACACACTTCTTCAGTCAAATGGCGAGATATCCCTCCAGAAGAGTCATGGGTCGAATCCGCTTCTGTGCATGCCACAAGAATGCCCGGAACTTGGTCCCCGCTGGAAACTTGCCCTCGACAGCAGAAGTAGTGTATGATTGAGAACCTGTCTTCTCAATCAGGTTATTGATCTCTGAGGGAGTTAGATGGGCTAACTCACAAACTGCTTCACCAAAACTATCCTCTAGGTGCAGGAAAAGGTAGTCAGCTGTAGGCATAAAAAATTACCTATAGGTTCTCGCACACAGCTCGAGATGAAAAAAAGACGATGAAGGTTATTATCCAGATCAAGGAGGATTATTTGAGTCAAAGGAGATCATCCAATGCTATAGAGAAGCTAAAAAGCACATGAAGTAATTCGGCGAAACGTACGAGCCTATAAAACACGCTAAATGATAAAGGAACAACTCAACCGAGAGTTGTGCTTCGCCCACAAAAGGGCGAAGTATCATGTGTGTCTCACCCACTCCATGAGTGTCTCACCTATGGAAGGTTGTAGAGCTCTTCGCAGCTTTCCAACGCATCTTGGATCACCTAATTCCGAGATCGGACGTGGGAGTTAAAGATAAAATACAACACATAGTTTCCGAGACACATGCAACTGTCTCAGAAACTACATGACAAGAACTGATATTTCAGTCATGATGCGATTCAAATCTAAAGAATCTCAAAATATAAAAGTTATAGATATCTTCGTCATCTTTCCAATACATCTTGGATCACCTTATTCTAAGATCAGACGAGTGAGTTAGAGACAAAATACAACATATAGTTTCCGAGACACATACAACTGTCTCGAAAACTATAAGACAAGAACTGAGATTTTGACCATGATTCGCACAGAATCTGAAAAATCTTAAAGGTAAAAGTTGTATATCTCTTCACCAGTTTTCTAACGCATCTTGGATCACCTTATTCCGAGATCGAACGAGGGAGTTAGAAGCAAAATACCCGAGACAGTACAAACTGTCTCGGAAGTGCGAGATAGTTGCAATTGTCTCAAAAATGCGAGATAGTTATAACTGTCTCGGAAGTGCGAGATAGTCTCACACACTAAGAATCTGAAAACATATTTTTTTTGAAAGTTTTTTTAAGTTTCATGTGGTCCACATGGCTTATTAACTGCTGGGGATCACCTATGAACGTGGGGAGAGCAGTTACAAGCGAGAATCACGCCCATAACCGCAAGAATCATGGCATTTAAAAGCAGAGCGAGCAAATTGAGTAGAGAACTTAAGCATTTTTGGAGCGGATCCAAAGAGCAGAGGCACAGAGAGCAGGGAGGTTGTTATTAGAGCAATCGATCAAAGATTTTTTAAAAGGCTTGGGCGAATTTCAAGAGTTCATCTCCTTTCAACAATTGGGAGATTCCTTAAGATCTAAGCTTTGACTTGATCTTGAGAAGAGTATTCATCTTACTTCGATAAGATATTTGCTAACTCTATTCTTGCTTCTAAATAAAGGAAGAATCCCTAAAGTCATCATGATTCAATCAGAATCTGTGATTTGGTGGTCCACGGGCTAACGCACCCCCGGCACAGGCGAAGATCCCACAAAAGCAGGAGTTGATAAACAATTTCTGTGTTATTTTCTAAATAAATTGTAACTTTCTTATCATGTTGTGTAATTCATTTTAAGAGATTGAAGTTTGAATGAATTCTATAATAAAAACAATTTCCGACGAAAACAAACTGGCGACCATAGTGGGAGCCAACGGTCTCGCTGCCGAGACCGTCATGTAGCAGCCGATCAAGATACCGGTTGAATCCACGGTCGAGTACGAATTTGACCAAGCAAAGTTTGAGGAGTATTTTTCATCCTCATTTGTAAAATCTTACTTGCCTCGCAAATGTAGGAAGATGTCATCTTCTGAGAAGGTTTTCAAGTTTTTGACTCCGTTGAATGCTACGGGTGAAGACTTTCATTCGATTGTTGCTGAGGATTTTACTCGCAACACCTCTGCTCACAATGACTCTTCTCTAATTAAGGAGTCATTGAATCAAAGCCTACCAGCACTAACGAAGAGGGCTCGTCAGAGACAACGTCAGCGTCGTGCTCACCTAATGGCTAAGGCCCTTGAACAAACCGACGGAGTTCGTTATTATGCAGACTTAGAGTTGAGAAAACAATAAGTGGTTTGTTCAACACAACGACAAGCCACTCATGTTTTTGCACAACTCACAACGGAGGAATAGACTCTCATCAAAAGAACTTGTTCAACTATTAAAGAACGTATACAGAAGCATCATGCAAATGTCGCTTGTGTCTGTGCTCTCTTGCAACAAAGACAAGAAGGAAAAAAGGAGATGGTGCCTAAAGAATCACTAAGAACCAGTCAAGTTTGGATTCCCAAATCTAAACTTGTACAAAAATTAAGTCGACGAGATGCATCCTTCAACCGAGACACTTGTAAGGGTCTCGACCAAAAGAACTTCACCCGAGACACACATAAATGTTTCGGCCAAAGAGGTTGTGTCCAAGACACTTGTAGCTGTCTCGAACAAAGCAGCCTCATCCGAGATAGTTGCAATTGTCTCGGCCAAAGGGAAGCTTCCAAGGCCTCTCCTTCAAAGCCGTCGACATGTGTTCCTGACCCATCTATCATAACCACATCTGCTACGTCACCGGTGAAGCCTTAGGTTAGTCCTGACCTGTCAAAATTCAAAATCACAATGACGGATCACCTTGGTTCTTTACCTGAGACAAAGCCCTAGTCAAAGAACACATGAGTTCGGTGAAAAACCCCTGAGTAAATTCTTATGTTGGGGGTCGTAAGTATTCTCCTATAAGGACGAAGCAATCCCAGGAGGGAAAACTCCGATTTCCTCTCATTTAAGGCCTGTAAAGACAAGTCATCTTGGGTATATCAACAAGGTTCAAATACAAAAACAGAAGATAGGTTGCTTTGGTCACCATACTGACAAGCTGTACTATCAAACTAAGGGTGGAAACAAATCATGGAAGAGGGCTGTTTGAGAAACAAGTCCTCATTGTGTATGTGAGAGGCTTATTAAAGTAGTGTTATCTGAATGTAGTTGCTCTAAAGCCATTCAGCCAAGAGTTTCTGTATTCCAAAGACTTTCCACCGAAATGTCAAAACCCAAGCCGAGACATTTTTGTAAGAAGCTTGCTGTTCAAGAGGATGATTTCCCTAAAGTCATCATCAACATGGCTGATAAAAGAAAATATAAGTGGCATTCAAGTGAATCAAATCCTGACTTTTCCCCGAGAGGAAAAGTCAATTCAAGAATTGCTCAACGGATGTCTCAACTCCAGTTAGGAGCTATCAGACGTAGAGACTACAAGAGAGTGCATGAAGGAATGTCCTCGGAGGATGAACTCTCGGACACTTGTTCCGCGATCACTTCGGATGATACAATATCTAGCACGGGGCAAGCCAGAGAAGTGTTCACAATCACTCCTGATCAGTTTGCTCAAATGCTTCAAGAAGCTCTAGCTAAGCAACGTGAAGAAATTAGAGCTGAGATGAAGACGGAGATGGAGTTGGCTATCCAACAAATGAGAGAATTGCAAGCTCAACGGCTTCAACCCTCTGAGTCTAGTTAGCGAGCTGAATCTAGCCGTCACACTCAGAATGTTGTAGATAACAGTGACCCAAAAGTGGATGAAGTCATTATGGCTGATACACCTCCCAATAACAATAACGCTGGAGGTGGTTCAATGGATCCTCCCAACAATGATATTAGGGGTAGTTCAATTGCACCTCTTAATAACACTGGAGGTGGCCTAATTATTTCTTCTCAACATCACTCAAAGAGAGATGAAGATGAGGACAAGAAAATACAAGACCTTGAAAACATAGTCAATGCTTTGATGTCTGCTTAGGAAGTAAAGAAGACGGGTATTCTGTGTCCCTATCTAAGAGAATGGGATTCAATTTCATACCCGGCAAAATTCAATCTGATTAACTTCACACCGTTTGACAGGAAGAGCTCGTCTACTCAGCACTTGATTTATTTCAAGTCTCATTTAAGCATGATCTCTGGAAACGAGGCTTTAATGGTCTAGTCATTCGTTGGCACCCTTTGTGGGCCCGCCTTCAATTGGTACCGACATCTCACACCTGGGAGCGTCAACTAGTAGGATGACATAAAAAGTTTGTTCCTCGGTAATTTTGTCGATGATGACACCAAAGTGTCAATCGGAACCCTTCTGGATGAGAAGCAAAAAGACGGAGAGTCAATCGACAATTTTGTCAAGCGCTTCCTTAACAAGGCAATCAATTGCAGAGATCCTGTCACAGAGGAGTTCATCCTTCAGACATGTCATAATAATCACTCCATTAATGTCCTAGAAGCCCTGGGGGTCATGCCTTCAGCAACTTGGAAAGAGTTAAAACTACATGGCGAACAAGCTAAACGCTTCCTTCAAAGAAAGAAAGCTGAAAGAAGCCAACTGACGATATCTGCAACCACTGTGAACGCTAATCAAAAATCACAACAGTAACCTTGGAGGCAACAGAAGTCTCCCGATCCAAAGTCCCCGAAAGAGTATCCTTTTGAAGATGATGAAGTTCCAGCCATCTTGAAATACCTCCTCGCCAACAATAAAATTGAGCTACCACCTATTAAAGATCAGGAGGGAGCTAAGAGGATTATGGATCCAAACTAATGTGCGTACCATATAAGGGTTCTTCATCCCACCAAGGTTTACTTTGGCCTTAAAAATAAAATCTAAGCCTTAATTGACTCCGGTGTCATAACGGAAAAACAAGCTAAATAAGGACGCCATATGATTCTGATGAGTACACGAGTATAAACTGCTTCTCCATGTGACTCCGATGAGTATACGAGTATAAACTACTTCTCCATGTAACTCCAAAGAGTATAAACTGTTTCTCCTTTTCCTCCGACGGGTATACGAGGTTAAACTACTTCCCTTATTTCTAACAATAGAAAGTTCCTGGAGAATATTACTCTTAATATTCTTAAGGATAACCCAACAATGTGGCCGAATATAATTGGATTCATATTCGCCAAAGAGATGGGGATGGAATACCTCAATTCATTCCTATGGGAAGTTCCCGGAGAATACTACACATGGTATTTTTAAGGATAACCCAAAACCGATTGATTATTAAAGGTGAAAACCAATCATCAGAATAATTTATTCTTACTCATGATTAAGAACCTCCCACTGTGGCTATTTAATCATTTTCAAGATGATTAAAACCCTCCTACAGTGACTTTCGGAGCACTCTTTCGTTGAGATGAGATTCAATGACTTCATCAGGTCAATCTTCCCTCACGATACTCCCACGGAGTAATTGTGGAGTACTTAATGATTCACGATCCTCCACCACAAAATCCCTCACTGATCAAATTAATTGACGGTGGGTCCACCAAAATTCTTCACGGTTGAATCCATTCAAACACCGACTGTATCTACCTTTAACACTCCCACTGTTGAAGTCCTGACACGGCATCCAAAATTTTAATCTATTGATCCATAGCGATTATCAAACCCCTTCGTGTTAAATCCTAGTCACTTGACACCGAAAAATGCCCACCGAGTGATTTATACAAGTCAACATTCTCACTGTTATTTGTACCCTACTTTCACTTCTCATTTGGTCAAACTTTTAAATAGTTAGGACCAAAGCCAAAATCCCCTCTTGATTCCTTCCATGAACGAGAGGACCACTTACAAATTAAGCGATCAAACCTTTAAACAGTTAGGATCGTCTCAAACTCCTATTTGGTCAAACCTTTAAACAGTTAGGACTAAAGCCAAAATCTCCTTTCGATTCCTTTCATGAACGAGAGTTCCATAAATTGAACGATCAAACCTTTAAACAGTTAGGATTGTCTCAAACTCCCATTTGCAAATCTTTAAACAGTTAGGACCAAAGTCAAAATCCCCTCTCGATTCCTTCCATGAACGAGAGGTCCACAAATTGAACGATCAAACCTTTTAATAGTTAGGATCATCTCAAACTCCCACTCGATCAAACCTTTAAACAGTTAGGACTAAAATCAGAATCACCTCTCGATAAATGAAAGGTTTCCATACATTCCCCACTCGGTCAAACCTTTAAACAGTTAGGACCAAAGTTGGAATTCCATCTCGATAAATGAGAAATCCACTTTTAGATTGGATAATCAATCCTTTTAACGGTTAGGGTTATCTAAATCTTCTCAATTCTCAGAGTGGAGATCCCACTCTTAGTTTTACCCTTCAGATTATTGAAGTGGAGATCCTACTTTGAGTTTCTTTTGCAGCAATAGATAGAATATAAAATTCTTCCTCTCCAGCATCGGGTTCATCTCTACTAACAAAAAAGAGCCCAGGAGATAGAATATAAAATTCTTCCTCTCCATCATCGGGTTCATCTCTACGAACAAAAAAGAGCCCAGGAGATAGAATATAAAATTCTTCCTCTCCATCATCGGGTTCATCTCTACCAACAAAAAGTGACCAAGAGATAGAATATAAAATTCTTCCTCTCCATCATTGGGTTCATCTCTACCTACAAAAAAAAGACCAGGAAATAGAATATAAAATTCTTCCACTCCAGTGTCGGGTTCATCTTTTCACCAAAAGACGCAACCCATCAACATTTTCAAATCCATGTTTTATACATGGGGGATGTTATCTCGATCCCTTATTAGAGATAAGTCTACGTATAACACACATTGTCGGGTGGTACGTTCCTGCAAAAATGACCAAACCTATGTATTCATCATCATAGCACCAAGTCTAAGAGAGTTTATTCTTGTAGCAAATGTTACATGCAGAACGGACTTAAACAATCTGCATGCTAGCCCGATTCAAACGATAGTCGGTAAAGGCTTGTCAAATCTGTTGATGGCTGAGAATTTGCCAAAAATCCTATAAGTATTTATTCTTAGTAGGATAAACAATCATAATAAAGTTTAAGCTCTGCCAAACTCAAGGAAGACACAAATTCAGCCCGAAAGCCACCTTTCTTCAAGCGGGACAATTGAACCCGCCTCAAACACACGAGGTAGGGTATACTGTCTCGCGCACACAAGACAGCATCGAAAAAGTCTCTCCAGTGATTGTGGTCATATCAGCTCTAATGACTGGTCCTACCATCAAAATCCCTCTATGATTAAGTAAAAACCCTACAAATGTATAACAGTCCATGCCAGGAGAAACTCCGTACAGGCAGATGAATCGACATTAACAATTGGTCTTATAGTCTCTACACTTAGGCTTGCCATGACCCAACACCAGTCAACATGTTGCAATGAAAGTCTACTCCAGCCAACGCATCGATAATTCCGCCAAAACATGGCTCAGGATGAAACGTCAGTTCAAGGAATTAATTCAGGGAGTTCAATCGTGACTCAGATACAAACTCCCAACGAAGGTAATTAGTTCAATATCAACCCAACGACTTGAGCTAATTTAAAAATCAACACGCTAACTTCAGTTCAAGATGTTGACAATGGTCAAGCGATAAACGCAACACCGAAAAAAATTTAGCTATCCGACAAAAAACTAAATAGACTGAAAGTTGAAGAAGTCAACAAATTAACAGCCAGGTGTATCATATCCAAAGTATTCTAGCGTTGTTTATAAAAAAATAAGGATGAAATACTTTGGAGGGGGTATCTGTAGGCATAAAAAATTATCTATAAGTTCTCGCACACAGCTCGAGATGAAGAAAAGACAATGAATATTATTATCCGGGTCAAGAAAGATTATCTGAGTCAAAGAAGATCATCCGATACTATAGATAAGCTAAAAATCACATGAAGTAAGTCGGTGAAGCGTACGAGTCTATGAAACATGCTAAACGATAAAGGAACAACTCAACCGGGAGTTGTGCTTCACCCACAAAAGGGCGAAGTACCATGTGTGTCTTGCCCACTCCATGAGTATCTTGCCTATGTGAGGTTTTAGATCTCTTCGCGATCTTTCCAACGCATCTTGGATCACCTAATTCCGAGATTGGACGTGGGAGTTAGAGACAAAATACAACACATAGTTTCCGAGACACATGCAATTGTCTCGAAAACTACATGACAAGAACTGATATTTCAGTCATGATACAATTAAAATCTAAAGAATCTCAACATATAAAAGTTATATATCTCTTTGTTATCTTTCCAAACATTTTGGATCACCTCATTCCGAGATCGGACGAGTAAGTTAGAGACAAAATACAACACATAGTTTCCGAGACACATACAACTGTCTCAGAAACTACAAGATAAGAACTGAGATTTCGACCATGATTTGCATAGAATTTTAAAATCTTAAAAGATAAAAGTTTTAGATCTCTTCACCAAATTTTCAATGCATCTTGGATCACCTTATTCCGAGATCGGACGAGGAAGTTAGAGCCAAAATACCCGAGACAGTACAAACTGTCTCGGAAGTACGAGACAGTTGCAACTGTCTCAGAAATGCGAGACAGTTACAACTATCTCAGAAGTGCGAGATTGTCTCACACACTGAGAAGCTAAAAACATGTTTTTTGATAGTTTTCTTAAGTTTCATGTGGTCCACTTGGCTTATTAATTGTTAGGGATCATCTATGAACGTAGGGGGAGTAGTTACAAGCGAGAATCACGCCCATAACCACAAAAATCATGGCATTTAAAAGCAGAGAGAGCAGATTGAGAAGAGAACTTTAGCATTTTTGGAGAGGATCCAAAGAGCAGAGGCACAGAGAGCATAGAGGTTGTTATTAGGGCAATCGATCAGAGATTTTTCAAAAGGCTTGGATGAATTTCAAGAGTTCATCTCCTTTCAACAATTGGGAGATTCATTAAGATCTAAGCTTTGACTTGATCTTGAGAAGAGTGTTCATCTTGTTGGCCTCTTTGTTTTGATGATATTTAACAAACAATTTATCACTAGTGTTGTTTGTCTAGTATTTGTGTTTTCTTATTTATTGTAGACAAACAACGCGTTGGAGGATGGATGGAATTGCGCTTCAACGATGATATCCAATGGAGGTTGGTGGAATAGTGGTTGAAGCCTATACAATTCAAGTTAAAGATCCAATTACAAGCTTCATCCAAGTTTACCAAGTTGAGCTACAATGAAGATCAAGATCAAGCTTGGGTAACATTAGTTTAGGTTTTATATTATGTGTGTTAGTACTTTAAGCTCAATATTATACACACACATTATATTGGTTTCCATGTATATATAGTTTCATATATACATATATGTTTGGTTTCCATGTATATATATAGTTATACATACATAGTTTTGAGTTTTCATGTTTATAAATATGAGATTACATATTTCATATTTATTATTGTGTTTTGATTTAGCTATATAGATATGAAGCAAATTTACATTCATATATATAATCATATGTTTCATACTCTATTGTGTTTAAGAATATATTGCATAGAATATGCAATTTTGTGAAAATATTATTTTCATGATTTATGGACTTAACAATCATCATACACATCTTTCATTAAGTCCACAAAATCATTTTGTAAAGTTTCAAAGTATGGTTTAGCCAAAATGTCAAAATTCATGTGTTCACATTTTCATGTTTTGGACTATTTTGCAAAATGATGATATTTTATATTTGGGAGGTACTTTTTGAAAACTAGTTTTTTGTAGCATGTGTATTATCATCTCTATAATCATTTTCTAAAGTTTTATAATTTTTGGAATTTGTTTGAAATTTTTAAACAAGGTTTTAATATTAGAAATCTGTTTTCAAAACTGTGCACATCAAATATCAGTGTACGGTCGACCGCGCGTGCCTCTGCGATCAACCGCGCTTTATCCAGAGACTGCGTTTTGATTTTTATCAAATCGCGGTCAACCGCCCTTGGCTCTGCGGTCGACCGCACTTTATCAAGTGAGCAAGCTTTGATTTTTAGCTGTTCGCGGTCGACCGGACCTACCTCTGCGGTCGACCGTGACTTTTCTGTTTGCAAGCCTAACGGCTAGTTTTTAGCCGCGGTCGAATGCCAGTGGCTTTGCGGTCGACCGTCGTACAATAACGGCTAGTTTTCTGATTTTTCCAGCTGTGTTTTCTGAGAGCTATTTGGTCTTTTTGCTTGGGTTTTTGCTGATGTTTTGAGTTCCTATAAATACCCCCTTGCTCTCATCTTTCATACTCACTAATAAAATGTTTTAAACAAGTTTAAAAGAGTTTTAAAATAAGGGTTTAAGTTTGTTTAATGTTTGTTTAGAAGCTTTTAAGTAATTAAAGGTTTGAGTTTGTGAATTCAATTCCACAAGAGCTTGAGGAGATCATCTATTAGAGTTTGAGCATTCAACTATTCTCCCTCCATCTCTTGTCATCTATTGAGAAGTTTTATAAACTTTTTTCTAGCTCTATATTTATTTGTTTGATTATCATCTTATTAAAGCTAGTTTTATATTGAGTTTAGATTTGATTAATTTTATTGTTACACACACCCACTTGAGCTTATTGTATTTGCATTCATAATATATTTAGGGTTGTGAGAGATAGTAACATTGAGTTGTGCCTAATTGAGTTCTCACCTTGTTTAGTGAATAATCATTTGTTATGTACCTAATTATAAAGTTTACTTTGTAATACACTTGTACACCGAGAGGAGTGTGTGGCGAGGACGGAGTCGATACCGAGAGTAGTGGCATCGGTAGCCTAGTGAGAGGTGATAATTCCGAGCACTTAAGGGAGTCGATACGTGATGACCAACACTTGAGGTTGTTGCTTGTGTATGTACATTGTGAGGATTTGTGATAGTTGTCGGTTGACTTGATAACCGAGTGTTTAGAGTTTTCGGTTAGCTAGAAAACCGAGTGTGTAGAGAAGTTCCGGCTTTCAAACAGGGTTGTGTAATGTATTCTCCTCGAGAGTGGGGAGCGAGGACGTAGGACAGAAGGTCCGAACCTCATGAACATATAGCGTGTTTGGTTTGCATTGGCACACTTATAACTGTTCATTTTATAGCCTATTGCATCTTGTTTATATTGTCCACTAGTTTGATTCACCCTTGTGATAGTTTATATATCCTTGCATACATCATATAGTATATCTCTTTGCTAGGATATATCACCTTGGTTATATTGCTTATTCTTGCTCATATCACATTGTATATCTATCTTGCAAGAATATATTTGTTAATTAGTTTTTAATTGGTATAAAATCAGATTAGATTAGCATACTATCACATCTTACTTTGATAAGATATTCGCTGACTCTATTCTTGCTTCTAAATGAAGGAAGAATCCCTAAATCCTTCACGATTCAATCAGAATTCGTGATTTGATGGTCCACGGGCTAACGCACCCCCGGCACAGGCGAAGATCCCACAAAAGCACGAGTTGATAAATAATTTCTGTGTTATTTTCTAAAGAAATTATAACTTTCTTATTTTGTTGTATAATTCATTGTAAGCGATTGAAGTTTGAATGAATTCCATAATGAAAACAATTTTTGACGAAAACGTCGGCGAATTGTTTCAAGCTTAGCTGTGGGAATTTCTTCCTTGGCAGAACACCCACGCTAGCTAAAGTCATCTGGTAATGACACGTAAGATCCTACAGCATGTCATAAATATCGGGAGAGGCTTTCTTTAGTTGCCTCAGCTGTCGGCTAGGAGGAAAATACTCCTGATGTGGATGATCGCTCATCGAAAGTCTAGAAACCTTCTACATTTCATAAAGAGCCAACCCTAACTCTCCATTACGAGTCGAAAAAGTGTTGGTGTCATGGTTATAAAGCTCCAGCAATGCCAAGAAATGGTATTTACTGATCTGCAATCCGTACATACTGGTGCGTACCAGTGTGTATATGTTTACATCGAAAGTTGTTTTCATTGCTGAATCCATTACACGTTTATCGAATACAGATTCAAAGTAAAAGTAGTCTTTTTATAAGACTTTCTTACACAATGAAAATAAGAAAAATATAACTTCCTAGAAACACACATAGATGATGTTTATCATCCGCTGCTTGCGTGAGATTTTTACATGTGTCGGGGATGCTTTTATCCGTGGACCGCTGCGGATTAGATCCGGTTAATAGAATGAAAGTTCAATGCTCTTGCTTTACAAAGGAAACATTCACATAAGTAAATAATCTCAACGAAGTGAGATTACTACTCTTCTTGAGATCAAAACAAAGTCTGATCTTAAGGAATGATGAAACATGCCTCAGATCCTTTGAATAGCTCCCTCTTTATGCTAGAGTTCGCCAAGATCTCGTTAGCATCTCTAAAATTTGTAGATCATTCTTCGCAAGGGCAACACCTCGCCTAAATTATAGATCCCTCGTATATAAGGCCCTAGGCTTGTATTTATAGGCTTCGAATGTAGTGTTTTTAGATAGGAACAAGTGATTTGGCCTTATCTTTAGTTAATAACCACTTAACCACATTTAGGGATGATATTAAAGCAGTTGGGGAGGTTCTGGAGTGAAAGAATCCTGAGAATATTGTCAAAAACGCATTTTGGGTCATTTCTAGGCGCGAGCCACCCTAGGGTGGCTCGGCTTTGGCCGAGTCACCTTAGGGTGGCTCGGTCTTGTCTTGGCCTTGGCCGAGCCACCTAGCCTTGGCCAAGTCATTTTGATATGACTCGGCTGCCAGGAGTTTCTCCAGACTTTTCGGTTTGATCTTATTCTGCTATTTTGCACATTTCATTGTTCCGTTGACTCATATGCTTCGCCAACTCGCTTTGTGCACTTGTTAACTTTTTTACGGCCTTGGATGATCTCGTTCGGCTCAGATGATGATGTTTATCATCTTCACTTTGTCTTGAACTACGTGTGGGAACCCATAGGTAATTTTTAACGCCTACAGATACCCCCTCCAAAGTGTTTCAACCTTATTTTTTTATAGAGGAGGCTGGGATATTTTGGATATGATACGCCCGGTCTTCGATTCATTGATTTCTTCAGCTTTCAACCTATTCAGTATTTTTTTGAATAGCTAAAATTCTCCTGATGTTGCTTTCATTGTTTGACTATTGTTAAAATCTTGAACTGAAACTAGTGTGATGATATCTGAATTTAGTTCGTGTCATTAAATCGATGTTTGAACTGATCATCTATGTCGGGAGTTTGCATTTGAGTCACGATTGATCTCCTGGGGGTTATCCTTTGACCTGGAATTGATCTGAGTCTTGTTTTGGTGAAATTATCAACACGTTGGTTAGCGCTAACCTTCATACCAATGCGTGGACTGGCGTTTGACCTTCGTCGTAACGCGTTGACCAGCATTAACCTTCATCGCAACGCATGGATTGGCGTTTGACCTACGTTAACCTTCATCGCAACGCGTGGATCGACATTTGACCTTCATCGCAACGCGTTGACCGGCGTTTGATTTTTGTCATAACGTGTTGACTAGCATTTGACCTTCATCACAATGCATTGACTGGCGTTTGATGCAGTTTATACTCATATGTTGGAGTCTACATAGTTTAAGCTCTTAAGGCGTTGGAGCGGGGAGGACCAGTTTATACTCGTATACTCCTGAGAGTTTTGGGAATCGGTTTAACCTTATGTACCTGTCAGAAGTTCAAGGAGATACAGTTTAGACTCGTATACTCATTAGAGTGCGAATACTCATCTCGAATACATTGAAAACGAGTGAAAATAGGCAAAAATGCATGCGAAAACACCCCTAAGACCCCCCACATGTGTGAGTCAGCTCCATGTGGCTCGCACGTGTATGAGCCAGTCCTGTGTGGTTCGTGCGTGTGTGAGCCAGCTGAGGCACTTTCAGGGTCGAGTTCGTGGGAGTTTAAGTCTGATTTCCTCTGCGATTTTTTCTAACTTCTCCCACTTTTTTCGAGCTCAAATCTCCTTCCCCAACCCTTTAAAAAAGTTTCTCTCAGCCGAACCCTTCTCCATCTCCTTGATTTGGTTGCATTTTTTCAGCTAGGGTTTTGGTCTTCAAACCTTAGGTTCAAACACTTTTATTGCGATTCTTCGTCACTGTGCTCATCCACCTTCGGCTCCAGGTAAACTTCCCTACCAGCTCCAATTTAGGTTGAATTCTTAACAAGATTGGTCTCCAATTATCGGTTTTGGTGGCGGGTCGAAACCCTTGTTTTGGTTTTAGGGGTTTCTTCCTCGTTTTCCTTGTGCAAATGGCTCAATATTCACCCTCCTTTGCTTCTTGACAGGAACCCGAAGACCCCTCTTTGGTGTTTGGAAATCTTCGAATCCCTTTGCGATTTTCCACCGAGCCCTAATTCTTTTCTCTTGAGGTATAATTCCTTTTTCTTGTGTTATTCTCGATAAAAGTTTGATTTTTCTTGACTATTATTGAAATCCGAACTTGGGGTGCTTTGTTGTGATTTTTCGAGTTGGATTGTTAGTCGTGAATAAGAACTGAATCGAGTTCTCAATTTGATAGAAATATCGAGGCTCTAATTCTTGAATTTCTGTATGGCCGAAACCCTTTACTTTAATTTGTTGAGCCTTGAGCTTTTGGTTGCATGCGAAGTTTGAATTCTTTCAAGATATTTGGTCGAGGACTGGACTCGTCGCTTTGGATTCATTGGTTTGAAGTTTGACTTCAAAAAGAATCCAACACTGTTTTGTAATACCCAAAGTCTTAGCCTTTTGACTTAGGTATGGCCAAACTGAGGCTTTGTTTGGTTATACATGAGGCTTGAATCAAACTTCTTCGAAGCTTAATTTTGAAC
This sequence comes from Asparagus officinalis, assembly GCF_001876935.1. Taxonomy (NCBI): domain Eukaryota; kingdom Viridiplantae; phylum Streptophyta; class Magnoliopsida; order Asparagales; family Asparagaceae; genus Asparagus; species Asparagus officinalis. The sequence goes on from NC_033794.1 coordinate 56,517,795, forward strand.
TATTTTTTGTCAATTTCGAACTCTTGGTATGTTTGGTTGTGTATACCCTTGGTTGAGACTTGCCGGATTGAGTGAGAATTGAGTATCCTTCTTTTGGTTGCATGTATCCGAACCCAAACCTGATTTAGGCCATTTGGATGATGAACGAACCCTAGGTCTCGTTATTCGGGTGTGAATCGAGCTTGTTGCTTGTATTTGGGATGAGAATCGACGCCATCGCTTGGTTGTGTATACCCTGTAGGTTTAATTAGACTTTAACCAGAAAATCCTATTCTTATAGAATGTCGGCTAAATTTCACAATTTCCCTTTTAATCTCGGATTTATATACCCCACTTCTTGATATAATTGAATTGTTGTCTTTCATTGCATATTAGCTATGTCGCCGAAGAGATTGCGCATTCCGAGGGGTCGATCAGCTACTCAGCCACCTGAGAGAGAGCCTTCATCATATGTTGATAAGCTTTTACCACTTTTACTCAAGAATTTAAGTATTGATATGTTGTATATTGTATCCCCGCTTTATTCTCCTTCATGAGGCAATTGGGAAGAGCTGATATTCTCTTTTGTAAGGGTTGATGCTTATAAGATGTGCTTTGTTTGGTAAAACGCATATTAAGGCAATAAGGGGCGATTTCATGTTGTATCTGTTGGATCCTAGAGGGGGGTGATTAGGGTCTTGAGGCAATAATAGTGCAATAAAAATTATGACAAGCAATACACCACTAATGAATGCTAAAATAAAAAAGATAAGGTTAGAGATCGTTATTCAAGAGATGCGCGATGTGTTAACGAGGTTCGGTCCGCTGACCTATGTCCCCGCTCCCCACTCTCGAGGAGAATCCACTACACAACCCGGTTTGGAAGCCGGAACTTCTTCTACACAACGATCTCTACGAGATCTCTCAACCACACAATTAATCTCCATGAGATCACCCTCACGACAGTAGTAATCATAGGAAAAACTCTCTTTACAGCAATCCTATGGCAAGAAGAGAGATAGCACTTGAAGGTTGGGATGTCAAAAACGAAACAGTGAACAACAAGATGAAAGTTGAAGCTCTTTTGAAAAACACAACCACAAACTCAAGAGATTTGTAATTAATTATCTTACTGGAGTTGTTGGGGTTATTGGGTATTTATAGGGAGAGAAAATTGCAGCCAAAACCCAAAGAAATCCAGCGAAAATCCCACAGAATCCAAGAAACAGATTATGTACAGCACTAGCCGTTTGACAGGCTGTCAGTCGACTGTCGAGCAGCGCCAATCGACTGATAAGCTGAATATCGTATTCAAATACGAGCTTATCAGTCGACTAAAAAACTTTAGTCGACTGGTCAGTCGACAGAAATAGAACAGAGACTAAAATGAAAATTTTAGGCACTTTCTTCAATCGACTCATCAGTCGACTGACTTTATTAGTCGACTGATAACAGGCTATCAGCCTGACTTGGTTTTAAAAATGAGTTTCAAAGTTCTGTTAAAAATAGTAAATAAATTCCAAAAAATATAAAACTTTGGGAATAGTTTATAAACATTTTGACTAACTTGTTTGAAAAAGAATTTTGCAAAAAGATCCTCGTATTTGTAAAAAACATCATTTTAACAAAAGTACCAAAATACGAGTTTTGAAAGTGTGCAAGTGTGTGGGGTATCCCAAATAGCTTCAAATGAAATCTACAACTACTTGCCTACATTCTAGCACTAGAGAGAAAATAAAAATAGCAAATATCTCTCACATAGAAATACATTTCTTGAGTCTTGATATTGCTTTAGAGTTGATGAAGCTTCTTATTTCGTTTAGTGTTCTTGATAAACATTGCTTCATCACTTTGCCTCCTCCTCCTTTAGATATCGTCGTTGTAGCTCATATTCCATCTAAGCCTCCATAAATGGTACTAACAAGCTTGATATACATATATACTACAATATCACTCAACAAGCTATTAGTACCGATAATGGTGGTTGTAAATCATCATCAAAACATAAGAGCTAACAATCTCTCCCTTTTTGATGATGACAACCAACTATTATATTGGAGCAAAATAAATATAACTTATAGATAGAAGCTCCCCCTATCTATGAGCTCCCCCTAACTATGTGCACAAATTAGGAGATTTCTCTCTCCTTCTGTCAACATCAAAAAGGGGTATATGAAGCAAGAAGCATGTTATGACAATGAGGCATATGATATGTAACTAACGAAGCACACAATTTTTTTTTTAAAGTATGCATAAACCCAAACCATTTCTTATACGATAAAAATCTTCTTCACTAAGAGGCTTGGTAAAGATGTCCGCTAATTGAGATTTAGTATCAATATGAATAAGGGATACATCTTTCCGCTCTACATGATCGTGTAAGAAATGATGGCGTACATCAATATGCTTGGTTCTAGAGTGCAAAACAGAATTTTTTGAAATGTTTATAGCACTAGTGTTATCACAAAAAAAATTTGTATTTTGAAAATGTAAGTCATAGTCAACTAAACTTTGTTTCATCCATAAAAGTTGGGCACAACATAAGCCGGCGGCAATGTATTCTGCTTCCATAGTGGACAAGGCAACATAATTTTGTTTCTTAGAAGCCCAAGAGACAAGAGAGTTACCTAAGAATTGACATGTACCACTCGTACTCTTACGATCAACCTTACATCCGACAAAGTCGGTATCACAAAAACCATAAAGATCAAAAGAGGTGCTTTTTGGATAAAATAAACCAAGATCAATTGTCTCATTGACATATTTAATAATTTTTTAACCGCAATCAAATGGGACGATTTAGGAGAAGCTTAAAAATGTGCACATGCACACACACTAAACATGATATCTGGTCTACTAACGGTATGGTAAAGAAGACTACCTATCATACCTTGGTAAAGTTTTTGGTCGACATCCTCACCACTATCATCCGCATCAAGCTTGATACTTGTACTCATGGGAGTTTGTGCATGCTTAGAATTTTCCAATCCGAATTTCTTCACCAATTCTCTAGCATACTTGCTTTGAGAAACGAATATCACATCCTTAGTTTGCTTGACTTGGAGTTCGAGAAAGAAAGTAACCTCTCCCATCATACTCATCTCAAAATGATCTTGCATAACTTTAGAAAATTCATTGCATAAAGTTTCATTAGTAGCACCAAAAATGATATCATCAACATATATTTAAACTAAAATAAAATTATTTTTCTTTTTTCTCACAAAAAGTATATTATCAATTTTCCCTTTAGAAAAACCATTTGCAAGAAGAAAACTAGAGAGGTGAGCATACCAAGCTCTTGGAGCTTGTTTTAACCCATATAAAGCTTTTTGAACCCGATAAACATGATTAGAAAATGAATGATCCATAAAACCGGGGGGTTGCTCAACATATACTTCCTCTTCTATAGCACCATTTAAAAAAGTACTTTTCACATCCATTTGAAATAATTTAAAACTTTTAAAACTTGTAAAAGCTAAGAACATTCTAATGGATTCTAACCTTGTAACCGGTGCAAAGGTTTCATCATAGTCTATGCCCTCCTCTTGATTATATCCTTGGGCAACTAAACGAGCTTTTTTTTCTCGTAACTATGCCATGTTCATCAAGTTTGTTTCTAAAAACCCATTTAGTTCCAATAACATGAACATTATTAGGTCTAGGAACTAATTTCCAAACATTATTTCTTTAAAAATTGTTTAGTTTATCATGCATTGCTAGAATCCAAAACTCATCTTTTAAAGTATCATTTATCTTTTTAGGTTCTATTTGAGATAGGAAGGCAACATTACCACACTCACTCAAAGCTTTTGAGCTAGTTAGAACCCCTTGTGAAAGATTCCCTATTATTTACTACTTTGGATGATTTGGTGCAAATTTCCATGCTTTGGAGAGTTGTTCTTGCTCTTGAATGTTGTTGCTTTCCCCATCCTTTTGAGCATCTATTGATAGTGTTTCATTTAATTACAAAAGTTCCAATCCTCCCTCAACATCATCATCATCCTTCCTAGGTAAACCAACTTGTAAACCAATATTAGTCTCATCAAAAGTAACGTTTATAGATTCTTCAACAACAAGAGTTCTTTTGCTGAAGACCCTATAAACCTTACTTCTAGGTGTATAACCTAAGAAAATACCAATATCAATTTTTGAATCAAATTTATCATGGTGATCTTTGGTGTTCAAGATAAAATTTTTACAACCAAAAATACGAAAGTATCCAATAAAAGGGATTTTTCCATAAAATAGTTCATAAGGAGTTTTTTTAAGCTTTGGTCTAATCAAAACACGATTCAAAACATGGCAAGTCGTATTGACGGCTTCCGTCTAAAAATATTTAGGTAAATCAAAGGTATTTATCATTGTTTGTGCCATCTCTTATATGGTGCGATTTTTTTGTTCAACAATATCATTTTGTTGTGGTGTTCTTGAAGCAGAAAATACATGAGTTATACCATGATATGCACAAAAATCATTAAAAATTATTTTAAAATTCACCACCATAATCACTTCTAATTTTAACAACTTTCAACTCTTTTTTATTTTCAATTCTTTTGACATAATTTAAAAATTCTTCAAAACATTCATCTTTACTACCAAGAAAGATTGTTCATGTAAAACGAGAGAAATCATCAATTATAACAAAAACATAGTGTTTACCTCCTAGAGAGGTAACATGCATAGGATCAAAGAGATCAAGGTGAAGTAATTGCAAGGGTTTAGAAGTTCATACCTCATTAATGGATTTAAAGATGGACTTGGTTTGTTTACCTTTAGTACAATCTTCATAAATGGTATTTTTGATAACATGTAAGTTTGGTAACCCTTTTACAAGATTCTTTTTGGATAACTTGGATATAAACTCCATGTTGGCGTGTCCAAGCCTCTTATGCGAAATCCATAGATTTTCATCAACCGCCGCAAGGCATTTAACATCTTGATCTACTAGCTCATTCATCTTAAAAATGTGTACGTTAGATTTTCTATTAGCAACAAAAATATTTTTATCATTTAAGCTAACAATGTACTTATCCGGTTTGAAAGAAATATCAAATCCTTTATCATTTAATTAGCTAATACTAAGAAGGTTATGATTTAAGCCTCTAACCAAATAAACATCCTCTATTACGGGAGAATGTGTCTTATCAATGCATCCAATGCCTATAATTTTACCTTTCTCACCACCACCGAAGGAGATGTTACCTTCTTCAATCGTTGATAGGGTTGCAAATAGCTCTTTGTTGCCCGTCATATAATATGAGCAACCACTATCAAGTTACCACATCTCTCTACGTCATGTTTGTGACGTTCCCTACATAAGATGAAGACGTTGAAACTTTAGGTACCCAAATCTTGGGTCCTTGGTTGTTAGTATTCTTGGTACCTTTGGGTACCCATGTTATTTTATAAAAATCATTGTTATTTTTGATCCTACAATGAGTGGAGATATGACCATGTTTCATGCAATATGTGCACACAAAATTTCTCTTGTGTGTAGAAGCATAAGGTCTATGAAACCTATTTCTTTCAATGCGATGATGACTAGAGTATGCATGAGTAGGTTTAATTCTACCACTTTTAATTTCAAGTCTTTCAATCTTAGATCTCAATTGTTTTTTTTTCAAAATCGAGATCCCCTAATAATTCATCTTTTAGAGCAAGTGAGGATTGTAGTTGCTCAAGTTTGGAATCACAAGAAGTATGCAATTTTTTAAAGGAAGAGTATTCTTTTGTCATTCTTTTAAACTCAATGTTTAACTCTTCTAATACGGTTGCTAGATCACATTGCATATAAAAAGATTCACTTTCGGTGTCAGATATTACCTCCTTTTCATGAGCCATAAAGCAAATGTTAGGATCATGAAGAGCAATCTTTGCTCCTTCTTCATTACTATCCGAATCGCTTGGTTTGGATTCCTCCCATCCGGCATACATGACTTTCTTCTTCTAGTATTTCAAATATTTTTCCTTGAGCTTAGGGCAATCTTTGGCGAGATGACCCGGTTCGTTGCATTCAAAACATTTTCCTACACGCGAAGGAAATTTGTTGTTAGATCGATGATTAAACTTCTTATTCATTTTTATTAGTCTTGATATTCTTCTAGAGATGTGAGCCACTTATCTAGAAAAGTTAACTTCACTATCCAAAGATGAGGAGTTATCACTAGCTCCTTTGAGAGCAATGGTCTTCATTTTTGGGGATGGCTCCTTAATTTCTCGTGGGGGCACTTCCTCTTTCTCCTTCCCTTTAAGTTTCTTCTCATGAACCTTAAGCTTGCCGATGAGACCATCGAGATCTAGAGTAGTAAGATCGTGAGCTTCCTCTATGGCTGTAACTTTGGGCTCCCATGCCGGAGTTAATGAGCGAAGGATCTTGTAGTTCATCTCTTGGATAGTCAAAGTCTTGTCAAGACCATGCAATTCATTAATGATATTAGCAAAGCGAGAAAACATAGCATCAATGGATTCATTAGGAAGCATTTTAAATAACTCATAGTCATGCATAATCCCACTAATTTTGGACTCCTTAACTTGGGGGTTCTTTCATGTGCAATACATAATTTTACCCAAATTTCATGTGCGGTTGCACACGTGGAGACCCTATTGTACTCATTGGGGGACATGTGCGGTTGCACACGTGGAGACCCTATTGTACTCATTGGGGGAAAGACCACAAATTAAGGCATTCATAGCCTTAGCATTGAGATTAGGAGACCCTATTGTACTCATTGGGGGAAAGACCACAAATTAAGGCATTCATAGCCTTAGCATTGAGATTAGTTTGGAGTCTTTCTCCATCGGTCATGGAACTAATCTTCGACTTTTCTACATATTTTTTTCTATGATATCTAAAATGTCAAGATCAATGCAACGAAGGTAAATCGTCATTCTAGCTTTCCAATAGGAAAAATTGCTCCCGGTGAAAAGCGGGGGTCTAGTGGTGGATTGTCCCTCAAGCATATGCACATTCAATGAAGTCTCCATTAGATCTTTCCTTTAAGGTGGTTAGACAAAAAAACAAATATAGAGACCAAGCTCTGATACCAATTGTTGGACCCTAGAGGGGGGTGATTAGGGTCTTGAGACAATAATAGTGCAATAAAAATTATGACAAGCAATACACCACTAATGAATGCTAAAATAAAAGAGATAAGGTTAGAGATCATTATCCAAGAGACGCACGATGTGTTAACGAGGTTCGATCCGCTGACCTACGTCCCCGCTCCCCACTCTTGAGGAGAATCCACTACACAACCCGGTTTGGAAGTAGGAACTTCTTCTACATAACGATCTCCACGAGATCTCTCAACCACACAATTGATCTCCACGAGATCACCCTCACGACAGTAGTAATCATAGGAAAAACTCTCTTTATAGCAATCCTATGGCAAGAAGAGAGATAGCACTTGAAGCTTGGGATGTGAAAAACAAAACGGTGAACAACAAGATGAAAGTTGAAGCTCTTTTGAAAAACACAACCACAAACTCAAGAGATTTGCAATTAATTCTCTTACTGGAGTAGTTGGGGTTATTAGGTATTTATAGGGAGAGAAAACTGCAGCTAAAACCCAAAGATATCCAGCAAAAATCCCACAGAATCCAAGAAACAGATTCTGTACAGCACTAGTTGTTTGATAGGCTGTCAGTCGACTGACGGGCGGCGCCAGTCGACTGATAAGCTGAATATCGTATTCAAATACGAGCTTATCAGTCGACTGATAGATATTTTTAGTCGACTGAAAAACTTCAGTCGACTGGTCAGTCGACAGAAATAGAACAGAGACTAAAATGAAAATTCCATGCACTTTCTTCAGTCGACTGATAACAGGTTATCAGCCTGACTTGGTTTTAAAAATGAGTTTCAAAGCTCTGTTAAAAATAGTAAATAAATTTCAAAAAATATAAAACTTTGGGAATAGTTTATAAACATTTTGACAAACTTGTTTGAAAAAGAATTTTGCAAAAAGGTCCTCGTATTTGTGAAAATCATCATTTTAATAAAAGTACCAAAATACGAGTTTTGAAAGTGTGCAAGTGTGTGTGGTATCCCAAATAGCTTCAAATAAAATCTACAACTACTTGCCTACATTCTAGCACTAGAGAGAAAATAAAAATAGCAAATATCTCTCACATAAAAATACATTTCTTGAGTCTTGATATTGCTTTAGAGTTGATGAAGCTTCTCATTTCGTTTAGTGTTCTTGATAAACATTGCTTCATCACTTTGCCTCCTCCTCCTTTAGATATCGCTGTTGTAGCTCATATTTTATCCAATCCTCCATAAATGGTACTAACAAGCTTGATATACATATATACTATAATATCACTCAACAAGCTATTAGTACCGATAATGGTGGCTATAAATCATCATCAAAACATAAGGGCTAACAGTATTGCGTCACGTTAATTGCGCGACAATGTACATTGTCCTCCTTGTGCGTAATACAATTGAAATCGTCTTGCCAATTATAGGGCATTGACTCTATCTTATGGATTCGTGAGAGTAGGCTGTCTAAAAATTACTGCAGATAGTTGATCCCATCAAACACCGAGGATGGAAGTTACAATTTGATGGTTTCTAGAATGCTACAATTTGTAAACTTTTAGGTAGATCGATGAAAGTTATAATCTGACAACCTTCATAATAACCAATGAAAGCTCTAATTAACATCGGGAGTTACAATCTGACGACTCTCATATTTTTAAGGAGCCAAGACGAAAGTTACAGGATGATAATCTTTGCAACGCTCTAGCAAAAGAGACTACAAATCGATGGTCTCTTCAAATCAAAACGCAAGTGGCCTTGTTCCAGAGTCAAAGCAATGCAAATGCAGCTTCAACCTAGCTGCAAATGCAGCTCCTAAACGTTGCCAAATGTAACTATTAAATGCTGTCAATGCAGCTTCCATCCGCTACCAAACGCAGCTCTTAAATGCTGCCAACGTAGCTTCTAACTACTGCTAATGTAACTTCCACCCGCTACCAAACGTAGCTGCCAATGCAGCTTCCAAATTGCTGCAAACGCAGCTTCCAAATGTTGCAAATGTAGCTTCCAGCTGCTGCGTCCAAGCTTCCAAACGCTACGTCCGAGCTTCCAGAGATTGCGTTCGAACGCATAATTCATGCCAGAATGCGGATTTTGAGTTTGACTCATTCAAATACGAGCTGAATGGTTTTAAAACTATTTTCCATAATTTGAGGAGATCACTCCCCCACTTAGGAGCAAATTAATAGGGGCAGTTACACCCCTTAATCCCCCTATAAATCTCAACAAACTCAACTGAGTTAATGTTTAGCTTTTTGGGAGATCGGGAGAGATCTTTTTTTTGGTAGATCGGATCTTGGCAATCTTCGGATCTTCTGGAGCTACTCTTCGAGCTTTTCTTTGGTAGAAACCGATTTTGGTTAAAAACTAATTAACTCTTTCACAGAGTTATAACTCGCTTAGAGTTTCCTAACTCGTTAAGAGTTATTTTCAAACTTTCCATGCAAGTTATTCTTGATATCAATCAAGAGGATTCAATCATGTTCCATGAGTTTAAATGTCGGATCGTTAACAAGAAGCAAACTCGATTGTTAATGAGAAGCAAACTCGATACGAACATCGAGGGAGACATCTTATCGCTACCGCGAAGAACCTAGTTTTAAACAAATGGGAGGATCTCCGTCGATCCTCTTCTCTTTTGTAAATCGGGAATCCGATATAAGAAGATTGTAATTTCTTTTTCTAAGTCTGTTAGAGAGACATTGCATTAAGATAATTGTAATTAATTCTTTTTCTAAGTTTGTTAGAGAGAATAACAAAAAATTCGATTCTCTATTTTCTTCTTTAATTTTTCCTCAAACAAAAGATGGCGACTCTGCTGGGTACTATCTTCAATGACGTAGAAGTGGTGGCGTAATCCAACATCAACCTCCCTGGAATAATGGTCGAAACTCTCGTGGTTGAGTTTGATCAAGCCAAGTATGAGGAAGTTCTTTCATTTGGATCCCTTAGCTCCAAGACTATGTGCAAGATCCACAAAGTCTCCAAAGAGACTAAAGCTCCAACTACTCCAATTGCAGCTGAATCACCCAAGGAAGACCTCTCCTTTAGGCCAGATTGCTCGGACAACCCCTCTTCTAATGGAGTGGGCTCAGCTTTAGTCAACCCGCACCAAAATGACGGGTATCGGGTTGCAAGAGGCCCATTGTGGCGACAAACCAGGTCAACCCAGATGGTGACACTACCAAAACCTTAAAACAGGCCAAGAAGAATGTCGCTCGACGAAGGAGGAGATCCTAACGATGAGCATAACTCCAAGAGAACCAATCCTCCAATAAACGCGAGCTTCGCGTTTGTGAGTCTCAACACAAGCTCTGTATTTCTACTTTAGAACGAAAGCTTCGCTTTTATGTGCCCAAGCATGAGTCTCGCATAAGCCAAGCTAAACGCAGCCCTCAAGGGTGCATTTCCCAAATAGAACGCAACCCTTAGAGGCGCATTACAACATCAAAATGCAGACCTCAGAACTGCATTGATCAGCCAGAACGTGACCCTTAAAGGCGCGTTCCAACATCAAAATGCAACCTTCAGAGGTGCATTTCTCAAACAGAATGCATCTCTCAAGAGTGTGTTCCCAGTTCCAAACGCAAGTCTCAGGACTGCATTTCACTAGCAAAACACAGACCTCAGGCTTGTGTTGCTCAACAAAAATGTGGACTTCAGGCCTATGTTCCTATTTTCAAATGTGACCCTCTCGTTTCTTGCGCTATGTGTCAAGTCGTGTTTAGGGTGACCGACATGGACTTCGAATAACAGTATTGGTCCCAAGCATTAAAATCTAATACAGAGCCTGATATATACAGTGGAACTTCGGGGCGCTACCCTGAACCCTGTAGGGGATCGTCCACTCCCTTACCCCCTGGCCAGGGGTGCGCCATCCCCTGGACCCTCGGCTCGCTGACCGGTCAGCAAGACCCCCGAATTATTTTTATAGCATGACTAGATTGAGGGGCAGATATAAGAAGTCTATGGATTCAAGGCATCTAAATAAGATTCATGTTCATCAGGAGCCAGCTCCATCCAATCATAGAAAGGGGGTTCCAATTCAAACCTCATGATCAGTGAGTATTTCTTCTCGAGTCTTTGCAACAGGTTTAAGAGTGTTCATATCGGGAGAAAGGCCGATACAATTAGTTGCTTGTTCATGCCAATGCAAACGACTGATTTCTGTGATTCTCTCGGGATGCCAGTGCTGCTCATGCACAGCCGATTTGTCGATGTTCAACCGACCAACAAACGTCACTTTGCTCAATAACCAATGACATTCTCATAGGAAGAAGACTTCAGAGGATGAATACCTTGGAGTCACTTCTAACATGGTCGATAGAGGGAGATCATCAGTCCCTAGCTCTGATGAGTCAGAGAAAGATTAGTCTCCTGGTTTGAAAGACCTCCTGAATAGGTATGATGGGATTTATCAACATCCTCGAACTTAAACGGGAGCTATTTCTCCGGTTAACTATCAACGATTAGCCAGAGGAACTAATTATAAGGATGAACACTTAGCCATTACGGAGTCCCAATCATCAAGCTCTTTCGTTGGATATGGGAGCTTAGCCCATATGGAAAAAAATTCTGAAGATCTCTCAAAGAGGGTTGATGAGCAGGAGGCCATGCTCAAATCACAGTAGGAGACCCTCAATGAACTTCTAGCCCTAATGACTTAAATCATCACAGACAAGGCCAAATCTCAGAAGATAGATTCACCACCCAGGCAAGAAGCCCACAACTTCAAATCTTCCTCTGAAGATGGAAGAGAGACTGAGAACGAGCAGAATCTCTAGTTTTACAAAATGGAAGAATTAGAAGCCCACCTTAATACCATTGCTAACAGAAGCGAGCTCCAAGATGAGGGAGTTGCTAGGTCCTATCCTACCGAATGATATACAACCCCTTATCCTCAAAAGTTTAAAGTCCCGATGCTATAAACTTTTGATGGCACGGGATCACCGAATCAACATATCTATCATTTCAAGTCATAGACTGAGAATGTGATATCAAATGACGACATATTGGCTCAATTGTTCATTGGCACCCTCAAGAGAGTTGTCTTTAAATGGTTTAGGAAACTACCTGTCAGATGTATCCAAAAGTGGGTGGATCTAGAGAGACTTTTCCTATCAAGATTCTTTGAAGAGGATATAGAAGTCTCCATCCATACCCTTCTCACCACTAAGCAGAAGAAGAGGGAGCCCGTCAAAGCCTTCGTCAAGAAGTTCTAAAGCATGGCTCTTCGATATTCGTCAGGTATGACACAGTCTATCTTAGTGGAGATCTGTCGACACAACTTACAGACCAACCTTCTAGCACAAATAAGGGTTGCAGAATGTTGTTCCTGGAGATAACTAATCTCTCAAGATGAACATGCTTAAAAAATTATTGCTAGGGTCGATGTCGAAGAACAAAGTAAGCAGAATCAACCAGAGCAACAGGACCAATCCCAATCTTCTTAGTCAAAAGGGAAAGATACTATGGTCACTGAAGCCAATCATCTTCAATAGGATAGTGGGTCCACAAAGCTATCACGTTAACAATTACCTCTGATAGCCAAACCCTTTAGATAACGACCTATTGTGTGACGTATTCCAATCATAGTCATTATACTCCAATGTTATTAAACGACTCGGTGGATAGTAGCCCACTAGGCGATATGCCCTGTCTACCCCTTTTTTCCCTCTGTACTTGTTCAAGACTGGGGGTTGGTTTATTTGTGGTGCATTGGATTATAAGTAATAAATTTTCTAAGTTGTCATGTTCAACAAGACACCTCTGTCAACTGCAAAGTTATTCCCCTGTTAAGTCTTAATCAAGATGAGCAATTGGTGCATGTGTGTGTGTGTGTGTGTGTGATGAAGAAACTTGGTGGGATGCACAAGGTTTAATAATATTAGACTTAGTGGATTTTTGTGCATCATAACAAAATTTTGCTAAATAACCTTTACGACCTCAAATAGAGCACTTATAAACTTTGTTATATATGTGTGCATAGTGAGTGGATGATTTTGAATTATTTACACTAGACTTAGCACACATATCCATTAGTTTCTTATTATTGTCAATGCATGTAGTTAGAGTTAAAATTAAAGAAGTAATGTGGTTTTTAATATTATTCAACTCATTATTTGGCATAATATCATTGACAATGAAAGTAGAGCAAACATGATCATTTTTAAATGATGTAAATTCATTACTAATAGTCTTTACTTCTAACATAACATTGTTTTTCTCATGAGTTAAGCTAGCAACTTTTGAAGTCAAATCAATATGATCTAATTTTAATTTTTCATTATTTTCTTTGAGGATCACATTCTCTTTAACAATAGTATCAAATTTAGAAGCTTGTGACTCATGATCGGATTTCAATTCAATATGCTTGCTTTTTAAATTTACAATTTTTTTATGCAGTTTGTTATAGACATGCATTATTTTTTATATGCACATGCAAGTTCGTCAATAGATAAATCATCATCGGTATTAGACTCGCATACCTCACTAAGGCTATCGCCTAGTGGCCGTGTGCATGATGAGGCTCTAATTGAACTTGAAGTGGAATCCGCCAAAGCTCGTTGAATCTCCTCTAAGTTTCCTTGATGTGCTTCTATGAATTTTCACGATGTGTAAGCACTATCAAATGAATCAAGCTTGTTAGATATCGATGAGTCAAAAGCATTAAGTAGAAATTTTAACAAAAGTTTGTTCATGGTAAACATCCTTTTATCATTTTTACTCCACTTGGATTTCTTCGAAGTGGGTACAATATAAGCACAATCGATTATTTCCCACAAATTGAAGTGTCTAAATCTAACAAAAGTTTAAATCTAACACACCATTGAGCATAGCGAAAATTATCAATTCTTGGAGCAATATTAATAGCATAACCTAAACTAGGTGCACCATTCATGTCCATAATAAATATATGCAAGTAAGATAAAAATAATATCTAAACTAGATTAGCAATGTAGCAAAGCGATGATCTTTGATTCTAGGCAGTTTAGTCACAAATCAAATAGCACCAAGCTCTGATACTAAATAAAATCTCCCTAGAGAGGGGATGAATAGGGTATTTACTAATCTAATCTGATATTGATACCAAATTAAAACTTATTAAAGAAATATCCTAGCAAGTATGTTATGCAACAAATTATATGCAAGGATAAGTAAATATAAACAATGTGACAATAGGCGATATAAACAATAAGACAAGAATAAGTGAGTCAATGCCAAATACAAACAATCAATATGATCACGAAGTTCGGTCACCCTTGACCTACCTCTCCGCTCCTCACCCTCAAGGAGAATCTCCATTAATCTAAAAAATAACTACACAATCGGTTTTTTAGCTCACTGAAAACTTTTACAACTCTCACAATGCAATCACACAACACACCCTCTAAGTGGTGGCCTAGCCCGTGTCGTCTTCCTCAAGTGCTCAGAGTTATAACCTCTCCATAAGCTTTACAACCAACGCCACTCCTCTTGGAATCGATGACGTCTCTCCCAACCACACCTCTCTGTGTCCTTAGGTATTACAATGTGATTTCTCAACAAATAAGCTCAAATAAAATTGTTTGTTTCTCTAATAAGATGAGAACTAAGTTTAGGTTCACTCTCAAAGATACAACCCACAACCCAAATTACTATGTGTAAAAATTCTTAAGCTCAAGGGGTGTGTGTGTGTAAATATTGAGTATAATGAAATCAAATATAAACTCAAATCAATCTAGCATAAATATGAGAATTAAAACAATAGATAGCTAGAAGACGAGTTTAGAAAAACTTCTCTAAAACAAGAAAGATGGAGATATGAAGCTTGAAGCTCAAACCGAGATGATCTCATCTTCTTGTGAAACTCTCTTCACAAAACTAAAACACACTTTTTATCTTTGAAATCTTGAAACAAACTTGCAAAAACTTATTTTAAAACTTTTCTTTATTCATAGTAAGTGTTGAGGGATGAAGGGTATTTATAGTTGCTCAAAACAATAACCCAAAACCCAAGAAAAATATCAAAAATCAAAATCTAGAAAAACTAGCCGTTATTGCAACAGACTACTATTTGGTCGACTGATGAACAATGTTCGATCAACCGTACTGTTCACCGACACTGTTCACGGAATCTAAAACCTAAAAATCTATGTAACTGACTTTATAAAATCAATTAAAAATATTAAATCAACTCAAAAAATCGTAAACTTATGAGAAAGCTTTCTAAACATGTAGATAAACATGTTAGAGAAAGAATTTTTAAAATATCACTTCTCATGTGTAAGAAATCACTGTTTTAAAATAGATATTCCAAATTCTAAAAACTGTTGAAACACTTGAGTTTGTAAAATCAACTTAACATAGTAAATCAACTCTAAAAATAATAAAATTTTAGTAAATATTTATAAAACATATAATAGAACATTTTAGAAAAATAATTTCTCAATTTGCATTTCCTATTTGTGAAAACTCATTTATTTTGTAAACTGTTAAATAATACGAAATCGTCAAAACTTGATTTTGATGAAATCAATACAAACAAGTTTTGAAACACTTTTTAATAGATTAATAGACTTGAGAAAAGATATAAAATAGTATAAAAAAGTCTTTAATCCACAAACATATTATTTTCTAAATAAATATGATAAATATGAAACTATCATGTATGTTTGTAAATGTAACTATTTGTTTCACATTTATTTAATTTAACTTGAAAGCGATAAATCGAAAACGTGTATTTGTGTAATATTTGAGCTTTAAGTATAAACACACAAAGTATAAGATCTAAACTAGAAACAATATACCCAAGCTAAGAGATCTTCGATATGCTCGTCTTGGTTACGGATGAAGCTTGAACTTGTACTTGATAAACACACAAAGCTTCATTCTTATATTCATTCCATCCTCCAATGAATATGATCATGTAGGCGCAAGTCCATCTAACCTCCAATATTGATATTTATCTAGAATACCTAATGAGTAAACTCAAATACTAGACAAACTATATTAGGGATTATTTATAAATCATCATAACAAGATTAGATAATATGCTCATAAACATGAAACCTAACACTTAGAATCCTAGAAAATAAACAACAACCAAATTTTTATACCTCAACTATGAATATTGGGGTTAAGGAAATTTTTAAAGAAGAATCGGTTGCGACATGGAAAACCCTTCATAAATATAGAATCTAAGTTCAATCAGAAATTCAAAATGCATGACACCATTGATACCTACCTTCAATTACTGCAAAATTTATTAAAACATTCGGAGAATGCATAATTTAAGCACATTTTTGAGTTCATCATTTTATACTTTGTTAAAATCCGAGGTAAAATTTTTAGCAATAAGGTAAGATTTAATGTAGAGCATGAATTTTTCATGTTTAACCATTATTCTACATCTTTGTGTTTTGTCTCATAATAATAAAAAGAATTTATTCTTCTCTCATTTGAGAGTTTCTTGTTTTTTATAAAAAAAAGAAAAAAAAAAGGAAAAAGAGCTTGATTGAGGACGATCGGTTAGGTTCTCGGAGAGGAATTCTGGTGGTTCGATAGCGATTTTGATGGAGGAGTTTGCTTGCTGCTGTGGTATGTGGAGCAGGAGAGAGGACGGGGCGGTGATGTGTCCGTGCTGTGGTCCTCAGGCCTCAACTTCTTGTTGATGCGTTTTCTTTTTGCAACTTCTTGTTGTTTTGGCATTATTGGATTTGGGCTTTTCAAGTTCTTGTTGATTGCTTCAAAGCTCACAACCATGGCAGCTGGAGATTCCTCCCTAAGCTTGCAGGTGGGTACGGTGGGCATTTCTCCACCTGCACACCATGTGTTCGATGATTGCTCTGATAGGGGTACTTCGGTGGATGCGAGTCGGGGCTTGGCCAGCATGAGTCCCATCTCCGAGGGGGTGTTGATCATGTCTTTACCTCAGAAGGAGGGCCTCAGTTCAGCCCTTGGGTCGGTCCATATGGCGGATAAGTTACCTCGGAACCCCCCTTCTTTGGCGCCACCGAAATTGTTTGTCCGCTGCCCTCTCAAGGGACTTGACGGTTGCGCGGCAGGGGGCGCTGAGGGTAGGGGCTCACCCCTGGGTATTTGGTTGTTCACTTACGCAAACACCATCTCAATTCGGAGTCTAAGGTCGAGGAATGCAAGAGGCTTCTAGGCCGTGACATTACCATTTTCAACGCATTTGAGTCCACCCTGCGTGCTATGGGGCAATGGATGTGTGGTATGTGCTTGAGGATCCGTGCTCTAAGTAAACATTGTAAGCATGACAGGGGACTGTCTGTTCCACCACCTTCAGAGGACGACGAGGGCAATGCGGGGTGTGTCATTATGGATATCACTCGGCCTTGCGCCCCTCCTATCCTCGAGCCTGTGTCACCCATCCCCTCCTTGGGTCCACAGCATTGTAAGCTCGACAGTAGTACAGTTGAAAGGGTGTTTAATTGGGGTTTTCGAATAGTTAAAAGTGTTCCCCCATCTTGTAGGTTGGCGTTCTCGGCTGCCCTCAAAGCATCGCTCTTTGGGGTGTCCTCCAACCCGCGATCTTGTGACGCTTGGGTACGACTTTTGATCTTGCCGTGTTGCACTTTAAGAGTTATTAGAACCTATGATCGCAAGAGTTCGAGGTCAGATAATAGAAAGGCTCTTCAACAACGACATATTTTGGAGGCGTTGTCCACCTGGGGTGAGGTTGGAGGCCCCCAAAAGCTCCTTGACAGCATGTTCAGAGAGCTCCCTTCTCCCCCCTCTGCCCGACTTGACGACCTTGGTGCTCGCCCAACTGCTAACAATGTTAAACAGTGTTTGAGGAAGATATCGGACGGCCACTATTCAGCGGCCGTGAAGGTCCTCACGTCCTCGGGAGTTGCACCGGACACCCCGCAGACGCGTCAGTCCCTTGAGGACAAACACCCTTCGGCGCCTCCTCCGGTGTTGCTAGCTTTTGGGTATGACCAAGAGCTAGAAGTGCGCCTTAAGTGTTCGGCGATCTCTCCTTGGGTGGAATTTCTATATGTGCAGCCTGCTAGACTGTATTTGGGGGTGGATTTCATTTGGTCAGCTCGGGGGATCCAGCAGGGGGATCCGCTAGGGCCTCTGTTGTTCGCGCTCACGCTTCACCCGTTGATTCTTCGAGTGCAGGAAGAGTGCAAGTTGGCTCTTCATGCTTGGTACTTGGACGATGGGTCCTTGGTCGGGGATACTTTGGAGATTGCTAAGGCATATAAGGTGATCGAGACTGAAGGCCCAAGGCTCGGTTTGGACCTCAATGTCACCAAAACTGAACTATTCTGGCCCTCACCGGATCCTAGGAGCTTGCTGGAGGGGCTTTTTCCCTTGGATATCAGTCGGCCTCGCGATGGTGTAAGGCTTTTAGGTGGAGCAGTTAGCATGGATGAGGGTTTTGTTGGTGGGTTAGCAGCGAAGAGGGTGGCAAAGGCGACTCAGTTAATGGAAGCGTTGGACCAACTTAGGGATCCACAGTGCGAGCTCGTCCTTCTGAGGGCTTGTGCGGGTTTGTCCAAGTTGTATTTTGCCTTGAGGACTTGCCCGCCACAGCTCTTTGCTCAGGCGGCGACTAAGTTTGATATTGCACTTCGGAGGTCAGTCGAGAGCATTGTCACATCCGAAGGCCCAGGCTTCGGGGATCTACAATGGAGGCTGGCCTCTTTACCTATCAAGGCGGGCGGGTTGGGGGTCTATGCAGCGGCCGATGCCATACAGTTTTCTTTTGTGGCCTCCCGGATTCACTCCATCGAGCTCCAAGATCATATTTTGAGAGGTTGTGGTGAGGTTTCTTTAGGTGGGCATTTTACTTCCGCCCGGGCCTTTCTTCAAGCCAAACTACCTGAGATTGACCTTCTTCAAATCACCACTAAAGGGTCTGTCCCCCCAAAACCAATGCATTACTTGGCAGACATCTTTTATGGTGGCATTTGTAGAGATCTATCGACGGAGTTTGACCTTTCAGAGAGGCAGGTTGCGATTGTTGAGTGCCTGCGGGCAAAGCACGCCCAAGATTTCTTGTTGGCTACGCCTATTGAGGGATTAGGGCAGCGTGTGACTCCAGGGGAGTACCAGGCCATCCTCAGGTACAGATTGTTAGTTCCTTTGTTCGTGGAGGGGACAATGTGCCCAGTTTGTCGTAGAACACAGATGGATGCTTTTGGAGAGCATGCCATCCACTGTCAGAAGTAGCCGGGGTTCAAGTACAGGCATGACTTAGTCAGAGATGTCTTGTATGATATCCTCCAAAGAGCAGGGATCCCATCAAAGAAGGAAGCGCTGGTTAACTTTCTCACTCCTCCTGGAGAGGCTAGATCTACCCTAAGGCCGGCAGACATTCTTTTCTACAATTGGAGCGGGGGGAAGCACGCTTGTGTTGATCTCACAGGGGTGTCTCCGCTGGTGGGGTTTGGTAATGGAGAGTTCAAGGTTGGGTATGCAGCGGATAGAGCAGCAGAGGCAAAGGTGGGCAAACATGATCAAGCTTGCAGGGACAACCATCACAACTTCATCCCGTTCGCTTTCGATACGTTTGGTTTCCTTACAGCTGATGTGGCGGAGTTCCTCAGGAGGGTACAAAAATTCATGAATAAGAATGTGGCGACAGCAGGGTCCGCTGAGTAGGCGGAGTTCCTCAGGAGGGTACAAAAATTCATGAATAAGAATGTGGCGACAGCAGGGTCCGCTGAGTATGTGTTTCATAGGTTGGGTTTTGCAATTCAGAAAGGATTAGCGGCGCAGCTTGTTGCCCGCTTGTCATCATCACTTGTGTAATATTTTTATTTATTTATTTATTATATAAAGGAAAAAAGGAAAAAGAAAAGAAAAGAAAAAATATATGAAAAAGCATGAGAAAAAAAAGAGAGATGAAAAAAAATTCTGAAAAATAAAAATTTGGCTTCATCCTCCTCATACTAAAGGTAATTGTAGATTTTATCATTTTATTATTGTTCTAGGTTGACCGAACAAATGTACGTACTTCATTTCTCATCTGCTTTACTTTGTGCATCATAGAAAGCATGGTATTTTGCTACTGAAAATTGTGGTTCACACTTTTCTTCTTTTTTTAAGGGGAGTGGGGGTGGGTGGTGGGTGTTAGAAATCTTGACCCTAAAATTAGTTTATTTTGATGATAACAAATATTATATGTTATGTGTATTATGTGCTAATATTTGTTTTGCAGTTTTTGATGATAACAAATATTATATGTTATGTGTATTATGTGCTAATATTTGTTTTGCAGTATCAGAGCTAAATCAACAATGATATTCAAAGAGAGTTATGTGTATTATGTGCTAATATTTGTTTTGCAGTATCAGAGCTAAATCAACAATGATATTCAAAGAGATACTTAAGACATAGGATGAGTTCAAGGCAAAATAAAGCAAAGAAGAAGATATACTTTATTGTCAAAATGTAATTTTACATTTTCTTTGCATAGAAATGTGTACAAGCCTTGATCACTCACACACATGCACACACATAGTGTTAGAACACACTAACACATGCTTAGTGTGTTGGTTAACTATGAAAATCTCTTATGTTAACTATTAGATTTAATAGATATTGAGTGAGACTTAAAACATATCATATAGCTCATATCTACCTCTTAATAGTCGACTAATAGCATGAATAGCCGACTACAAAAGACACAAACAGAATATCAGTTTCTGTGTTATTACAGACTAGTCGACTACTAGACATTATAGTCGACCAATAAGAGTTGAATCAGAATTCCAGACTTTCTATCAATTACAGAGTAGTCGACTAATAGACAAAGTAGTCGACTACTAAGGAATTATATGACTACACATAGTCTGTTTGAACTCAGAGTAGTCGGCTACTTAGAGTTGTAGACGACTACAAAGATGGTCTTCTGACTATTACAGGTTTTGAATATATGACTGTTTATAACCATTTTGAGGTGTTATTTTAGTTTAAAAATATAACTTTTCAGAGGCTATAAATAGGGTAAACATCAGTAAACAAAATAACAAGATTTGCACTCAAAAGATTAAACTTTGTGCACATTCAAGAGGCCAAACATTCTGTTTTTTAGCCTAAGTATTGAGAAAAACTGTTTTCTGAAAAAGCATATGTTCTTGATCATTTACTACTAAGTGTTTAGGCAAATTTCAGAGAGTGAAACCTATAGCCACAATGAGAAACACGTTCACAACACATTCAAGGCTTATAGGATTAGATTTGAACTTGCTTCAAAGGAAGATTCTCTCGGTTTGTGAGAGGGGTTGATCTCTTGGTCTAGAGGTCGATTTACAATTGGCATAATGTTGTCAATTGGGTTTGCAATTTGCATGGTCTTGCAAATTGGTCAGGTTTGCTTTTGATTTTGTAAGGTTTCAAAATCATAGTGGAAATCTCAAGCGGGATTTGCTTGGGGACTGGATGTACACCGGGGAGGTGGAACCATTATACATGCTTATGTTTGTGATGTTCATTTTCTGAGATTGTTGTCATTCTTTCTTGCAATTTATAACACATCTTGCAAACTCACCCTTTAGTGTTTTAAGTGTAAAGCTTCTGCATATTTACTCTTTATAAGAGCGTACTCTTTTCTTAAGGGTCACGATCCTACACTTGGTATATAAGTAAGAGGACCCTATAGTAGGGGGTGGGGTGCGTTTGGGGGTCTTCTAAAAATATCTTTAAGTAAGAGGGGGTAACTTGAGGAGGTTTTCTGATAAACGTCCGAAGTTAAGGGTTTCTTTTTTATATTTAGCCAAAATTATTATTATTAGTATTTTATAGTTACCACTGCCACCACTACTGGTACTATTTTAAATCTTGGATGTCATTTCTAAATTCTAACTTTGGTGACAAAATTCTTGCTATCTTCCAAATCCATATCTGAATGTTAAACTGGTTAATTGTATATGATTTTTTGCTTGGTTATTGTGTTATGACTAGGAAACTTTTGCATTGTTTTTCAGGGAATTTACGAGTATGGAGGAGCTAATTGCAGACTATGAGAGTGGTCAGTGGTGCATTGAATCTCGCTGATGTAAAGCTTGCTCTCTCTAAGGCACTAAATCAGTTATTGCAGGTAACTCTTTTTTATTTTTAGGGTTCCCCTGCAAACCATCTTATATTTAGGGTCATTTTACCCAAAATACTTTATATTTCTAATTTATATCAAAACCACCAACAAAAATAGCTTTTGTTCTAATAAACCACGTGACCCCACTTTCCTCCTAAAACTTCTCTGAAATCCCAACAATGCCTTCACCTTTTAGACATTGATGTGGTTAGGGGTCTGGTCAAGAGAGGATCACGTGCATTAAATGTGAGAACAGATGAGGGCATTGTTGAGATTTCAAAGAAATTTTAGCAGGAAAGTGGGTCAAGTGGTTGATTAGAATGAAAACTAATTTTATAGGCGGTTTAGGTATAAATTGAAAATATAATGTGGTTTATGTAAAATGACCCAAAGTATAACATGTTTAAGGTGGGGAACCCTTATTTTTATTGTTTACCTTTTCTACTTGCTATGTTGCAATGAATTATTAATGAGAATACCTTTTTTTAAATATCAATATCAATTTATCTTTCGAAGTATCCAATTGTTAGAATTTCATTTATTCTTTGGTCCAAGGGAAATGCTAATGTGGTCTTTTGTCAATAAACTGATAAATTCTGCTTTAATTCAGTTTTTCACCTTAAAGCTCTACCAAGAGCAGCCCTCTTGGTCCTGTGTATTAATTGCCTTCCAAAGATTACACTTGGTTGCTACTGGGACCCAGATTATCAAGGGGAGTACTTCATATGGTTTAGATGTCAACTGGGAAGGATAAAATTAAGCTAAACATTCATTGCCGAAAACGTAAAATTGCAACAATATTAGAAATGATAATGTGTCTGATTGTAAAAAAAAGTTACTCCGTTTCCCCTTATTTCAGGCTTGGATTTCACCTCCTAATAGCAAAGGTCATTGACCCCTAAATTTCTAACTTGATTGAATTAGATTGTATAGGGGGAAGGCAGATACGTAAGATGTTGCCATTTGTGAAGCCCTTGAGGTTTGCGACGGGGAAAAGAGGTCTATTTAGGACTTTGGGTTGTCAAATAGTTTACTGTCTTAAATCAGGATTCGACTTTATGAATAAATTTAGATCTGAGTACAAGAAAGAGCTTTAGTTTAGAATCTGAGTCGACAGTTACAGAAGCAAGTTAAATGAGCAGGATTTCTAGGTTGAAAAGTCACAGATTATTGATGTTAAATGCATTGAACTTTGTCTGAGAAATGAAAGGTTTGGAGATGGAATTCAATAACTTAGACTAGGGTTGTGTTTATTTGTGAGGCATTCTCTTGAGGATTGACTGAATGTTACACCAGTCTTCTCGCTGTAAATGTTGGGATTAATGAATATTCTCTAATTGTGGATCAGATAATGCACTCACAAAGCTGCTAGATATGGCATTCTCTACATTTAGCAGTAGCATCAGTTTCATGAGTATTTGGTTGTACATGTAATAACTGTCATCAGATCAAGCTAATTACTGGATTGAGTGTTATGCTTATTATTAGGACACTAGATCTCCACTGTACGCATGTTGCCTATTTTCTCAATCGTCCATGAACAGAAGTCTAATTAGTTGGCATGAGACTTTTCATTTGATCAACAACCAATCCGAGGTTGAAATAAATAATATTACCATTCTTATGGAAACAAATTATGCATCAAAAACTTAAACAAGGTTGGGATTAGTGTGCATAAACCCTTCATATGTTTTCCATCAATTCTTTCCAACTTTCTTCATTGTTTTTAGTTTTTCTGGAATATAACTGCCTTAAAAATCCCTTAATTCGATACTAGTTCAGTGCAAATTAGAGATATATTATTAGTTTGTCAAAATTTGGGTCTCACCTGTTATGGGTCACATAGCTTTAGAAAACTCAATCAATTGAAGGACTGGGAGCTAATGATTATTAATGATACTAGATCTTCCAATTTCCAGAAGCGAGCATCACATTAGTTATTGTTAAGAGTTTTTTTTATCCACGACTTGACCAATGTTGTGACGAATGATATTATTATTTACATGGAAGTATAATGCGTCAACAGCCGAACTGAGGTTGAATGCATGCGCGTATGCCCTTCACACATAACACGGGAATTGTTATGCATGTCCCGAGCTTCATTCTCATTACGACAATCCAAATCTTCTTTTCATTTCTTTTGGCGAGAGCTTAAACCTGGTGAAGACCAAAGAATGCTAGAAGAAGTTAATGCACAAGGCAAAGTGGCCGAGATGGCACACACATTGGTTATTACTTCCATATCTAAAATTGGCGTATGCAGATTTGGGCCTTTTTAGAGTAGAGGAAGTCCAGTTCTGTTTATCCATGTTTTCTTCTATAATAAAGCTAAAGAATAGTAAGGAATTACTACTTGAAACAAGTGCTTCTCATCAAATTGGTTGCACAAGATTTCACATAACAAAACCTCTTTTTTCAAAGCAAAGCTGGACTGTGCTGGAAGGGCATTTGACTCCAACCATACTTTTATACAATTTCCCGCAAAAGGGTTGTGTTATTTGGTCACTTGAAGTAGCTATACTCCCGAATAATGAATTCCGCTGTCTGGTTTCTCAAATTGTAACTACTTTATTCCATTCCTAAAGTTGCACTGGTAACAAATGGTCGCTACTGGTTTATTCTTTTGTCTATTTTACTTCATTCTTTGTTTAAAGATCACATGTACCAACTTCTCACAGCTTGTTCGCGACCACTTCAAAAACGACCCCACTGTGAAAGAACTATTGAAAACTGTAAAGGTTAACTTTTATTTGTGGTTCTTAAGATCAGTATCTTCTCAAGATCTTATGAAGATCAGTATCTTCATAAGATCTTGATCTTAAGGAAAAAGATGTGATTCAGATGGAAACATAGATTCTTTATATCAAAATTAAATGCAGCCTTATTTGGGTTTGATAATTGATAGAATCTCTCATGTCTCTTTGCAGGGTTACAGAGTTACCAGGTGATGGGTTTCCCCTAAAGATCATACATATAGTTCAGTCCGGAGATTTTAAAGAGCCTGAATTTTAATTCTATGAGTATTTATACTTTACATTCTGGATGCTTTACAGATGACTTTGATTCTACTGTTTTGGATGACATATTCAATTAGTATCAGGATATGCAAGGGATTTTTGTAGTACTATGAAAATATGGATTTTGAAGTAGTTAATGTTATTGCAGTTTGTGTTATTGGATTAACTTATCGGTCAAATATTATCGGTCTAAGGGAAAATATTTGAGACAATGTTATCTTCTCTGCTGCCCTTTTTATAGCTTTGAAAATATTATTGTTTTATGGTATGTTTGTTCTTTTTACTATCTAAATGAGAGTGTTTAGAACATGTTTGGCAAATGGTCAATGTGGCTTATAAGCCATTTTTTTTTCTTTTTTTTTGGGTTATAAACCACTTTGAGATGTTGTGATTTCATCTTATAATCCCATAATAATAATAATAATAATAAGTTGGAGTACCCTAGCTTATTTTTTGATGGATTAGAAGCCATGAGATTTGACCAAGTTAAGGACAATTATACCTCTTATGATTCCACAAAATGCATGGTCTCATTAAATAACTCATAACTAATTTCACGTTCTTTTTGTTTATCTTGACAAAAATGATGGATGATAGTCCATCTATTTATCAAACACTCTACTATTGAAAATGCATAATAACCCACTAAATATACCAAAAACTCTAGACTATAATCCATGTAATCCATGATTTAATCCGCTTGGATTATAATCGACATAATACACATGTAGATTATAATCGACACAATTCACTTGTGGATAATAACCCAAGTGGATTGTAATCCAAAGTTCCCAAATATGCTCTAGCTTGTTAACGGGAGGCTTTCTGTTATAGTTTACAGCTTATTCATGACAATGTAAAAAGTTTATTGTTCTTGTTTTATATTATTATTATTATTATTATTTGTAGAAGCCACAATTTGAAACCTCTCATCACCTAGACATAGCTTTACGGAAAAGCAAAGTAATTTATGTTATGCTATTACATGAGATGCACATGAGTGGGTGAGAAATGTTTATTATGTCATGACAAAAAATAGATTTTTGTTTTGTACATCATGAATCCTGATGAGAATGACCAAAGGTCCTATCAGAACATTTCTTTATGCGGGAATTTCTCAACCATTGGATAGGGCAAGGAATTTCCCAAAGCACCCCTCCACTACTCATGTACTCCTATCAGAACGCCCCGCACATTGCGAGGCGTTTTGAGAGGATTCGTACTTGATGAGAATGCATCTAGTGAGTCACCCCTACCACTAGATTTAAGGACTTATGGACCGAGCCAATTAAAAAGATATAATTAGTATATTTGTTGTACTTTTTTAGTTGACATTATGCAATCATGAAATGCTACTCTCCATAACCAAGTACAAGGTGATTCTTCACGGCATCATGAAATGCTTTGTTAATGGTTGGAGATCAATTTCCAACAAAAAGAAAACTTTTGGGTTGTGAAGCTGGTCTGTTAGATGTTTGAGGAAATGCCTCAGTGACCCAGAAACTCAAGTCACTCTCTTCTTGGGCAATTTTTCATGGATGTGTAAATGATATATCTTTAAATAAATTTACTTGTCAAACTAATTCATTACTCTCTCCATCATTCATAGTCTCTCTTCATATTCAAATAATTTTCTTGCCAATAATTTTACTAGTGGGTATTTTATTCTCGGGGACTAACTACCATCGGAGACATTTGCAATGTGTGCTAGGCTGAACTATGAATGTCACTCCATGCACATACTCATCTTTACAATGCTCCGCTAGCGTCTCCTCCTTCATTATACTCTCATAAAACACCCTCTCGCAACAAACCTAAGAACCTAAATATCTACAAATGCCCCTCACCATATCTCCCTAAATACTCCCTCTTCAACTCCTCCTTTATAATCTCACACCTGTTCCAAAACTTCAAAATAGCCTCACCATAGAGGCGACTAGATTTCACCATGAATTAAATCTTCTTGCCGGCACATTTGGTGACATATCCAGCGGCGCCTCTGATGATTTTGGGCGGCAAGATCAAAATTATAGGGGGGCAGGAAACATGTTAAATATCATAAAAACCCCTTAACTTCAGGTGATTGTCAGAAAATTCCCCTTAACTTTCAAAATATCGAAAAAAACCCTTAAGTTTAAGGGTTGTTAAAAAACCTCTTTAACTTTGAGATTTTATCAGAACCCCTCCTAAATTAGAGGGTTTCCTAATAAAATCCCAAAAATAAAGGAGGATTTCTAATAAAATATGAAAGTTAAAGAGGTTTCATGATAATACCTATACTTAAAGGAGGTTTTTCTAATATTTTGAAAGTTAAGGGGGTTTTCTGGTAATAGTCTAAAGTTAAGGGCGGTTTTGTGATATTTAGCCAAAAAATCCCTATTTTCCATGCAAAAGAGAGAACTGGCAGAGAGAAAAGAGAGGAAATGACTGGGGATAAATGATGAGGGTGTTTAGGTAATTACTCATTCAAGGTTACTTTAAATCTAATCATGTTTGAGGATTTTAAATGGTAAACTAACAACGGGACTGTTATCAACACACTAATAGTATCTGAGAGATTGACATCAAAATATGAAGATTTGAGGTACCAATATCAAAATAGCTATAATTTAATTTAATTCTATGTTTGGGAGTTCACTATAGAGAGGAAAGGAAAGGTAAGATAGAGAAAGGAAAGGTAAGGAAGGGGAGAGAAAATATAATATCTTGTTTGGAAGTTTTGTAAGTAGAGAAAGGAAAGACAAGGAAGGGGAGAGAAATATAATATCTTGTTTGGAAGTTTTGTAAGGGAAATGTAGGTAAACTTAAATTATTTTGTTTGAAAGTTCTAATTATGGGAAGGGAAGGGAAGTAAATGAATCTTAACCATTGGTTCATTATGATAGAGGGTCAAGATTGTTAGATCTCATGTTTATGAGCTCACTCCCTAATCTTATTTTGATGATTACAAACAATTCCTAACATTGTGCGTCGAGTGCTTGCATTTGTTTTGTTAGGTAATCTACACAAATACCCTTAGTTGGAGGTTGGATGGATTGCGTCTTAACGATGACATTCAATGGAGGTTGGCAGAATATCGGAATGAAGCTTTGCAATTTAAGTCAAGATCCAATATCGCTTCATCCGCAACCAAGATCGAGCTAATGAAGATTTTTTCATCTTAGGTATATTAGTTTAGGTGTTTATACTTTATGTGTTGATACTTAAAGCTCATTTATCAACACATACATGTTTTGGTTTTATCACTTTCAAGTTTAAATAAATATGAAACTATTAGTTATATTTATATACATACATACACGTTTTATATTTATCACTTTTGTTTTTAGAAAATAATGTGTTTATGGATTAAAGACTTGTTTACACTATTTTATATCTTTTTCTTAAGTCCATTAATCCATTCAAAATGAATATACAAGTTTGTTTGAAAATTTTCAAGTGTGTTGAGTTTTTGTATTTTGAACTATTTTGAAAAATGACAAGTTTTCACAATCGGAAAGTGCAATTTGAATTTTTTTTGTAACATGTTCATTTTTATGTTTATAAATGTTTTCCAAAGTTTTATATTTTTTAGAATTTAGTTAATATTTTTAAAGAGGGTTTAAAGTTAATTTTTACTATTCATATCAAGTTGTGTGCATGTTATGAGTCGACTCATAAGTCGACTCATGAAGTGTTGTGCAGTTAGTGATTTTTGTCTGCTGAGTCGACTCATTACATAATCAGTCGACTCATTACAACATAAGTCGACTCATGCCTGTTATAAGTCGACTCATAATATGACTGTTGCACATTGACGACTATTTTCCAGATTTTGTTATTTTTAATATTTTTAGTGGTTTTTGCTGGTTCCTTGGGGCTCCTATATATACCCCTTACCCTCTAACTTCTGAGTACACTCAAGAAAAGTTTTAAACAAGTTTACAATGGTTTTAAGGGTGTTTAAGTTTGGTTTTCAAGTTTGTTTTGTGAAGTTATTTTCACAAGAGGAAGAGGAGATTATTCATTCTTGTTTGGGCTTCAATTTCTCATCTCCATCACTCTTGTTGCAGAGAAGTTTTTGCTAACTCAATTCTAGCTTTATATATTCATTTGTTGATTATCAATTTTATTAAGCTAGATTTTATATTGAGTTTGCATTTCATTTTTCTCATTGTTTACACACACATCCCTTGAGCTTTAGTATTATCACATTAAGTATAATTTGGGTTTTGAGATTGTATCATTGAGTGTGAGCTTACAATTCATTCTCATCCATTGTAGAGAACAAATCATTTTTACTTGAGCTTATTGTGAGATACACAGTGTAATACACAAGTACACCGAGAGGAGTGTGTGGTGAGAGACGGGGTCAATTCCAAGAGGAGTGGCGTCGGTAGTAAAGCCTAGGGGGATGTTGTAAATCTAAGCACTTAAGGAAGTCGATACGGGCTAAGCCAACACGTAGAGAGTGTATTGTGTGATTGTATTTGTGTGAGCTGTGAAAGTTTTCGATAAGCTAGGAAACTAATTGTGGGACTTGTAAACATTTTCGATGAACGTTGAAAACCAGTTGTGATAGTGGAGATTCTCCTCGTGAGTGAGGAGCGGAGATGTAGGTCGAGGGTGACTAAACTCTGTGATCATATTTTGTGTTTGAGTTTGCTTTGGCGTATTATTTGTGCTCATTGCTTATTACTTTCTATATCGCCAGTATCTCATATTTATATTGCCCTTGTTTTAATTATATATCATTGCATATAATTTGTTATATATCATAAATTGCTAGGATAATTGTTAATAAGTTTTAATTTGGCATTAATTTCGGATTAGATTAGCATATACCCTATTCATCCCCCTCTAGTGTAATTTCAAATATGTCTTTTTCATTATAAATTTTTTACTTTCATTTTCTTCTGCTACTCTACACCCAATTTAGAGAAGAACAAAATTGAGCCTTTTTTCCCCTCCATTTCCCTTTTTTCCCTCCTTCACCCATCTTATAAAAAAGGACAAATTTTAAAAACCAACCCATTTCCAAACTTATTCATAAAAAATAACCTATTTAAAACTTATTTACTAAAAGCGATCCAGTTTCAGCCAGTTTGGCTGAAACTGGTCATTTTTAGCAAATAAGTTTCAGCAAGATCATTTTTTATAATTATTTTTAAAAATGGATTGCTTTTCAAAATTTGTCCTATAAAAAACTCTCAAAACAAAGAGTAACTCTCTTTCCCCCCTCCCCTAGCCCCCATTACCCTCCATCCAAACATAGCATTAGGGGGGTTAGTCACGTAGAATTTAAAATTAGAATTGAGATAATCTGTGGGATAAATTTTTAAGGTGTTAATCACATAGAATTAGGAAGTGGGATATTTTTTTGTAGTGTTAGTCAAGTAGAACTTTTGTGGAACTAGAACGGTGTTATTTTTTTGGTGCATTAGTCAAGTAGAATTCTACTAGAATTAGAATTGGAACAATTTGTCATAATTGTCCCACTAATTATACTACTTATATATATAGCCATCAGTTCACCTCTCTCAAATTATCCTACAGAGTGATAATAAATCAATTGGGAAAATGCTAGTCTAAGTGTAGACCCAAAGCTGAAGCTGAAGCTAGAATCGGGAAGATGAAGGAAATAATCAAGACAAGCTACAATCGACCGCGGTGGTTGGTGCGATCGACCGCGAACATGCACGAGACAGGAAAAGTCTCTGGACTTTTTCCAGTGACCGCGGCAGATGGTCCGGTTGATCGCGAGACCCTGTAGACATTTTTTAGGTTTCTTTCATTTATCCAGTCGACCGCGACTAGTTCGACGGTCGACCGCGAGTCGAGCTGGCAGTTTCCTAAACTGTTTTGAAATCTGTTTGGGCTGGGATTCATATATATACCTATATGTTTCTAGGGCTAATAAGAACGTCAAAAAAAGTCAGAAGACAAAGAAAAAGAGAGCTTTTGAGAGAGAGAGAGTCTCAGAGAGATTAAACCCTAGTTTGAATGCTTTGTAGGCTGTCAAAAAATCACAATAGATAGCTGATCCCCATCAAAATACCAATGATGGAAGTTACACTCTGACGACTTCCAGAAGGTTACAATTTGAAGGCTTTCACGTAGACTGATGAAGGTTACAATCTGACGACCTTCGCAACAACTGATGAAAGCTCTAATCAACAGCCTTCACAATCAAACATCGAGAGTTACAATCTGACGACTCTCACATATCAAAGAGCTAAAGCAAAGATTACAAAACGATGATCTTTACAACGCTCTGACAGAAAGAGACTACAAATCGACGATCTCTACAAACCAAGACGTGGAAGTCCTCCCCGCGTACCAGCATCAAGATGCACCGCGTTCATAGCCACGAACGCAGCTCAAGTGCAGCCTCCGAAGCTTCCAACGCAGCTTCTATCCGCTGCCAAACACAGCTCTTAAATTCTGCCAACGCAGCTTCTAACAAGCTGCCAACGCAGCTTCCATCCGCTGCCAAACGCAGCTTCCATCCGCTGCCAAACGCAGCTTCCAACCGCTGCCCAACGCAGCTTCCAACCGGTGCCCAACGTAGCTTCCAACCGCTGCCAACGCAGCTTCCAAGCTACCGAACGCAGCTTCTAACATCTGCCAACGCAGGTTCCATCTGTTGCCTAACGCAACCTGCAAACACTGCGTCCAAACACAGATTTTATTCCAGAATGCAAGATTTTGCGTTTGACTCATTCAAATACGAGCTGAACCGTTTCAAAACCGTTTCCCACGATCTGAGGGGATCACAACTCTACTCAGGAGTGATTTAAGGGGCGGTTACATCCTACTAGCCCTACTTAGGAGTGAATTAAGGAGGTGGTTATACCCCTTAATCCCCTATAAATAACTGAAAATCAATTCAGTTCAGGGGTTCAATCCCCTATAAATAACTGAAAATCAATTCAGTTCAGGGGTTCGGTCTGTTAGAACTTCTTGGCAGCGAAAAGAGGATCCTTCATCCTTCGGTTGGAGCTTTGGAGATCGGCAACAAGATCTTCTTCATCCTTGGCTTATAACCGACTTTCGGTTAAATCAACTCTTTCATAGAGTTTTAAACTCGTTCAGAGTTCTCCACAACGTCAAATCGTGAGGAGAAGACCACGTTCCAGTGAAACAAGACATCGGATCGTCAACGGAGAGCAAACTCGACGCGAGCATTCG
This sequence comes from Asparagus officinalis, assembly GCF_001876935.1. NCBI lineage: Eukaryota > Viridiplantae > Streptophyta > Magnoliopsida > Asparagales > Asparagaceae > Asparagus > Asparagus officinalis. The sequence continues at coordinate 56,550,061 of NC_033794.1, forward strand.
AGGGAGGCACTCCATCGCCACCGTGAAGAACCCAGAATTAAACAAAGGGGAGAATCCAGATCATTCTCTTCTCTTTTGTAATCAGGAAATCCAATTATAATTGAGATTAAAGGAATACAGATCAATTTTCCTTTATTTCTTTTTACTGTAAATTTTCCCACAAACAAAAGATGGCGACTCTGCTGGGGACGATCTTCTCTGACGAAGAAGTGGTGGCGCAATTCGATGTTCATCTCACTGGAACAACCGTCGAAACTCTCATGGTAGAGTTTGATCAAGCCAAGTTTGAGGAGGCCCTCTCCTCCGGATCCCTTAGCCCCAAGGCTATGCGCAAGATCCACAAAGTCTCCAAAGAGACTAAAGCTCCAACTGCTCCAATTGCAGCCGAACCGCCTAAGGAAGACTGCTCGGACAGCCCCTCCCCCGATGGAGTGGGCTCAGCCTCGGCCAAACTCATCCACCGAGTTGAAGGTGTTGCTGCCAAGGCCTTGAAGCAGGCTAAGAAGAACGTCGCTCGACGAAGGAGGAGATCCTTACGACGAGCACATCTCCGAGAAGGACTGTCTCCCTTGGGGGTTGCACTGTTCATACAGTCCCCTCTCTGAAGGAGAGGACTTAGCTTCGGCACAACTCTAAAACAGCCGATCTTCCAATCAATGCGAGACCCCCGAATACTCTGTGTAGCGCGATTATATTGAGGGGCGGATATAAGAAGTTCATGGATTTAAGGCATCTCAACCAGATCCATGTTCACCAAGAGCCAGTCTTGTCCAATCATGGGCTGGGGGTTCCAATTCAAAGCTCACGATCAGTGAGTAACTCTCCTCGAATCTTTACAACAGATTTGAAAGAGTTCATATTGAGAGAAAGACCGATGCAACAAGTCATTCGTTCATTCCAATGTGAACGACTGATTCCTACGGTCCTCTCAGGATGTCAATACTGCTCATATGCGGTCAAACTGTTGGTGTTCGACCAATTTACGAATGTTGCTTTGCCCAACCAACAACGACGTTCTCACAGGAAGAAGTCTCCAGAGACCATGTATCCTGAGGTCACTATCAATGTAATCGGTAGAGGGAAAGCCTCAGGTCCTAGTTCCGATGACTCTGAGACAAGTCATTCACCGACCGTCAGACAAATCGCTAACGAGTTTGAAGGAATCTATCAATGCACTCGGATGCAAACAGGAGCCATTCTCCCTGTCAACTATCGGAGGTTAGCCAGAGGAACTAATTCCGATGATGAACACTCAGCCATTACAGAGTCTCAATCATCAAGCTCTTTCATTGGGCATGAGAGCTTCACCCACATGGCAGAATATTCTGAAGATCTTTCAAAGAGGGTTGTTGAGCAAGACGCCATGCTCAAATCACAGCAGAAGACCCTCAATGAACTCCTAGACCTGTTGACTCAACTCGTCGCAGACAAGGCTAAATCTCAGAAGACAGATTCATCACCTAGGCAAGAATCCTCCTGGAGAGGAAAAACGTTATCATCCCGACCTCACACAAGCACAGGGAAGGGAAAAGTGGTTGATGACACGGCTTCTGACCAAGAAGCCCACAACCTAGAATCTTCCTCTGATGAAGGAAGAGAGACGGAGAACGAGCAGAATCTCCATTCTACCAAAATGGAAGAATTGGAAGCCCGCCTCAATGTCATGGCCAACAGAAGCGAGCTCCAAGATGAGGGAGTTGTCAGACCCTATCCTGCCAAATGGGATGCAGCCCCTTATCCTCCAAAATTTGAAGTCCCGACGCTACAAACTTTTAACGGCACGGGATCACCGAACCAACATATCTATCATTTCAAGTCACAGACAACATATCTATCATTTTAAGTTACAAACTAGGAACGTGATATCAAACGATGTTATACTAGCTCGATTGTTCATTGGCACCCTCAAGGGAGTTGCCTTTGAATGGTTCAGAAAACTACCTGCCGGATGTATCCAAAGGTGGGCAGATTTAGAGAGACTCTTCCTGTCAAGATTCTTTGAAGAGGATACAGAAGTCTCCATCCATACTCTCCTCGCCACTAAGCAGAAGAAGAGGGAGTCTGTCAAAGCCTTCATCAAAAGGTTTCGAAACATGGCTCTGCGATGTCCGACAGGTATGACATAGTCTACCTTAGTGGAGACCTATCGACACAACTTGCAGACCGATCGTCTAGCCCGAATCGGAGTTGCAGAATGTCGTTCTTGGAGACAACTAATCTCTCAAGGCGAACAGGCTCAAAAGATTATTGTCAGGATCAAAGCTGAAGAACAAAGTAGGCAGGATCAACCTGAGCAATCGGACCAAGCCCAACCTTCTCCTGAGCAATCGGACCAAGCCTAATCTCCTCAGTTAGAAGGGGAAGATACTACGACCACTGAAGCTAATCCTCTTCAGTAGGATGCTGGGTCTCTAATAACTATCACGTTAACAATTACCTCTGATAGTCAAACTCATTAGATAGTGGCCTACTCCACTATCACGTTAACAATTACCTCTGATAGTCAAACTCATTAGATAGTGGCCTACTCCTTTTTCCCCTGCACTTGTTCAAGACTGGGGGTTGGTTTATTTGTAGTTCATTAGATTATGAGTAATAAATTTTCTGAGTTGTTATGTTCAATAGAATACCTCTGTCAACCACGAAATCCACCAAAACTATCACGTTAATGATCACCTCTGATAGTCTATTTCCTCCAAATTCCTCCACCAATCCTCTTCAAGTAGGATGGCGGGTCCACAAAAACTATCACGTTAACAGTTACCTCTGATAGTCCATCAATCTGCTAATCCGCTTCAATAGGATGGCAAGTCCACAACTATCACGTTAACAGTTACCTCTGATAGTCAAACTCATCAGATAATGGCCTACCAGGTGATGTGCCTCTATTCCGACTTCAAGGATAGTGCCCCACTAGATGATGTGCATTGTCTATCTCTTTTTATTCCCCTGCTAAGTCTTAATCAAGACTGGGGGTTGGTTACTTGGAATCCACTGGATTAAGAGTAACGAATCTTTTATATCGTCGAGTTAATATTATACTTCTGACGATCATCACCCCCACGGAGTATGAATTCAGTTTGCATCACTCCCAACTTGTCACGTTAACAATACACCTCTGACAATCAACTTATCAATCATCTTCAATAGGATGATAGGTCATCAAAATTGCTCAAATCGCAATCCTCCCCAGCGAGACGCTAGTCCCCAAAATCTTGTTCAAATCACAAGTACACAAATCCTGTCACATTAACACTAAACCTCTGACAAAACCCACTTATCAATCCTCGTCAATAGGATGATAAGTCCACAAAGTTGCTCCAATCGCAACACATTCTCTTGTCATGTTAACATCATACCTCTGACAATCCACTTATCAATCCTCCTCAATAGGATGATAAGTCCACAAAGTTGCTCCAATCGCAACACATTCTCTCGTCATGTTAACACTAAACCTCTGACAAAATTCACTTATCAATCCTTTTCAATAGGATGATAAGTCCATAAAGTTGCTCCCATCGTAACACAATATTGTTACGTTAACATCATACCTCTGACAACCCGCTTATCAATCCTCATCAATAGGATGATAAGTCCACAAAGTTGCTCCGATCACAACACCCATTTGTCACGTTAATATCAAACACCTTTGACAAAATCAACTTATCAATCCTCTTTAATAGGATGATAAGTCCTCAAAGTTGCTTTGCTCGCAACAAATTTCTGTCATGTTAACACCAAACCTCTGACAATCCACTTATCAATCCTTTTCAATAGGATGATAAGTCCATAAAGTTGCTCCGATCGCAACATCCTCTTGTCACGTTAACATCATACCTCTGACAAAATTAACTTATCGACTCTTGTCAATAGAGCGATAGGTCCTCAAAGTTACTCCGATCGCAACATCCTCTTGTCACGTTAATATCAAACACCTCTGACAAAATCAACTTATCGACTCTCGTCAATAGAGTGATAGGTCCTCAAAGTTGCTTCGATCGCAATACTTTCCACTTATCGACTCTCGTCAACAGAGCGATAGGTCCTCAAAGTTGCTCCGATCGCAACACTTTCCACTTATCGACTCTCGTCAACAGAGCGATAAGTCCATAAAAATACTGTTAAGTTAACATCACACCTCTAACAGTCAAACCCCCTAATGAACTTGTTAATTATTTTTCAACAAGAATAGCAAGTTTTTATTATAAAATCTCCAACGGATTAATTATTTTCTGGAATTATCCTAGTGATAATAAAGAAAATTTCTGAATTTCACTCTAAGTGAAAGTTCATGCCAAGTTAATATTACACCTTTGGCGTTTCTAACTTTCTTTCAGTGTTTCAAGTAGAAATAACGGCAAAGTCCACGTATTCAACATCGTGACAGGTTGTTATTAATAATACCGAAATCCATGCCTTACACGCATGGGGGATTTTATCTCGATCCCTAATTAGAGATAAGCCTACACCTAACACGCGTTGCCGGTTAGTCTTTTCCCTTGAAAATGACAAAGTCTATATATTCAAAATCATAGCATCAAGTCTAAGAGGGTTCATTCTCTTAGCACAACGTTACATGTGGAACGGACTTAGACAAGCCACATGCTAGCCCGACTCAAACGGTAGTCGGTAAAGGCTTATCAAATCCGTTGATGGCTGAGGGTTTGCTAAAAATCCTATGCACGTTTGTAGGCCCATCAGCTTAATGGATGTGAGCCGAGACTTAAAACAGATGAGCCAAAGACAAGTCTCAAAGACTTAGTCAAAAATGCACGGAAGCCACTTCCATGTCTTAAGTCAAAACGTTAAGGTCAGACCCGCGATGCAAAAACCAAACGTCGCGGTCACACCCGTGTTCCAAATTCAACATGCAAGGATGAGACCCGCATCTCAAGTTCAAAATGCAGGGTCCACCCCCACATTCCAGAAGCAGGATTATGGCGCATACCTTCACACAGGTCCTACGTGGCAAATCCCTTCAACCAAGATGCCTTCGAAGCAAGTGCAGAGAACAAATCCTTTACCACAAGGAATCAACAGCTCCAAGATCAGAGTTGTGATCCAAAGTATTCCGAAAATTCGTCCCAGTCAACCGCGAACTTTTGAAAACTCTGGAGGGGGTTCTGTAGGCTGTCAAAAAATCACAATAGATAGCTGATCCCCATCAAAATACCAATGATGGAAGTTACACTCTGACGACTTCCAGAAGGTTACAATTTGAAGACTTTCACGTAGACTGATGAAGGTTACAATCTGACGACCTTCACGACAACCGATGAGAGCTCTAGTTTAACAGCCTTCACAATCAAACATCAGAGTTACAATTTGACGACTCTCCATATCAAAGAGCTAAGCAAGATACAAACGATGATCTTTACAACGCTCTTGAGTAGAAAGAGGACTACAAATCGACGATCTCTTCCAAACCAGAGACGTGGAAGTCTTTACCCGCGTACCAGCATCAAGACGCACTCGTATTCATAGCCACGAACGTGTAGCTCAAGGTGCAGCCTCCGAGCTGCAACGACTTCTATCCGCTGCAAACGCAGCTCTTAAATCCTGCCACGCAGCTTCTAACAAGCTGCCCAACGCAGCTTCTAAACAAGCTGCCAACGGAGCTTCCATCGCTGCCAACGCAGCTTCCATCCGCTGCCAAACGCAGCTTCCAACCGCTGCCCAACGCAGCTTCCAACCGCTACCAACGCAGCTTCCAAGCTGCCGAACGCAGCTTCTAACAGCTGCCAACGCAGGTTCCATCTGTTGCCCAACGCAACCTGCAAACACTGCGTCCAAACACAGATTTTATTCCAGAATGTAGGATTTTACGTTTGACTCATTCAAATACGAGCTGAACAGTTTCAAAACCGTTTCCCACGACCTGAGGGGATCACAACTCCACTCAGGAGTGATTTAAGGGGCGGTTACATCCCACTAGCCCTACTTAAGAGTGGATTAAGGAGGTGGTTATACCCCTTAATCCCCTATAAATAACTAAAAACCAATTCAGTTCAGGGGTTCGGTCTGTTGGAACTTCTTGGCAGCGAAAAGAGGATCCTTCATCCTTCGGTTGGAGCTTTGGAGATCGACAATAAGATCTTCTTCATCCTTAGCTTATAACCGACTTTCGGTTAAATCAACTCTTTCATAGAGTTTTAAACTCGTTCAGAGTTCTCCACAACGTCAAATCGTGAGGAGAAGACCACGTTCCAGTGAAATAAGACATCGGATCGTCAACGGAGAGCAAACTCGACGCGAGCATTCGAGGGAAGCACTCCATCGCCACCGTGAAGAACCCAGAATTAAACAAAGGGGAGAATCCAGATTATTCTCTTCTCTTTTGTAATCAGGAAATCTAATTGTAATTAAGATTAAAAGAATACAGATAAATTTTCCTTCATTTCTTTTTACTGCAAATTTTCCCACAAACATGCTTGTATTCCTTCTTCAATTAATCAAAGGAATTGTGTGGTGTGGCTCCCAAGGACATAGGCACGTTGCCGAACCTCATTAAATCCGTGTGTTCTTTTTGTTCTTATTTATTACAAGTTTTTTATCTTTGATTTGTGGTGAATTTATTTCTTGCTCAACTCTCAAACACAAGATTCGGAAGTGTACAGATTCGAGTCGATTGTTTCGAATCCCCAACAACTAGTATCAGAGCTTCATTCAGCAAATTTGTGAGAAAGAGAGCCATGGCAGAGGAAATCAAATCTAAGATCGAGAAGTTTGACGGTTCAGACTTCGCCTACTGAAAGTCATAGATGGAGGACTATCTGTACCAGAAGGACTTGTATCACCCGTTGATGGGTAAGGATAAAGGATAGAAGAAAGATGAGTCAGACGATGATTAGGAGATACTGGATAGGAAGACTTTAGGGCAAATCCGGTTGTTGCTCACCAAGACAGTATTCTTCAACATATTAAAAGAGAAGGCGATAGTAGGGCTTATGGAAGCGCTCGCGAAGATGTATGAGCAACCGTCTGCAACAAACAAGGTGCATCTCATCAAAACTCTATTCAACCTCAAGATGGCAGAAGGACGGTCATTCACAATGCACCTCAGCGAGTTTAACATGATTGTTGATCAACTTATCTCTGTGGACATCACGTTTGATGACGAAGTGCAAGCCCTATTGATTCTATCGCAGTTGCCGGATAGTTAGGCAGGTTGTGTGATGACAATCAGCTGTGTGAGGTTGTTAGCATGATTCTATCCAAGGAGGTTAGAATAAAATCATCTGAATCAGAAGGTTCAGGTTCAGCTCTAAGTTTTGAGCAGAGAGGCAGAAGCCAGAAGAAAGGGAACCAGAACAGGAATCGGTCGAAGTCGAAGAAGAGGTCGAACTCGAAGGTTAGGCCTATCAAAGGGAAGAATTGGAACTGCGGCCAGGAGGGTCATATGTCTTCAGTCTGCAAAAATCCAAAGAATGATACGGGTGAGCAGGATGCTCATATCGCGTAGGATGCATTGATCCTTGCTATGAACAGTGATTCAGATTCTTGGGTCATCGCCTCAGGAGCCTCTTTCCACACCATTGCTAATAAGAAGCTTTTTCAGAATTATGTAGCAGGGGACTTTGGAAAAGTGTATTTAGGGAATAGTGAGCCATGTAATATTATTGGAAAGGGCGACGTGCAGATTCAGATGAAGGGCTCTAAGTGGAATATAAAGAACGTGAGACACATACTGAAGTTGAAGAGAAACCTTATTTCGATAGGACAACTTGGAGCAGAAGGCTACGTTTCGACATTCACCAGGGATTCGTGGAGGATCTACAACCGTATAATGGTTGTTGCCCGAGGCAAAAAAATAGGAACACTCTACCTCACCTCACATACGAGTGACACCCTCGCAATGGCAGCTGACAAAGAGAGTACGGATCTGTGGCACAACAGGTTGGGACATATGAGCGAGAAGGGAATAAAAATTCTACATTCACATGGAAAGCTAACCGGGATCGATTCCGTGGAAGTTGGGTTTGTGAAGACTGCATCTTTAGGAAGCAAAAGATGGTTAGTTTCCAGAAGGGTGGAAGGCAACCTAAGGCTCAGAAGCTAGAGTTGATTCATACAGATGTATGGGGTCTAGCCAGTGTGTCTTCTTTTGGCGGTTCGAGATACTATGTCACCTTTATCGACGATCACTCAAGGAAAGGTGTAGATATACTCCATGAAACACAAGTCAAATGTGTTCGGAGTCTTCAAGAAGTGGAAGGTCATGGTGAAAAACGAAACAGATCTGAAGGTGAAGTGTCTGAGATCAGACAATGATAGAGAATACGAGCTGGAAGAGTTCAAGAGGTTCTGTGCTACGAATGATATTCGCTTAGAGAGGACTACTCTAGGGATGCCGCAACAGAACGACATTACAGAAAGGATGAACAGAACCTTGATGGAGCGTGTCACGAGCATGCGATTACATGCAGGTTGCCTAAACATTTTAGACGGATATGGTGCATACGTCGGCTTACCTTATTGATTATAGGCCATCAGTTCCATTGGATTTTGGAATTCCAGAGGAGGTTTGGAGTGGCAAGAAGGTTAATCTCTCACACTTGCGGGTATTTGGCTGCATGGCTTATGTTCACATCAGTGACCATATCAGGGATAAGCTAGAAGCTAAGTCACAAAAGTATACATTCATTGGGTACGGTATTGATGAGTTCGGATATCGTCTTTGGGATGAGAAGAACAAGAAGATCATCAGGAGCCGAGACGTCATATTCAATGAGGAGGTGATGTACAAGGACAAGGAAAATGCCAAGGATAGCCAAAGCAGTGGGAGCAGCATTTTGGATGCAGTTGGATCTGAGTACATAGATTTAGAGGAACTTCCAGATAGGGGTGATGATGTTTGTTCTGACCGAAGAACGAAGGAGGCTCCAGGTGCAGAAGTAACTACCTAAGGACGTGGAGCTTAGGATGTCATCCAGGGTACCCAAATCGAATCCTATATGTCTTTCATCTCTTTAATACTTATTTTTAACAGATAGCGGTAAACCGAAGTGCTATGAGGAGGCTATGCAAGTGAGTGAATCTCAGCAGTGGGAGCATGTGATGCAGGAGGAGATGAATTCTCTACTCACTAACAAGACATGAGAGTTAGCCCAGCTACCTGCACAGAAGAAAGCCTTGCATAACAAATGAGTCTACCGAGTCAAGTAAGAGAGTGATGGAAACAAGAGGTACAAGATCAGATTAGTTGTAAAGGGGTTCTAACAGTGGGAATATTTTCCCCTTGTTGTAAAGCTCACAACCATCAGAGTGGTGTTGAGCTTGGTAGCTGCAGAAGACCTTTTCCTTAAGCAATTAGATGCGAAAACTGCCTTTCTTCATGGTGACTTGGATGAAGATATCTACATGAAGTAACCCGTTGGCTTCATTGAAGAAGGAAAGGAAAAAATGGTGTGTAAGCTCAAGAAGAGCTTGTACGGTTTGAAACAGGCTCCGAGATAGTGGTACAAGAACTTCGATAACTTCATGCAGAGCAATGGTTATGGAAGATGCAATTCAGATCATTGCTGCTATTTCAAGAGATTTGGGTCCAACTTTATCATATTGTTATTATATGTTGATGACATGCTAGTAACAGGACCGTGTTTAGAGGAGATAAATAGTTTGAAGAAGCAACTAGTAAAGAAGTTTGCAATGAAGGATCTAGGTACAGCGAAGCAGATTCTACCGATGCAAATCAGTAAGGATGAAATTGAATAGACGTTGAGGTTGAGCCAAGATGAATATATCGAGAAGGTACTTCAGAGGTTCAATATGCAGAATACTAAGGTTGTTAGCACACCCCTTGGAAGTCAGTTCAAGTTATCTGAGGAGCAATCGCCTAAGACAGATGCAGAGAGAGGGCATATGAGCATGGTGTCATATTCTTTGGTCATTGGGAGTCTCATGTACGCGATGATTTGTACGAGGCCGGACATTGCCTATGCAGTAGGAGTTGTGAGCAGGTTTGTAAGCAATCTAGGGAAGAAGCATTGGGAGGCCGTGAAGTGGATATTTGGTACCTGAGAGAGACAATGAACAAACCACTATGTTTTAGGAGGAAGGAGTTGGTGCTGCAGGGATACGTGGATGCAGACTTCACCGGTGATCATGATACGAGGCTAAACACCACGGGGTATGTTTATACTTTGGTGTCGACAATAGTGAGCTGGGTCTCACGTCTACAAAAGATTGTAACTTCATCTACAACCGAGGCTGAGTATGTCGCGGTGACTGAAGCAAGCAAGGAGATGATCTGGTTAGCTGGATGTTTGGAAGAGTTGGATCTGAAGCAAAGGAGATGAGTTCTTTATTGTGATAGCCAGAGCACTATACACCTTACTAAGAATCCGATATATCATGCCAGAACGAAGCACATCGACGTATGATACCATTTCATATGCTCACTGATCGAGGACGAGATGTTACATTTAGAGAAGATTTTGGTGAGTTAAAATCCGGCAGACATGTTGACGAAGGCAGTTACCATAGAGAAATTAGAGTTGTGCGCAACTTCAGTTGGCCTTTAAAAGTAAAAGATGAAGATGGAGCCACACTACGATGATTGGCGAGATCGTCGGGATGATGATGATTGAAGAAAGAATCTTTCCGGGGAGGAGAAGATGCTTGCGAAGAAGGAGAGAGTTCGGGAGAGCTCGTTGATGGCGCTTTACTCTCCAAGTGGGAGATTGTTAGTCTAAATGTAGACCCAAAGTTGAAGCCAAAGTTGGAATCAGGAAGACGAAGGAAACAGTCAAGATAAGGTATGGTCGATCGCGGCGATTGGTGCGGTCGACCGCGAACATGCACGAGACAAGAAACAAGATAAGGTATGGTCGATCGCGGCGATTGGTGCGGTCGACCGCGAACATGCACGAGACAAGAAAAGTCTCTGGACTTTTTTCGGTCGACCACGGCAGATGGTCCGGTCGATCGCGAGACCCTGTAGGTATTTTTTAGGTTTCTGTCATTTATCTGGTCGATCGCGACTGGTTCGACGGTCGACCGCGAGTCGACCTGGCAGTTTCCTAAACTGTTTTGAATTCTGTTTGGGTTGTGATTTATATATATATATATATCTATATGTTTCTAGGGCTAATAAGAACGTCGAAAAAAGTCAGAAGACAAAGAAAAAGAGAGCGTTCGAGTAAAAATCTCAGAGAGATTAAACCCTAGTTTGAGTACTTGTATTCCTTCTTCAATTAATCAAAGGAATTATGTGGTGTGGCTCCCGAGGACGTAGGCACGTTGCCGAACCTCGTTAAATCCGTGTGTTCTTTTTGTTCTTACTTCTTGCAAGTTTTTTATCTTTGATTTATGGTGAATTTCTTTCTTGCTCAACTCTCAAACACAAGATCCGAAAGGGTACATATTCGATTTGATTGTTTCGAATCCCCAATAGAAAAAAGTGGAACTACGACCTTTCGAAGAATATCGCTTCTCCTCAGTTCACACGTATTTCTGATCTCTCTCTCTCTCTCTCTCTCTCTCTCTCTCTCTCTCTCTCTCTCTCTCTCTCTCTCTCTCTCTCTCTCTTTTATTTTTATTAGAACTTAAAAAGCCGATAGTGCAAGTTGTAGCAATTATGATTTCAAATACTATCTATAAAAGGTTCTCGCGACCGAACAGAGACGTAGGAACGATCCCTTTTATTGCAAGGCCATGGCCTGGTAGCGACCGAACATAGAGCTAGATACCTTTTATAGATAGTATTTGATGCTTTACTACAAGTTGTAGCAATTATGCTTTACGCGTCAACCGATCCTTTTTATTGGTTGTTCTTCAAAGGTGGAATTATTATTGATATGCAAGATTTTATTGATTGCTACTTGATATTTAGAACTTAAAAATCAATCCCTTTTTTTAATTAGAACATGATACACAAGCTTTTATGATTAAGGTTTATATGAAATTAGGATTTATGTTACAATGGACAAAAAATTCAAAACGTCTTGTATATGATGCACGAGCTTTTATAATTCAGAACGTCTTTTAAGATTAGGGTTTACATGATACACAAGCTTTTATAATTAGAACATGATACTGCTTAAAATTTTTTGTAGTCTTTTTATGAAATTAGGCCGTTTGGTACCCAATTTATTGTATGTATTCTTTGTTCGTTCATTGCAATCATAAAGATAGAAATATATTTTCTTATATCCTTGATTTTTTATCAAAGCCAGTGAAATGGACCACTTGTATCACCATGTTGATAACACCACTTTCTATCCTCGTACGCACATGTTAGCTGTGAAATCATGTGTTTATGGTTTGTATAAGTGGCTTAAATGCATATATGATGGCTATAATTTTCCCCCATATATATAGGAAGAAATCATGGATTCAATTTCAAATTGATCTCACATGTTTATTGGGAAAGGAAATAAGAATGTTTAATGGGATATGGTAGAGGATAACTAAATTTTCTATAAAAACTAAGGTTGACGTTTTTTATAATTTTGAAAATTTTTAACATTAGCTTTTTAAACAAAAATTTTTAAATTTTAATTAAAATAAAAAATAATACAAATTTGAAATAAAAATCCTAAATGTAGATGAGTAGTTTTTAATTATGATTTCAAATATTATCTATAAAAGGTTAAATCTTTTAGAAAAGTAAAAAAATCTTTAACCGAGTGAAGATTTCTTTAATTAATTAAATAGTTCAATATATAGAAATCATAAAATATTGATCAACTAAATATACTTTAGTATTAGTTACACAGAGTTATTTACATTTGCTCAGACAAGTTTATTATAAGTTTAGATTTAAGATATATTCTTGCATATGAATAGGATGGCTAACATCATAATATTATGTTATGTCGATTATATTGTCGTGGTTGTTTGGTTTTTGCTTTACAATCTTGGTTTTTGCCATTGTTTTAGAGGGTGCAAGAATAACATTATGGCGATGAGGGAAGTCTGCCTCAAGTTGTAGGTCAACATGAGACAAGGCCAAGAGGCCGAAATTGGTTGCTCTCCAACTTAGTTTTGACCAAACTTCTTTCTAATGGCAAACCTATGTCATGGGTAGAAGAGAGTGATCTTTTGAGCAACCTCTACTTTAATTGTAATGTCATCACCAACAAGTATCCTCCTTACATATCCATGTGTGAAGTTCAGCTGCATGCCAGTAGATTAAGTTTTTTTTTCAGATGCTAAATCAATAAAACAAAATGACAAAATGCAGCTGAGTTGCCATATCATGAATGAGAAAATAAACCATAACCATTTACCAATTAAAAGTTAAGGCAAAAAAAAAGAGAACAAAACTATATAATCCTTGACAACTTGAAGCATGAAAACTTGTCATGCTTTGATGTGTTAAACATGCATATATTGGAAAGAATACTTAATTTTCATGTGAAACTTTTAGAATCATTCAACTGTTGTGTATGTTGTAGAGTGTTATGCCCAGTCCTATATATTTCTGTGTATCTGTGTCCATGCAACATTTTCAGAATTCATTTCAATTTGTCAAAACTATTTATTTTTAGGATATTGCTATGCTTTTGTTTATTTGTTTACGTTATGCTCTGATGTTATTTGACTTGTCAGCTATCTTAGTTTGGTGCATTTAATGGATGTAATTTCTCTATGTATCATCCCAACAAATGATTCTTGTATGTAGTGTAGATGAGAGTAGTGCAATATTATATTTTCTTCTATTTTTCAATAGTTTGGTGATTAACGATTAGCATACAACACCACATTTTTTATTGATTGCTACTTGATGTAGAGAGAATGAACAACCGCCAATTTTTTACTACTTTTTTCACTAATACATGTTCATTTACAGTCATCTTTTTTGATAAAATGAACTATACACATTTAATATATTATCAGTCCCCTTGTGTGCAAATAATAGAGTGCTTTATTTATTTCCTATGCACATAAGTTTCAAGTAAATTGATTCTATTTCATTGGTTATATTAATTAATAGGATGGAGGAAGATCAAAATTTGCCGATTTTATATTTTCATCATGAGGACTTCGATGATAATCTTTTGATTCGCATAATCGAATTAGCTGCTGAGGCTGTAGATCTGATCACAAAGGTATCAGGACTTCTATCACATGAGTTCATAGCAAATACGCTTAGTTTCTGAAGTTCTTGACATGATATTACAGATCTTGGTCTCACATACATACTGTCGAAGATGGATAATCATCCATAAGATTTTCGTAGAATTTACCAGATTGCTTCATGAAGTTATGCAATATCTTGAGAGAGCAGGGTCGTGTACAAGACACATACCACATTAGTGTTGAGGAGATGATTGCTATTTTTCTTCTCACGGTTAGTTAGAATCAACGATACTCTGTTGCAACTGATCGATTTGATCGTTCAAAATTGACTATCAGTGTATGTTTCAATAAAGCATTATATGTCATGGTATCTTTAGTATCATGATTGATGGCATCACCCCCTACTGATCCACCTGATAATGTTAAATCAGAATCTCGCTTTTGGCCTTATTTCAAGGTAATTCTTATTCCTTAAGATTTTACACACACGAAGACGCACACACATGCACACACGCTTGCGCGCCCACACACACATCACTTGAGATGGTCTGACACATTGATTATTCAGGACTGTATCGGTGCAATAGATGGGATTCATATACAGTGCATGGTGTATAACATAGATCAGACGCCTTATCTAATCTAATACTATTATAAAAGTGTGTTGGTATGTTAAAATATTTCTTCCAAAAATACCCTCCAAACCACATATATGCATCCATAAAACACATACTTGCATACATATAAACACATACATATACATGCATACATTCTTAATAATGACATAACTCTCCTATTAATTGTCCACTAATATTAACTTCTATTTTTTGTAACCCCTCCACTAATCCAATATTAATGTTATCATAAATTTTTTTAAGATTTTAAGTTGCATTTGACATAATAGCTGAGAATTGAATGCACACACATATAACAAACTAATAATATACGTTTTAATTTGCAAACAAAGTGTCAACTTAAAATGCTTACATGCATACATTCTTAATAATAACATAACTTTCCTATTAATTGTCCACTAATATTAACTTTTATTTTTTGTAACCCCTCTACTTAAAACGCACATATGACAAACTAATAATAAACGTTTCAATTTGCAAACAAAGTATCAACTTAAAATACCATTAGTACATGCATTCATGCATACTTGAAATGAGAGTTACATTTTTAATTATAGTTTTTATTTAAGTGGCAATTAAATTTGACTATTACGGAATCCAAAGAGCCTGTTTTTTTATTTATCATAATAGCTCTTACTTGCAACCTATATAAATTCGCTCATTTGATGGTTTAGATTTACACTCACCTCTTACAACCCTAACAGCATCCTATACTCACCCCATGGCTTTACTATGATATTATTTGGATGATACAACCTCGCCAGTAAAAATATTATCCCTTCAGAAGAGATAACGACAAAGAGGGGAGGGGGGTGAAGACGATTGAAGTTGTGCTGAGGAAGTATTGAGCTTTACTCGGATTATACTTTATACTGATGTGATTGTTAGACTGACGGCTATATGCGGATTGAGGATACGATTGATAGGAAATGTGGAGAATTCGGATTGAGGCTAAAGTTTGAGGTCTATTTTGGGGGATAGGGGGTTAATGAACGTTTTTTTTCTATTTCTATAATTATTACTATGTACTTAATTATGATTTGAGAGAAATATTGTATTATCCATGAACTTAGTAGATTTTTTTGTAGCATGTTACTAATTATATGATAATAGAAGAGAGCGAATGTGAAAGTGAGAATTTTATTTTGTTATAATGGATTAGCAAAAATAAAGATAATTAATATAAACTGGAATAGCATGACACACTTAACATAAAAGTAAAGAACAAACTTGGAATTTTTGTCTTTTGGGTAAATTTTTTTTATAATAAGCATATTATAACCTCCCTAATGTTAAAACTATATTCTAAATTTTCACATAAAACTACCAGTAGTTATTAAATATCATTCATTATCTTAAATTATAAAGTAAATAGAACTATGTCTTTTAAGATTAAAAAAATTGTATCTTTTGGGTATTTCATGATTTGCCAATGTTCACAAAATAACCTTGAATTTTTTAACAAACAACCATGGATCTTCATAATTTTCACAAAGACCATTGAAATTTTATATATTTATAGAAAAATATTGAAACTTTATAATTTTTACAGATAAACCCCTATATAGTTCAAAACTTAAATCTTAAGAAGTATATGATCTAAATTGTAAGAAATGTGTAAAGTATTAGAACATAAAACAAATATGTCCACGTGTAACGCACGTGCATTATACTAGTAGAAATAGACATGGTTTTCTCTCTCAGAACGTCTTGGGAGCTTGCACATTTGATCTCAAATTCATTTATGTCTTAGCTGGGTGGGAGGGCTCTGCTAATGATGCAAGAGTCTTGAAGGATGCAATGAGTAGACCTTATTGACTTCCACTTCCACAAAGTAATAATCTTTACATAGTATTCTATCAATTAAATAATATTTTTTAGTTTTATAATATTTTTTCTCATTCATATTTTTTTCTTGTTTGTACATAAACTTTATCTAGTTGACTGTGGCTATCCAAATAGGCTACAATTTCTTGCTCCATACGAGGTCAAAGGTACCATCTTTCAGAGTTCGGTCGTGCTAATAATCGACAACGACCACGAAATTCAAAAGAAGTTTTCAACCATCGGCATGCGTCTCTTAGAAATTATATCGAGTGCATCTTTGGAGTTTTTAAGTCTAGATTCACTATTTTCAAGAGCCAACCTCCAGGTTTTCCATATGTCACACAAATAAAGATGTTCGTTGCATGCGTAGGACTGCATAACTTTTTAAGATTGGAGAATACAAATGATGACTTCGGCATTTCTGATCCTTCACTAGAAGATCCACGAAATGTTGCTGATGCAGATGCTGATTCCGATGAAAAAGACGAGTTACAGACTCAACGAGCAGCTGCAGGAGCTTGGAGAATTCTATGGTAGAAGCCATGTGTGATGATAGAAGTCGAGTCACTCTAGGGATTTAGATTTTTATTTAGTTGTAAAATATTTTATTATTTAAGATGAATAATGATGCTTTATTGCATTATATTTTATAGTTATTACTAGACTAATCAATTGCTTATCAATCTTATATTATTTTAATATACAATTATTAACAATAGTAATATATACCCACCATTACCCCCACCAAATTATCCTACCAAATTATGCAACTTTATAATATTATCCATCATTATCCCACCAAATTATCCTACCAAATTATTCCACTTCAAGAATTATTCATCATTGTTCCACTAAATTATCCCAGTGTCAAAAAATTATCCCACTTTACCGATTATCCTAGTTCAACTTATAAGGGTCTATTTGGTTATTTCCTAAAAACCCAAAAATAGAAATGAAAACCAAGAAAACTCAAAAAGTACAATTTCATCCATTTCCATCCCTAAAACTCACTCACAACATCTAATAAAATATTATTTTTATCCAACAACTCATCCACCACATCTAATAAAATATTATTTCCATCTAACAACTCATCCACCACATCCAATAAAATATTATTTTCATCCAACAACTTATCCACCATGTCTAATAAAATATTATTTTCATCCACAACATCACTCAGGGGCTGTTTGGATAGGTTTTTTTGGGTGGTAAAAGAGGAGAAAGCTGCCAAAAATGTCAGCTTTTTGGCAGCTTTTCCCCAAAATCACCTTTTTAAGGGGTGATTTTGGGGGAAAGCTGCCAAAAATCTGACATTTTTGGTAGCTTTCACCACTTTTACCACCCCAAAAAAAGGAACCAAACAGCCCCTCAACTCATCTCATCTCATCATTTCAAATCACTCACATCATCCAATAAGATGGTGACAACTCATCTCATCTCATTAACATTTCATTTCCTCCTATTTCCTCCCAAAAAACTAGGAAAACAATTTCCTTAAGTGTGGGTCACACCATCCAATAATATAATGACAACTCATCTCATCTCATCTATTTTCTTATTTTTAAGAATGAACCAAACAAAAGAAAACAACCTATTACAAGAAATATGTTTCTTATAATTTATTTCATTATTTTTTTCGCCAACCAAACAACATCAAAACAATTTTTCTTAAAAAATCACTCACATCATCCTATAATAATGTGACAATTCATCTCATCTCAATTTTTTTGATTTTTTTAAGCAAACCAAACACTCTCAAAACTAGGGGTGAGCATTCGGTCGGTTCGGTCGGTTTCGACAAAATATTTAACAACCGGATTGCACCGACCCCAAAAGAAAACCGACCCGAACCGAAGTGATACGGTTCGGTTCGGTGCGGTCGGTTTACACTAGGAACGAACCGAAGTGATACGGTTCGGTTCGGTGCGGTCGGTTTACACTAGGAAAAGTTCATACCTGAAGTAGCCCACCAAAATCAAGAAAAAATCTACAAGAACCCCAAAAAAATAAAGAAAAATACCTCTGAATCCCAAGATCTATGAGCTCCTGGATCGCGACATCAAATTCCACTCGATCCTCTTTCCTCGCAAGAAGCTTCACATCCTTAAACAATGAATCCCCCCACCCAGCCTTCAGATCCGGCGAATATAAGTGCCGAATCGCCTCATCCACCGCATCTCGGCCCGGCCCATCGTCAGATCTAAAATCCTCCACAAATCTCTTCACCGTTCGCCGCCTCAACTCCATAGCCTCAACCTTTACCGATCCCATGGCCTTCATCGCCGACGTAAACACACAGCTTCCGTCGAAATCGACGTCGCCGCCCCCTCCACCGCCCGCGAAGTCGAGAAGGGCGGCGGCATAGCCAGTTGGCGCTCTCCAGTGGGTTTGAAGGGATGGTTGTTTGAGGGAGAGAGAGGGAGGGGAGAAGAGAAGGGAAGGAGGTGAGGGGTGGAGAGGCAAGGAAATGGATTGTCGGCTAGAGAGAGTTAGGGTTTTGGTGTCTGAGACTGAGAGAATGAGGGGTTTTATACAATCGGGTAATGGGTATGGGTTACGGGTAGCAGATGACTTGTTGAAGTTCGGTCGGGTCGGTTAATACGGGTTGAAATTGTCTGAACCCGACCCGAACCGTTCACACTTTAAAACCGCACTTGATGTAGAAGTTCGGTCGGTTTCGGATGGTTTAATCGGTTTCAACCGAACTGTGCTCACCCCTACTCAAAACAATTCTTCTTAGAAATAGATTTCTATTTCTTTGATTTCCCAATTTTTTTTGACAAACAAACAGACCCTAAAGTTCAAGATGACTGATCCCCATTAGGACTGATATCTAAAAGCGCCTACCCAAAATAAACCCCTAGAAATCCATTGGTCGACGGGCCACAGCATTCAGCCTTTCTCGTCTCCTTTCCTTTCAAATCCCCCCTCCAGTTCCCATGGCCGAAGCTCCGTCATCAGAGGCTTTCTCCGCATCCTCCTCCGCCTCCGAAGTTCCTGCTCCGCCGTCTTCGCAGCCCGTTATCGATGGGTAGGCAAAACCCTAAACCCTAAACCCTAGATCTGAACTGAAGAAACCTGAACCCTAATTTTTGTCTTTTGTTTTGTTTTTCTTTTTTGAAAATTTAGGTTGAGCTTGGAGGAGAAGTTTCAGTTGGTGAGGAGCGTGGGAGAGGAGTGCATCCAAGAGGAGGAACTGAGGAATCTCTTGGAGAAGAAGCCTAATCCTATTTGTTATGATGGGTTCGAGCCCTCGGGCAGGATGCACATTGCTCAGGTTTTGTGAAGTTGATCACTTTGTTGCTGTTGTCGTCGTTGTCTTCAATTGAGGTCCCACAATTGAATGGGAGATTACTTTGTTACTTGTGTTTACTTGATTTTTTTGTGGATAATTTAGCCGTCAGAAGAAAAATATAATGCCGTTTGGTTGGAGTTGATTAGTATGCGTATGCACGTATACACATTGGGTTGGAGCCTTTGCGCAGGATGCACATTGCCCAGATATTGTAAATTTAATGCCTTGTTTTCAATGGACTTCCATCTTTTTTACTTTAGTTTGATTGGTGCTATTTGGATAGTTTAACCGTCAAACAAAAAACATAACACAATTTGCTTAGATTTGATTAAGGTGCTTGATGCACTGATGCACACATAGACATTGTGTTTGAGCCCTCACGCAGGGTGCACCCTGTTCAGCTCTGGTGAAGTTGATGCCTCTGTTGTTTTTGTTGTTGCCTCCATCTCCAATTGAATTCACTTGGTTACTTATATTCAATTGATGTGATTTGGATAATGTAACTGATAAAGAAAAATTGGGCTAATTTAGTTAGATTAGCTGGGATGCTTGATACTCACTGAGTTTCAGATTCTCGTGTTTGATTGTTTTTGCGGGGAATTATGTAAATTTTGTTCTGTGATTTGAACGGATTTAATTTTTTTCAAAGGTTTGGTATTCTATCAAGTGCGCTGTACATTGTTATTCTTAGGTTCTTCATAAGGTCGCTTGTTTATATTTAACCTTTTGATCAATTTCAATTGCGAGATAATATTTTAGAACCAAATATCCTGACGGTTGGTGATTTTTATTTTTCAAGACTTGGATATATTTCAAACTTTTATCTAAAAGATACCGGCACCTAGCTATGATCTAAAAATACTTGCATTTATTGGAAAGTCGTTATTCAACCTGTCTTTACCCATTGCTACTTGGCTTCATTTGTATCTAATGTCTTGTAGTTATATATTGTTGAACCTAGATTTTGTTAGTGTGATGCTAGTGAAGTAAGTCATTTAGGGATTGATTGTATCTATTGATGTCCATTTCTTCTGTTGGTTGGTGATTATGGAAAATTCTATTTTTTTTTCAAATTTTTTCAAATAATACAAAAACATGCATTCAAGAATTAGAAATTTATGTGGTTTTTTGGCAGAAAGTTTTGACTTGCATTACAGTTGTACTCGGCAATTCAGGGAATACTACAAATCCAAATTGAAAACAAATGAAAATATTTCCACAAAATATATAAAGTGTAAGATTTTGAATATTCAGATATAACTAACTATACGGGCTTGCCTCAAGAGCATAGTCTGAAAGCCAAAGTATTCTGGAATATCTATAGTTGTTGAATTTTTTTTCCTATTTACTAGTTCTAGCTTAGTATTAGGAAGATATTCAAGAGTCCTAAGGGTTCTTAAGTTTTCTTCCATGCTCTAGTATAGCTATGCCCCACCTTTGAAGTAGAGAAATCCACTTGATGGTTGCTTAAATAGGACGAGTGCATGATTTTGAATCTTGCTTCACAAAAGATGTAGTTCCGGACTTCTAGTATATTTAATTCATAATATACCTTTTCAAATTAATGCAAAATTGTTCAAACAATCATTTCTTTATATTTCTTGCTTGACCGAACATTTTACTTTTTATTGCTAGCAGCTCATTATTTTCATGCGACTGGAATTAGAAATATCTTGCTAATGGCTGGTATTGGCAGATACGAGGCCTTATTATATCTATCAAATATTGTGTATGAATTTTACAATATTAAATATGACTTGAGTAAATCTAAGTTGTCTTCATATTTCATTGTGGTTTGAAATGATTTCTTGTGACTTTCAGGGTGTTATGAAGGCTATAAATGTCAACAAATTAACGTCAGCTGGGTGCACTGTTAAAATCTGGATAGCTGATTGGTTTGCCCAGCTAAACAATAAGATGGGAGGTGATTTGAAGAAAATTCAGACTGTTGGCCGTTATCTGATTGAGATATGGAAAGCCGTGGGAATGAAACTGGATAAGGTTGAATTTTTATGGTCCTCAGAGGAAATTAATGGTCGGGCACATGAGTACTGGCCGCTTGTGATGGATATTGCTCGAAGAAACACACTTCCTAGAATAATAAGGTTCATCATGCAATGAGATATCTATAGGTTTCTGGTCTTGTATTTGAATAGGTCATCATAGTCTAATTGCTATCCGTCCTTTTTCCCACTAAAAGTGGGGCTGACTACAGAGCAAAAGACTCCATGAAATATTTGACAAAATTTTAGGACTGACCGTCAACCTGACATTAACCGGCTAAGCTGGTAGCAAATCTTTTGCCGATTATTGAGAAGAGAATAAAACTTAAGAGGGCAATTTGCAAGTCAGGCGGTCTACTTTAATTATCACGCGGTTTAAGCTCGTGCAATCAAAGGGGCAACTCACGTATTGTTCTAGATTAAATATCTAGAATAATAGGAGGATGATAAATCATATTTTGTTTTCCTTTTCTTTTTCCTTATAGTTATTTATTGACATTGAACTGGTGTCATGCAGGTGTAGCCAGATCATGGGCCGTAATGAGACAGATGAGCTAACTGCTGCCCAAATTTTCTATCCATGCATGCAATGTGCTGACATTTTCTTCTTGAAGGTTGCTTTTCTCACTTGCATTTTAAATGTTTTCTTTATCATTATTAAGTCAATTATTGTAATATATATATAGTTTTGATTCATATGCTGGTGTGTGCTTTTTCATCAATATGCAGTTGGAATGGTTGGAAGACTTAAATCAGAATCATGATTTGGTTTTTTTGTTAGTCTTGAAGCTTAATCAATCATTCTCAAATACATATATTGTTGCTTCTTGAATGTTAGACTGGGTGTTATTTTTCATGACTATGCTGTTTGAATGGTTGACTGGCTGAAATCTAAGTCATGATTGGGTTTTAAGTTGTTAGCCTTGACATCATGGACGAACATGAACATTTGAAGGTAGGCCTTGTTCATGATATAAGAGACCCAGACTATTTTTTGCAAACTGCGTAATGGTGTATTTCAAATTTGGAGCATACTGTCTTATTTAGAAGGCTAAGAGGCTAATAGCCTTTTGTTGGCACAATGGTTTATATTATA
Organism: Asparagus officinalis; assembly: GCF_001876935.1. Lineage (NCBI taxonomy): Eukaryota > Viridiplantae > Streptophyta > Magnoliopsida > Asparagales > Asparagaceae > Asparagus > Asparagus officinalis. The sequence goes on from NC_033794.1 coordinate 56,572,945, forward strand.
TATCAATTAAGAGTTTGTTAAGTAGCAGGAATCCACTTGGGAGTTCGGATACTCGCATAAGGTTGAATTAAAGACTCCCCCGAGTGTTAGTTTCCCATTGGTCACACAGTCCCTTGTTTTATGGGAGTATGATTTCTTCCATAAGAGGTGGTTATCCAATATTCACATTTAACTTCAATCATGAATTTTCTCCAAAATATCACTACCTTGCTTTCCCTCGACACCTTCAGCAACAACGCCGCCTGTAACACATCATAACCTCCACCACCATCTCCACCATCGTTGCTCTAGCTGTTGACTGTCATTCTTCCCTGTGGCTACCTTTACTGTTAGGCATCACCGTCACACATACCACTGGCTACCAACACCACCATCACAGTCACCAATTTGACATTGTTGATTGTGACTAACAAGGACTGTCACTGCTATTACACTGTCAAATGCTGTCGTAGGCGTGTCATTGCTGCCACCACTACTATCGAGTGAACTATTGATTATCACAATCTGTCTAGATGTAGTGCACATTGTCGATGACCATCAAATATGCCATCTTAGATCACCGACTGGCGACCTGCCATGGTAAACCATTAGTATGTTCAGCATCACCATCACCACAATCATTGTTCCATTGCCATAACTAAGTGCGGTGTCAACAAACTGTTACCTCCCTGCTGTCATTGCGCTATAATCATTAATCATACAATTCCGCCCAATTGGTACCATCACTCACTAAGTTGGTGGCGTCGATCGTCACAACAGGCCCACAGTCATCACCATAGAACAATGCATTAGTCAATGACTGCACGTCACTAGGTTGTACAAAAAAGTGTAAACTCTTTCACTTATGGCTCCTGAATAAAAGATTATTGACCTTTAAGTTGAAACATTTGTCAGTAATTTTCACATTTTGCCGATTCTTTTTCTTGGAAAACTATTGATTAGAACTTCTTTGACATCCTCAAACACCCTTGGTTGCTTTGCCATGCAAAATGCAGTTTTCTTATTTCTCGAGTTTGATTTCCGGAATTCGATTCCCGAAAATCTTGCATTACAACAAAATTTGGCAAACATTCTAAATGGTGTCAGTTCACCATGTTTGATATATTAAAGGGTTATAGAAATGTAATATTCACAACATTTTTTCTCTCCAAATTAACTCTTTTTTATATAAGGATAATGACTGGGAATACAGTGATAATGATACTAGTGGTGATAATGGTCGATATTAGGATGATGATGGTGGAAACCAACAATGGTTGTCCTAACCACCAATGAATTGAGTCCTCTGTTGAATATATAGAAGTTTGATTAAGGAAAAAAAACTATTGCATTCACGAAATTTGATTGCAAAAAGTCTCATGCCATATTTAACCAATTCGATGACATCCAGCTTCCATTTCTTTTCCAACTACCCGCTCATCCTTCACCCCCACTCTCTCTTTAACTATTCATTAACTTCTAAATCCTAACGTCCACCCTTCCATTCTTTCTGACATTAATCCCCAGTGTTATCAAAGGTGTGCGCCTCATCCGCCCTGTGATACTGGGCAGTGGCAAAGAGTCCCGCATATGATGTGGTAGTGCCTTTTGGCACCTCACAAGCGTCATGTAGGGCTTGTATACAAGGCATAACGTCGTATATTTTTGTTCTTTAACATTTTAATTGGGTCTTTATACCCGATAACCCATATCCCAAAAAGAAAAATACACCTATTAAGCCATTTTAGTAGCCCGGTTGAGGATCCTATCTTGTTTTTGTTTACCACTTGGTTTTGCTTTGATATAAGTCTTGATTTTATTTTTGATTTGGACAATTATGTAGGCCTGTCCATCCGGGCCGGCCCGGCCCGGAAATCCGGGCCCGGGCCGGGCAAAACCGGAGCCCGGACCCGGGTACCCTGGGCCGGGTCCGGGCCGGGTTCCGGGCCGGGCCGGGTTTTTTCATTTTTTTAAAATTTTTTTTTTTCAAATTTTTAAATTTTATTTAAGTTTTAAATTATAAAAAAAGACAAAAAAAAATAATTTTATTAATCACTTAAAATGACATAAATTACAAATAAAAAATTATAAAAATAAATTCTTTATTAATAATTAATAAATCATTTACAAATTACAAGTATAAATTTATTTTGGAATTCATCGCATCACAATAGATAAGTACATCCCACCTAGGTTTTTTTAAATTTCTTTTCTTTTTTTTGATAAAAAAATAATAAAAATTAGTTTAATATTATTATATTTTATATAATTATGTATTAGTATATACTTCTAAATTATTATGTAACTATATATTATATATACATATATTATATGTAAATATATTGTATATATTTATAAGTTATAATTTAAGAGAGAGAGAGAATCGCATAAGTAACCCTGTAGCCGTTGCTCGTTGGGCCAATGGGGAAGTAACCGTTGTAATATACTATACTTATATACTAAGAGAGAGAGTATACACACACACATATATAAAAGAGTATACTTATATAATAGGGAGTATACATATATAAGAGAGAGTATACTTATATATACATATATACTAAGAGAGAGAGTATATTAGTATATATATATATATATATACATATATTATACATATATAAGAGAGTGTATACTTATATATACTTATATAAGAGAGAGTATACATATATAAGAGAGAGTATACTTATATATACATATATACTAAGAGAGAGTATATATATATACATACATACATACATTATACATATATAAGAGAGAGTATTCTTATATATACTTATATAAGAGAAAGTATACTTATATATACTTATACATATATATACTTATATAAGAGAGAGTATACTTATATATACTTATATACTAAGAGAGAGTATATATATACACACATATGACATATTATACATATATAGAAATATGTTATATATACATATATAAAAATATATTATATATACATATATTATACATATTATATATATTTATATATACATATATAATATAATACATAAAAAATAAAAAAATAAAAAAACTACTATTTCCGCGGCCGTTGTCTTTCGGGCGGGCACAAAAAGCCGGCCGGCCCGGCCCGGAGCCTGTACTTGGCCCGGGTTTTCCGGCCGCCCGGGCCGGGGGCTGTTTTGGACAGCCCTACAATTATGAACTTTACTACTAGGTTGGATGTGTTAACTTAGCATTATGAATTAAGACCTTATTTTGTGATTTGGTAGTAGATATTATTTATTGTGACATATTTTTAGTGAAAATTCACAAATATGTTCTTTCATGCTTGATTATTTATCTTAAAAAAAATTATGTGTGCAGTGTGCACCTCGCTTCATTCAGGCGTGCGCTTCGCATTGCGCTTTGCACATATGCGCGTAAAGGGACTTTGTGTCCCGCGATGCGCGTCACACATTGATGACACTTATAGTCCCTCATTCCTTCCTCTATAAAAGAACAGTCCGCACAAAACACAAACGAAAAACAAAACAGAAAACACGCCATTACACTTGAAAAGCGGTGGCAAGAAGAAGAAAGAAGGAAAAAGTAGAATAAAGCAAGAAAGAAGAAAAATTTTGTTTCTTCCTTGCTTCTGTCTTGTAAGACAGGAGTTTCACCAATACTCCCATAAGACATCGGTTCCACCAGGACTCCCATTAGACTATTGCCTCATCAGGGCTCCAGCAGGACAACCAACTCATCATGACTACAGTCAGGACAACACCCTTCTCATTCTGCAATGCTGACGACATTTCTGTCTCAAATTCAACACCTTGCTGCAAGGTCATAGTAGTTTGTATGCTTCAACAGGCTTTTGCATGCTACTACATGTGCATGGTTTGCCATAATTTGTGGATTACATGGTAACCACCCTTTTCTCGCTTATGGAACTTTATGTGTGGTTTGCACGAAGTTGCTTTTCTTTGTCTAATTGCTATTGGCGATACTGATATGAGGTTGTGCACGAAGTTGCTTTATTGTCGGCCCTTCCTGGGGTACATGTGAGGTTGTTCGTTACTGTCTTGATGGAGTCTTAACAAGGTTGCTATCTTATCAGAGTTCTGACGAAACTACTATCCAACATCTTAATGTAGCAAGCAAGAGACCTGAAAGAAGAATAAAGAAACAAGGCTTACCTATGCTCTTTTCTTTCTTTTCTTTTACTTTTCGTTGCTCCTTTTCTGTGCAATAGAATGTTTATGTTTTGTTTTTCTCCAGTAATTGTATTCATTCTTTTGGTGATGGATTGCTATTTATAGAGAGAAAGAGATTGAGGGGTTATGGCTAGAGGGAGTGAGAGAGTGGAGATGAGGGGGAGTGGGTTGTTATAGAGTAAGAGAGTCAAGAGGAAAGGTGAGTGACTAGTTGGGCAGTGACGATGAAGGGTGGCTATCATGAGATTGGTTATATAGGAACATATCCACATTCCTACTCTTTTTATCTTCAAATTTCTCTTTTTTATCTTCAACAAACCATTCTCACTATCGAAAACTTCTCATTATCACCGGTCATCCGTCAATATCGTTACATAAAAAGGTTAATTGGGAAAATATGTGGATGCATGCTCTATTTCTGTAAATCACTTTAAAATGCCAAACACAGTAAGATCAGATTATGTAAAGTATTGTATACCAGACATGAGAATGTCACAGGGTGCCAGGCCAAAAGAAGTTCTATCCTAAATATTTTTATTGTTGAAAAAAGACCATTGGCAGGTCACTTACAAATGTTTTGTCTTTGACCAGAACAAACTTGGATAGAGGGTCAGTTAGTTCTTTGCTTTAAAGAGAGTTTGAGCATTTATTTGTAAGACCTAGTGGATTCATACCTTCTGGTATTTCCAAATAAAAAAATAATTTAAATGAGAAAGGGCTTGAGTTATCAGTTATAGTTAATACTTCTAGGAATACCCTAAGAATCAGTATCTTTGTCTTCAATGGTTCCTTCACATGTTTGCTTTCTTAATCTACTTCTGAGTCCTAACCATTCTAAAAAAAGTCTATCGTCTTTGATGGTATAGAAGTTTTGTTTTCCAGAAGATCATACTTATCATAATTGTTGTTATTGTAATTGTAAATGGTGCTTAGAAGTGTAGTTTGTTTTGACAACTTTATCATATGCAACAAAACTGGTTATTCTTTCATGTTTCCGATTATTATTATTGCAATCACTTACCTTGTAATATGTTACATTTAAATATTATCTTTATGTTGCATTGTTTTGTATTTGATGCCAGTTGTTACGTTTATTGCAGGCTGACATCTGCCAATTAGGCATGGATCAGCGAAAAGTCAACGTCCTTGCAAGGGAATATTGTACCGATATTAAAAGGAAAAACAAACCAATCATTCTTTCACACCGTATCCTTTTTTACTTCGATCGTTCTTTTTTCTTTTGAAATTTATTTCTACTATTGGTAATAGTCATCCTTAAATAACTGTTGAGCCGTAACTTGAACAGATATGCTTCCTGGGTTACAACAGGGACAGGAGAAAATGTCAAAAAGTGATCCATCTTCTTCTATCTTCATGGAGGATGAAGAGGTATATTGTTGAGAAAGACAACTAGAATCTGATGTTTTGATCATATTATATGTGTTTTTATGCAAATGTGGATTCAACCTTTTCCTCTTGTTATCAACATAGTTTTGGCCCTCTTGTGTATTCAGAGATCTATCGAACACATCAGTGCTCTTGATAGTGACAATAAACAGTTCCTGTACTGAATTTGATAGCAGACATTTATTAGGTCATTTCAGGATGTTGTCAAAACTTAAATTAATATATAAAAGTGATGGAAAAGGGTATGCAGTTGCGGTTACTGGCTACTACTAAAGCTGCTCTTTGCTGACAATCCTATGGTAGACTTCTTGGACAGGAATCTCATTGCCTCTTGTTATCCCTTAGTCACACTTCTGGTGTGAACCAAGAGAAGAAACTTCTCCTGGTAACATATTCTTAGAAGGAATTATACAAGTTTTGGTAGTAAGTTTTTATTTTTTTGGGTATCTGAATGATGAATTATGAATACAAGATCCTTATAAAAAACTACCGTATGTTTTCTGTGTCTTCTCATATTCTTGATTCCTTTTCAGTATGCATCTTCCTTGTGTTACAAGAATAGTTCTAGAAGTTCAAACCCCATTTCTAACTAGATTGCTGATCTTTTACAGGGTGATGTGAATTCGAAAATAAAGAAAGCTTACTGCCCGCCTAATATTGTTGAGGGAAACCCTTGTCTAGAATATATCAAATATATCATCTTTCCATGGTTTGGAAGCTTTGAGGTAGTACGAAAAGCAGAAAATGGGGGTAACAAGTGAGTGTTTCTAGTCTTCCGATACCTAATTACAACCTTTTTTCCTCAAATTAGTTGCTATGGTTTCATGAAGACCCTTTTGGCCCATTCCAGTTGCCGAATGATGTATTTATATACTTTATATTAACTGATCGTGTATAAGTGTTTTGCTGCTAAATTTTTGGTTCTTACTTCTTACTAAGAAGTAAAATTGTGCTCTCCGTAGCATTCTGTAAATGATACTTGGCGTAGTAGCAATACACTGAGAATTATTATTGTTAGTAATAGTACCACCAGCACCACCACCAACAGCACCATTGCCACTGTTTTAATTTTTTCATGCATTTCTAACTTAGTTGACCGAATTCTTGCTATCTTACTAATCCAGATCTGAATGCTAACTCTGTTAGTTATATGTGGGTTTTTTTTTGCATAGTATTGTGTTCTCACTAGGAAACTATTGCATTGTTTTTCAGAAAATTTACCAGTATGGAGGAGCTAGTTGTAGACTATGAGAGTGGTGCATTGCATCCAGCTGATGTAAAGCCTGCTCTCTCCAAAGCACTAAATCAGATACTACAGGTAACTATCTTTTTTTTATTATTGCTTAGATTTTCTCCTTGCTATGTTGCCGTGTAATATTTGTTGATAATAGTGTATTGTAGTGGGTTTTAGTCCCACATTGCTTGGGAGAACAAACCTCACACTCCTCTACTTGTATAAATATATGTGCACACTCAATATTCAATTCAAGGGAAATTTACCCAAGATTCTCTCTCTCTCTTACTTTAACATGGTATCAGAGATAGGGCTATTTCCCTTTCAATAAAATTTTTAACGCTTTTGCGTTCTTTTGCCAAATCTTGGCCTTATTGCTTTGCAGCCGTTTAATGTTTTATTTTTTTTATTTTTATTTTTAATTATTTGGCGTTCATCTGCCAGATATTTTGGCCTTGTCGTTTTGCGGCCTCTTAACGCGTTTCGCGTTCTCGTTTAACCTTCGGGTTCTATTTTAAACCTTCGGGTTTCATTCTAACCTTCGGGTTCTATTTTAAACCTTCGGGTTTCATTCTAACCTTCGGGTAATTTCTATTAGCTCTTTATGCATGGCGGGCCTGTTTGTCTCATTTTCTTCTGATACTTGTATTGTGCAGGATCCACAGACGGGCAAGACGGTTGGGGCGGGTCGTAGGAGGCACAAACTGTATTTTCTGGAATATCTTCACCTTCCAGAGTCCATACGTCCACGTTCTCTTGTTGCTTCTCTTTGTTCGTCAAAACCCTCTACCTCGCTTCCTGCCAATTTATGGCATAGACGACTTGGTCATGTGTGTAATAAAAGGCTGGAGAGTCTTATTCAGTCTGGAGTACTTGGTCCTGTATCATCTAGTTCTAGTATTGAGTCATGTGCTGGTTGCAAATTGGCTAAATTCACTGCTTTACCATTTAAAATGAGTACATCTGTATCCACTTCCTTATTTGATTTAGTACATTCTGATATTTGGGGGCCAGCTCCTTTGCCTTCTTCATCTGGCTACTTATATTATGTTAGTTTTATCGACGATTTCTCTCGTTTTACATGGGTTTACCTACTTAAGAATCGCTCTGACGTACTTACTGCTTATCAAGCCTTCACTGCTATGATTTTCACTCAATGGCAATCTCGTATTAAAGTTTTTCGTTCTGATTGTGCCAAAGAGTACCTATCCTCTGCCATGCGCTCTATCATGTCCTCTCATGGGACTATCTTTCAACAGTCATGTCCCTACACTCATGAGCAAAATGGTGTTGCTGAACGCAAACATCGTCATATCCTCGATACTGCCCGATCAATGCTCATTTCTTACTCTGTTCCTCGTCGTTTCTGGGCTGAGGCTATTCTCACCGCGACTCATGCCATTAATATCACTCCATCTAGCTCTCTTTCCGGTGCTACTCCTTATAGTCGTGTTTATACTCATCCTCCCCGTTATGATCTAGTTCGCGTTTTTGGTTGTCGATGTTTTGTTTTTCTGCCATCTCACGAACGTGATAAATTGTCTCCCAGAGCAGTTTCTTGTGTTTATTTAGGAATTAGTTCAGAACATCGAGGTTATCGTTGTTATGATCCCGCAACTCGTCGAGTTCATATATCTCGTCATGTTCAGTTCGAAGAGGATTCTCCATATTATTCTACTTCTGATGACTTTAATTTCCTCCACTCTACCGATCATGCTTCCCCGTCCACTGCATCACCCACTTCTTCACCTCAATTTTCCTTTCGAGATCTCCCTGACATCTCTCCCTCTCCTTCTGTTGACTCTTCCTCACCTGAGTCTTCTCTTACACCATCTAATCCATATCCTGTGGACACAACTCTCACTCCAGAAAATACTGTTGATCTTCATGCACCTGCGCCAGCATCTCCCCCGCCTGAGGTTCCTCTTGCTCTTCGTCGAGGCAAACGCCCACATGTCATGCCTGCCCGGTATGCTTCTGTTACTTCTTATTCACCTATCTTTCATAACTTTCTTGCTGCCATTCATACTATTGTTGAGCCAAAGTCCTTCCAAGAGGCAGTTCAAATTCCAGAGTGGCGACAAGCTATGGCTGAGGAATTTCAAGCATTTCAGCAAACTCATACCTGGGATATTGTTCCCTGTCCTCCTGGGATCTCTCTTGTTGGCAGTAAATGGGTTTATAAGGTCAAGTTTCGTCCTGATGGCACCATTGAACGTCGAAAAGCTCGTTTAGTGGCTAGAGGTTTTACTCAGCAACAAGGTATTGATTATGAGGAGACCTTTGCTCCTGTTGCTCAGATGCCCACTGTGCGTACTCTCCTTGCGGTCGCTGCTGCTCATCGTTGGCCCTTATACCAGATGGATGTCAAAAATGCTTTTCTTCATGGCTCTTTATCAGAGACCGTATATATGCAACCGCCTCCAGGGTCAAATATTCCTCCGGGACATGTATGTCTCCTTCGTCGTGCTGTTTATGGTCTCAAACAGGCACCCCGCGCTTGGTTTGAGTGTTTTCGCGATGTTGTGCTCAAAGCGGGCTTTATAGAAAGTCATCAAGATGCTTCTCTGTTTGTTCGCACTACATCGCGTGGCAGGGTTTTATTACTCATCTATGTAGATGATATGATCATTACAGGTGATGATATGACAGGTATACAATACGCAAAATCTCAGTTGCAACAACAGTTCCACATGAAGGATCTTGGATCTCTTCGGTATTTCCTTGGTCTAGAAATTTCTCAAGGCCCGCGGGGTGTATTACTGTCTCAACAGAAGTATCTCTCAGATATTCTAAATCAAGCTGAGTTAACTGATAATACAACTGTCGATACTCCACTCCAGCAGAATGTCAAACTTTGCTCTACTGACGGTGAGCCTCTATCTGATCCTACCCGATATCGACATCTTGTTGGTCAGTTGGTCTATTTGTGCATCTCTCGACCAGATATCTCTCATGCTGTTGGTATTGTCAGTCAATTTGTTAGTGCCCCACGTTCTGTACACTATGCTGTCTTATTACGGATTCTTCGGTACCTCCGGGGTACTAGCACTCGCTCACTTTTGTTTCCTGCTACATCTAAGTTAGAGCTTTGTGCATATTCTGATGCTGATTGGGCTGGTGATCCAACTACCAGAAAGTCTACCACAGGTTATTGTATATTTCTTGGTGATTCCCTTATTTCCTGGCGAAGTAAGAAACAAGATGTTATTGCTCTTTCCAGTACTGAGGCAGAGTATCGTGCAATGTCCACAACAGCTAAAGAGATTATTCATCTTCGTCGCCTTCTCAGTGATTTCGGTATTTCTGTTACGACTCCTACTCCTCTCTACTGTGATAATAAGAGTGCCATCCAGATTGCTAATAATCCAGTATTTCATGAAAGGACCAAACATATTGAGATCGACGCTCATTTTGTCCGTCACCAAGTTATCAAGGACAAGACAATTCTACTTCCTCATGTTTCATCCGCTGACGAGCTTGCAGATTTCTTCACAAAGGCCTTACCTGTTCATCGGTTCCAGTTTCTTGTACGCAAACTCACTTTGTTTGATCCAACATGAGTTTGAAGGGGGCTGTTGATAATAGTGTATTGTAGTGGGTTTTAGTCCCACATTGCTTGGGAGAACAAACCTCACACTCCTCTACTTGTATAAATATATGTGCACACTCAATATTCAATTCAAGGGAAATTTACCCAAGATTCTCTCTCTCTCTTACTTTAACAATATTAATGAGAGTGGTTTTTTGAATATCAATATCAATTCATCTTTCAAAGTTCCCGATTGTTAGATTTTCATTTGTTCTTTAGTCCAAGTATAAAGCTAATGTTCTCTTTTGTCAATCAACTGAGAATGATTTAATATGTAGGTAGTATATGAAGTATTCTGCTTTCATTCAATTTTTCACCTTAAATCTCTACCAAGAGCAACTGTCTTGGTAATGCAGATCGGATGCTAGGACGAAATAATAACAAAAAAATATGGACATATTGAAATTGCACTCATCATTTATTAAAGAAAAGATACAAATCTGGGCTTCACACCCAGACAACTCGCATGCTAAAATAATACTCCCCACAACTCACATGCTGGATAACTCTCATAGCCTGAGCTTACACCATTCTTCTCTCGTCCCTCAAAATGAAGAAGTACAATCCCTTCTATAGGAACAAACTATAGGGAAAACAAATTCCTAGAAAGATAGCAACAAAAAAAATTAACATCAAATAAATTTGCCACTCATTCTAACTATAATTGAAATAGTAACTGAAATTGAAATCATAAGAAAAACTAAAATCTTACAAACTTTAAGCATATTTCCAAATTTTACAATTTTCCATGGGCAGAAGTCTGTTTTAGTTGATATGATTTTTCTTGGATCCACATGCTGAAGCCCGAGGTCGAGATATTAATATATTATTATCATTATTAAAAAAAACCTTTACGCATCAAAAACTTAAACAAGGTTGCGACTAGTGTCCCACACTTCACAAACTCTTCATATGTTTAAACTATTTTTTTGACCTTCACCGTTTTTAGATTTTTGGGATATAATTTCCTTGCAAAACCTTAATTTACTAGCTCCGTACAAATTAGATTTTATCTATCAGTATGTCAAAATTTGGGTCTCACCTATATGTGGTCCCATAACTTTTGTCAACTCAGGTATTTACTGGAGCGTGAGTTCTGCTTATTAATGGTACTGGGTTTTCAATTTTTTAGAAGGGAAACTAAGATTAGTTGCTGACATCAAGAGTTTTTTAATTATGGCTTAACTGAGGTTATGATCAGTAGTATTGTCATATACATTTAATTGTTAGTGGGTTCTCAGCCGAAACGAGGCTGAATACGCGTGTATAAGCCCTGCACACATAACATGGATTTGTTACCTGTCCACAGCTTCATTCCAATTCTAAAAACCCAAATCTTCAGTTCATTTCTTTCAGTAAGAGCTTAAATCTGGTGGAGATCAAAAAATACTACGCAAGAAGCTGGAATATATAGATTATAGATATATATATATTATAGTATAGCGGTACGGTGCTATAAGTATGAGTATATAACTTATGAGAGAGAGAGAGAGAGAGAGGAGAGGAGAGGTATTATGGTATGCTTGGGGGTACAAGCACAAAAAGTTTGTGGCTTGGGTAGTGAGTGTGCACATCCCCCTCATCATTCAATTTGGCGACCACAGTTCACCTCGGGTAGGGAATGGATGGGGATGCTGAACAACAGCATACCATAGCACCAAAATATTGTGCTTCGGCTACCAAGCCATAACCATATTTCTCTATATTTTTGCTAGGTATATTTACTATAGTATGATATAGTACGTATGATATAGTATATACTATACGCTACCTTATATATGAGAAAATATGGGGTATGTTTGCGGCGTAGCCCAATGCACAAATTTGTCGTGCTTGCTAGTGAGCGCGTGACATAAGTCCCCTCCACTCATTCAATTGTGGGGACCACATTCACATGAGCTTGATGAGGTGCATGTGGGGCATATGCGCATCATTTGAATGAGTGGAGGGGATTATGCCACCTCACTACCAACACAACTTTTTATGCTTGGGGGCACCTGGAGGTACCAGAGCATACTCATTTCTCTGTCTCTCTCTCTCTATATACTATAGTAGGTACAGCCTTATTTATATATATATATATTATGACTATACTAGATGATATGAAGAAAATCATGGGTATGCTTGGTACCAGCACAAATTTTCGTGCTTACGGTAGTGATATGTCACATCCCGGCCATTCCACTCACTAACCATGTAATTTTGTTGCCACAATTGAATGAGTGGATGATGGACTTTTCTACACGCTCGACTACAAGCACAACTTTCTTGTGCTTCGCCGTAGCCGAGAGCGATACCCGATATTTGCTCGTCTCTTGCTTTACTTCTATGCCGCTCACGTATAATGTTATATATAGTAGATTAGATGGGCATATCCTTGGTCATAGGAGCGGGATCTTCCGCTCGCTTGACGTTTACTGGGTGGCCCAATCTCCGCACACCGATTATCAAAGTTAGGAGGAGAGGAGATATGAGTGCGTGGGGGGGGATTGTGTGCGGTACTGTGTTATTGTAGGATGGTGGGGATCTAGGATGGCCCCCGCCAGGCGATGAATGCCGACGAAGGGAGAGAATCTCCCTCCTCATGACAAGCGATACCCATTACATCCCTCACGGAGTACTCCCTATATATATAGTATAATATGATATTATATATATCATACTATATAATTCTATATCTGAATGTTTTTGCGGTTTCGCTTGAAGTGCACCCATATTTTTGATAGTCACCAAAATTTTTTCCAGATTGTTTCTAGATCCGAATCCGATCTGAAATTGGCATATGCAGATTTAGGCCTATTTGGTTATTATGAGTTGTAATTCCATGATTGCAATTCCTAGACTTTGTTCTAGTCTAGTTAGTGGTTTTTGGAGTAGAGGAATTCAAATTAAGTTCAGTGTTTTTTCTTATAAAGCTGATAGTATGGAATTCTTGATAGTATGGAATTCTTACTTGAAACAAGTTAATGGCAAGCCGGTTGCATGAGATTCACAACATGTCAACATCTCCTATGTTCTCTGAGAAACATATCAAAATCTCTACTTTTTCTTTTGGAAGTCTTCTTCCCTTGCCTGCTATGTTTCTTGTTCTCACAGAGCCCTTTTCCCTTGTTCACTCTTTTAGTTCAATTTGCATCTTCTTTCTCCTCCCTCCAAATTGGAGGGGTTTTCTCTCTATTCACTTTCTAATTCATTTTGCACCTTCTCTTTCCTTGTCTCACTACACTTCACCTTACCCTCTAAAAACTCCCTACCAAAGACAATTTTTAATTTTGCACCTTACCTTACTCTACCTCCCCTCCCTACCAAACCAAGCCTTAAGGTGCTTCTGTTAGCAAATGTTAGCTATACTATTGGTTAATTCAGTTGCCTACATTATTACTTCACTTGTCTTGTGTAATAATCTCATTTGCCTATGTTAATTCATTTCCCCCCCCTTGTTGTCTTGTTGTTTAATAATCTTATTGACCTACTACTTGCAGCCTGTTCGTGATCACTTCAAAAACGACCCCACTGCAAAAGAATTGTTGAAAACTGTGAAGGTAACTTTTATTTGGGGCTCCTAAGATCTGAATCTTCGTAAGATCTTGGTCCAAGGAACAAAGTGTGATCCAGATGGGAACACAGATTCTTTGTCACAAAATTAAATTTATCTTGTTTGGGTTTGATAATTGATAGAAACTCCCGTGTCTCTTTGCAGGGATACAGAGTTACCAGGTGAGGGGTTTCTTTCGCTAGACATCAAATTCAGTCAGGAGACTTGATAGAACCAATTTTCAGTTAAATTCCAATTTTATGAGTATTTACAGTTTATATTCTGGATGCTTTACGGATAATTTTGATCATACTGTTCTGGACAAATTAATATCAGGATATACAAGAGATTTTATAATTCCCTGAATATGTGTTTTGGAGTAAAAGTTAATGTTCTTATAATTTGTGTTATTTGATTAATTAATGAGATCATATTTATTATGGACGCAAGGAAAATATATTGAAAATATCTGATATCTTTACTTGTGTCCTTTTTCATAGCTTTGCGAATATTACTGTTTAAATAATTCTTTTAAGGGTTAATTTCAGAGAACCCCCTGAATATTGGGAGGTGTTGCATTAAACCCCACGGAGCTTTTTCATTGCACTAAACCCCCTTAACTTTATTGATTATTTGCATATAGCCCCTCTACATTTTTTTTTACTCTACTAAATTTCATTTGAAAATTTCTCATTTAATCTCCCTGATTAGCACACCATCAAAGCTAATGTCTTGTGATAAGCACATGAAAAAAATGAATATACCCTCAGATTCTTGTAATATTGTCTTTTATAATAGAGGGTATTTATTTTCGAATTTTCCGTCTCTTTTGACATCTTGGAGTTGATGATGCTAATTTTGGGTATTTAAACGAGGAATTTACAGTGAGATTTAGTGTGATAAAAATTTCCAAGGGGATTCTATGCAATATCCCTAAAGTTCATAGGGGTTTAGTGCAATGAAAATGGTTCATGGCTGTTTAGCGCGACATCCTCCAAAGTTGGGGAGTTTTATGAAACTAACCCTTTTTTTTTAACTATTTTAAGGGTAATTATTATGAACCCGCTTGAAGTTGGTTACTTATTATTAAGCCCCTTGTCGTTATCTTTTTGAATCCCCTGCTGTTGAAAAGACTGTTAAGTTCTATCAAAAAGAATATGCGCAAGTCACAGGCATATATTTATGCCAAAATTACCCTCTTCTGCCGCAAAATACGTTTACCTAATTTCCTTTCACTTTTTCTTCATTCTCCCTCAAAGATTAATCTACAATAAACAGTTAAGTTTGTGATACTCAAAGATTAAGCTACCTCTCTAATGTTCGTCAAGAGCTAAGGGACCCTTTCTGTCCTTTATTTGGTTATTGGGTACGTAATCCAGCCAATAATGTAGATGAAAAAAGCTCTTGCAAATTATGCTTAGGAGGAAGAATGAGGGATAAAAAAAAAGAAGGTTTTAAGGAAGGAAAAGAGGATAGTTTTGACATAATTGTATGCATGTGATTTGCACATGCTTTTTAGAACTTAACTATCTTTCAACAGTAGGGGGTTTCTTTCTTAAGGGGATAAAAATTCAGTGGGTTTCATAACAAAAAAGTAACGGCATGATGTTTCGTAATAAAATGATTAAACTTGAAGGGGGGTTTCTAATAATTACCCTACTTCTAAAGGCGGTCGTTATTAGCTTGTCAATTGGGGGTTGTTGATTGCTTGTTCATGGTAGTGTAAATAGTTTTTTTTTTGTTCCTCTTTAAATTATTTTTTGTTTTTTTTATATAGAAGCTGCAAGTTGAAACCTCTCGGCACCTAAACTTTATTTTATAGAAAAACAGGGTGTGGGTTACTTTTTTTTAAGAAGTTAGGAAGGTTACAATGCTGATCATTCTAAAATTGTAGTCGGTTAAATTTTTTAGGAAGTGAGAGATAAGGACTAAAAAGAAAAAAATTCTTACTTCCTTGACCTTCCTGAAGTGGATGGAATGGGAGAGGAGGGATAAGGTTTTAAGTGATATTTTCTTAAAATTTCAAGATCATCTCTAAATAAACACAAATCATATTGTATTCCTCTCCTTCTATAGTTGTATATTCAAACTTAATTAGTTCCATCTCCCTCACTTTCCACCAGGATTCCTACTCTCTTTATATATCAAAACCCTAGATTTTTTTCCCTCGATATTAGTCCCTTATATCTTTAGTATTTTGATACTAGTCCATCAAATCTTCATATTTTGATACTAGTCCCTTATAAACACCAACTAACCACAGTGACTAATATCAACACAACATGGTAATTCGAGGGACTGATGTCAAAATATGAAGACTTGATGGACTAGTATCAAAATACTAAAGATTTAAGGGACTAATATATAAAGAAACCTATAATTTTATCATGGGAACCCTGTTATGTCAGATGAAACATGAGGGGGGTAAGAGATGTTTGTGTGACGGGGGAAATAAATAAATAAATAAATAAAGAATGAGTTTCTATTTTGAACACAATGAACCATGAGAAACTTATTTAAAAGCTAGTTTATTGTATGGGTACATTATTAGGTTAGATTTCGTGATTTGATTAGCTCTACTTGCTATTTGTAGTAATTTTCTAAAGCTCTTATGTTTTTTCCCTCTTTCTAGTTCTCTATTAGCGGTGGTTACAGATTTGGGAAAGCTAGTTAAGATTTGGACAACTACCCAACAATCCTACGCTCCAAGTAGGCCAATTAAACAACCCCCGCCGCTTTCGTTTCCAAATTCAATTTCTAGAGCCATATGCAATTAACATTTAAATTTAGCCGGATATTTTCGGATCTACAGTTATTATGGAATTATAATTCTGCAATCTTTATTTATTTTATCTAATTTATCCCTGTACTAAAGTAATCTATGGCTATGATTTTTCAAGAAAAAAGCATTAAAATTGAGACGGGGGGAGAGAGAGAGGGAGACCACATTCCAAGGCTTACAGCTAGCAACATATATACACAAAAGCAGCAGCAACGCCAGCCAACATCCTCGATCTCACGAAGGAATGCTCTCCAACCACAAAAAAGAAAGTAAAAAAGATGAAGACTCTATTGTCCTCATCCTCATTCAATGGTAATTAAAAAGAAGAAGAAATAAAAAGGAAAACGAAATTGGGTCCAAAATGTTCTTCTTCAGTCGAGCATCCCACGCCCTGCTCCTCGGTGGATCTCGGAAAGCATCACTTCCCATGGCGACAACATCCACAGCTTCGACGTCTTCGCTCCCGAGACCAAGCGGGTCTTCTACTCTCGGAGGTTTGTTTTTGGCGCGAGCGGTCTTTTAATTCATTTTTTCATTTTAATGGGTACGTCGCGGGTTAAAAGATAATTAAGAGGCGACTATATATATATATATATCAGTACACGTATATATTAATTAGCTGAAAATTAATTTTGAAATGCCGGAATGGTTTCATGTCTGACCGTACGGTTGGCTGCCTTGTTTGTGTGGGTATTCATGCATTTCATTGGCGTTCCACGCAGTTGAAGGGTGTCTAGCTAATTAAATCTACACGTCAACGGAAATTAATTTGCAGCGAGTTCGTTTTTGATCATGCACGCTGGCCACGGGATGCGATGGACAACGACTTCCTGACTCTGTCCAAGCTCTTCAACGCCGAGAAATCTATCGTCCGGGTTCCTGATCTTGACCCAAGATACACGATAGCAATTCTTGCTTCGAAGCAGGTGGGGGTTTTCCATTCCAAATTTGACGCTTCTTCATAATTAAGTATAATTTTAATTAACACTACTTGCTTTTAGCTAGATATTCTAGTGTTTTTTTTGTTTTTACAATTTTCACTTGGGACTTATTTTTTACTGTTACAGGAACACTGTCTGGTTGATTTACTATACGGATGGCAGGAGGGAAGGCTTCCGGTGAATATTAACTGTGTGATAAGGTAAGCGCGCGGGCTAACTCAACTTTTGTCGCAAGTCGTCCCTCGATCAATAAGCCGACTTCTGTGAAAGCTGTACGTTGTATGTGTTCCCAGCAATCACGACAGAGCTCCAAACACTCATGTCATACGTTTCCTGGAGAGGCATGGGATCCCGTATCATTACTTGCCGACCACGGAAACAAACAAAAGGGAAGAAGAGATCTTGGCATTGGTTGAAGATACTGATTTTCTAGTGCTCGCTAGATATATGCAGGTTTGTTTGTTTTTTTTTTTTTTTTTTTTTTTTTGGTTTTCAATCCTCTATTTAGTTTTGCACTGAGCGGGTCAACATTTAGAAGTTAGAGCATCTATGACCTTGTCCTTTATCAGTTAGTTTTATAGTTACGTTTTACGCAGAAGTAGTTTTGTTTCGGAGAGAGTCATTATGGAACCTCCTTACCTTCCTAGTAGCTGGGGGCATGACATGCTCTACCTTTAATTGGTTTGGTTTCGTGTTTATGTGTAAGTCGCATAATTAACTTGCGGAAAATCATATGTCCATGAAAATCTATGACATGTTTTTCCAACTGTGCTAGCTGAAATTATACTTCTTGGAACAAATGTGTTTTTTCTAATGTAATGTGATGTCGCAACACCTCTGCTGCATATGTAACAGGCACGGGTATGAGACACGACAAAGTTGTAAAAAGTAGGGTACAGGGACAAAGCTATAAATATGTATATTATATATATTTATATGTGTTAAAATTAATAATTTACATAAGATCAATATTATTTTTTCATTTACATAAGATCAATATATTAGAAATAGATGTGTAGAATATACATCCAAGATGTGTTTGAGGAGCATTTTAAATTTAAAAATGTGGTCTATAATGGAGTATAAGTTTGAACAGACATGTGCATATATTCAAGAAATTTCCAAGAAGTTTTAGTACGGGTACGGTACGGATACGGC